>NC_140581.1:1086309365-1086831865 GCF_964204655.1 Triturus cristatus | reverse complement strand
TAATACAGGCTCAGTAGATGCTTCTCATATGGGCGAGCCTCAGCAAGCACTGCCGATCAAAGGCAGCCCTCTTCCAAGACTTGTTTCCCTGATAAGGAGGAGAATGGTGGCGTTCACCATCCGCAACTATCTTTGTCCAAACAATCAATGTAATTGACCATCAGCCTGGCATGCTGGAACATGTTGGACCATGTGTTATGCATGAATTGCATTATAAGCATTCTTAGGTCACATGCACATTGAAATCCAAATGGAAGACAATGTGTGATTTGTTCTTCTGCGCAGTGCTGTGGCCATGGTCTGTCACTTCCAAGTGCGTATCCAGCTCAGAGTCCTGCGATTTTTTGCCAGAATCCATTGGAGGTGGCTACTTAAAGGGGGTGGCGGGGCAGGGGTGTAAATTAAAAATAATTTTTAAAAAGCCACTTACCTGCAGACCAGCTGCCGCTTCTCTATCCTCTTCAGCTCCTCGATCAACTCCAGGAGCAGGAAGCAGGAACCAGGACGCACATAGGCTCCTAGACACCCCTAGCCAATCATAAAGCTGCCTTACAGCACCGTTGTGATTGGTCTAAGAGCCGTGGTTCGGCGCTCAGAGAGGGACTGGGAGGCTGTGCATGTTCTCCACCCAAGCTGTGCAATGCATGCAAAGTGTGCATGACTGGCTAGCCGAAGATGGCCGGCCAAACTGTCATGCGCACTTACAGTGTGCTTACCACTCCTCCCGTAGCCCCTGCTTTGGCCAGCCCAGCCCTGGCCCGCCCCGTACTTAAGCAGAAATGGAAAACTAAAATGATAATAACATTGCGTTATTATCATTTTAGTTTTCCTTTTTAAACTGCTCGCAGAGCAGTGGGGCAACACTTCTCCACCCTAGCGGAGGAGCCGCTACTGCCAGACTCTAAGTGAGGTGTTGTCGTCAAGGGCTATCATCGCCTTAGTATTAGACAGCAGCAATCGGGTGCCGTTCGTGCTTCTGGAACTGTGTCAGAGAACTTTGTGTTTGCCCTGGGTGTGAGGGACTGCGAGGCTCTGCAGCGGTGAAACCAGCTACAGCTGCGGCCTCTTCCCGGACACTCCCCTTTGCCTGCCTTCAAAAGATGACTCACGGCCCCCGCTTCGCGGGAGCCGTTCGTGCTTCTGGAACTGTGTCAGAGAACTTTGTGTTTGCCCTGGGTGTGAGGGACTGCGAGGCTCTGCAGCGGTGAAGCCAGCTACAGCTGCGGCCTCTTCCCGGACACTCCCCTTTCAGCTTTGTGCTACCTATATATTCTGAGTCCAGTGACTCGGCGCGGGACGCGCGCGGGTCGCGCACCGGGCGAAGCCCGGGACAAGGGCGGGCCCGTTCTAGCCCATTACAGACCGAGTAAGACCGGACCGGGCCCCCCCTCTAAAGTCCGCTATTGTTAGGTGGTGCTTACTGTGCTTTGTCGCTGTCTAGTAGTTTTTGGTTGTTTAATTATTTGCTAAATTACTTGTTATTAACAATGGCGACTACACGAGGGAGTAGGAGCAAGGTGACCAAGGATGTTACCAATATTACTGGCCCATTAGATAACTTTATTGTAAGAGCTAATTTAGTTATTGATCAAGGTATTGCTCTTATGGAACGAAGGGTGTCACAAGACTTATTATTAGCAAAGCGTTCCTCTATGGGCCATTTTGCAACAGCTAAAACTCCCGACCAACAAAGTAATAAAGTACCCCCGATTTTAGTACATGCGGACTTACATAGTATCCCAAACGTAGTAGACTTGTTACTGTCAATGACGGAATGCATATCCTTCTTGCAATCAGAGAAGTCCCCGGTTCTTGTTCCAGAACCTTTGGTTCTAGAACCATTGTTACAAGACCCAATAAATAGCCAGACGAGGGGAGCCAATGAGGGTGCCATATCAAAAGCACCTAAAAACCCTAAGAAAAATAAAAAGGAAACTAAAGTAAAAAAGACTAGGAATTTCCAAAAAACTATTCCCCCCGCGGATAAAGGGATAGATGAACCTCCCCTCAGGATTGTAGAGCGAACTGAACAGCAGTCAAAGGATGGTTTTAATCAAAATCGTCCAAGTGCGGATAGCGTGATATCGGACTTATCGAGTGTTGTGGTCTCTCCCGCCATTTCCATAAATCCCGAGACTCTGAAGTCTGATTCTAAGCTATTTGAGCACATAAGGGAGCTTTTTAAAACATATCTCACCCCGTTAGAAAATAGATTGAAGAAGATTGAGATGCAGTTAACAGACTTGGCTGCCTCCTCTAAGACTTCGATTAACACTGAGGCATCAAAGGCTGTGATTGGGATACCAAAATGTACAAAAAATGTAATAGTGGGTTCTTCAATAGCTAAATCGCTAGCCCCCGGTATAAAAGTAAATAGAACGGTATCAGCCATGACAGAGAAATATCCAATAGAAAAAATTAATAATCCATCTGTTAATAGTATACAGGAGCCAACATACCTAAAGATCGTAACTGGGAACCTAAATCGGGGACTTTAGCTATTAATTTGCCTCCGGAAGTATCTCCTTATTTGGTGATTTTGACGGGGGTCCCTGAATTGAAGGAGGATAAAGAAGAACCTATTGGATCATTAAAAAATAAGGTCCAACACTGGCTCAATATAAATCGACCACTCCCTCTGAATAGGACGAGTAAGATTCTAATGGTCCGCAGGGTTTCATGGGTGGGGCCAGAAAGAAAATGAATACAAGGTGATTGCGACTTGGTCAATTTCGAGGACCCGGGTACGGTCGATTATATTTGTTCCTGGGAGACGCAATGTAATAATGAGAGTATTGAAACCAAACGACTATCTTTCTTCTACCCTCCCAGATCTCACTCTTATCCACCCTACGATTGTAACTGGGCTACTGTAGACTCTCGTGATAGAAGAGCGGTTATAAGGGATTGGGGTAGGCAACCCACCAGGGACCTAATATACAGAGATACTTGGAGAGGAATACCAACTTCCAACCAATATAGTACCCTCGAGATGGTGGATTGACTCCATCGGACTGGTCAAGGTTCACTTGACCATTGATCCAGCTTTAATAAACTGTATAAAAGTGCTAATTACCTGGTAAATGGCCCCCTAGGGGACGTTGATGAGGGTACGGTTAAAAAGTCATTAGCTTCCCCAAAAATTTCCCAAGTATTTTTTGAGGAATCAGTCAAACAAGAGTCTGAAAAGATTACACATCCTATTGCGGAGTTAGATATTGAAAGTAACTCTCCCTTGATGGAAACAAATCTGGGTGTGGATTATTCCTCTGACGTGGAGCGCCACGGAGATGTTGTATGGGGAGAGTTGGCTCTTTTATCCTGGAATATAGCGGGCCTACCAAATAAGGTAAATGATCCCATCTTTTGCGACCTAATTGAGAAAAATGATGTTATCTGTCTGCAGGAGTGCTGGGAACAGGTTGAGATCCATCTTGCAGGGTACCGTACGTATTTCTCCCCTGCAATCCAGTCAAGGAGAGGCAGAAGCTCCGGTGGGCTTTGTACTTATATCTCTAATATGGTCAATTTGGCTATTAAGCAGCAGACTACAGGGGGCCATAATTATTACCAGGTTCTCCGTCTAATTGCAGGAGGAAACCGACTCATTATTCTAGTTAATTTATATAATAACATCCCGAAGGAAGATCAGAACAAAGTTTTTGAAGATTTAAATAACTCAATATGTTGTGCTATTGGCTCGGAACAAAATGATATTTGTATCATTTTGACGGGTGATTTTAATTGCCACTTGTGCCCTCTTAGTAACTCGGGTATATGTGGAATGGTTAACCTAATTGGTGACCCATGCACACATTTTGAGCATACCTTGTTGGGAAATATGTTTAACAGCTTGATTTTTGACTGGAATTTGGGTTTTGTAAACGAACTATGTACCCCCCAGGTTCAATTTCAACCCACTTTTAATGGGCGTGGTTTACAGTCGGTTATAGACTACACTCTGATTAGTACTACTCACACCCGTAATGTCCTGTCGTTTAAAACATTGGACATCGTGATGAGTGACCAATTTCCGATTAGCTCAACTTTTGACATTGAGATGAGTACTAGATCTGCCCCAAATGTAGTTGAAAATCTATCTCGCCACGCTATTTCATTGGCAAGACAAAATGGATATGCCATAAAATGGAATAAGGTCGACCCCACAAACTTTCTCCAGAATCTAATAGCGGATCAATATAATAATTTTAAGATTTGTCTAGAGGACTATCCTGATCCTGGTCTGATTACTTGTGCCTTTAACCAGATCACATCATATATTGGTAAAAAGTTAACAGGAACATTACGAGATGAGGCGAGACAAAAATCAGAGGGATGGTTCAACTCGGATTGCACTAAAGCACATTCCAACTTAAAGCAGATTCTAAAGAAAACACCTAAAGACATGCTAGAGGTTAGAGCCGCTAGGGCAGTTTATAAAGCTTCATTAAACAAACGGAAAATGGAGCTGAAGGAGAATGCGTGGAATGCTTTAGTAAAGGCGAGCTCCCTGAGAGATAACATTGCCTTCTGGAGAGCAGTAAATGCTCCCTTCTTCGTAGAAAGGAATTCTGATAAGATAGAGCTCGCTATTGAAGAATCAGCCTGGGTGGATCATTTCACCGAGCTTTACAAAAAAGATGCTTTGTTTAGTATAAACTCTAATCCCCGAAATCAGCAGGCTGTCATCGAGCCTATTCCTTCTGTTCTATTCCCTCTGAGGATTTAATTCTCTGCCTCTGAAGTGGAACTAGCTCTACTTGAAAGTGCAAGAAATAAAGCCCCCGGGCCCGATGGGGTCCCTATTGATATATATAAAGATACTATTTCCTTATGGACTCCATTGTTGACCAATGTGTTAAATAGTTTTAACATTAGGGGATTTCCACCGACTTGGCAGGAAGCCATAGTGGTGCCTATATTTAAAAAGGGAGATCGAAATGATCCCAAATGTTATAGGCCTATCTCCCTACTTGATTCTCTGATGAAAGTGGCAGGTAGAATCATTTTAAACAGATTACACACGTGGGCTGAGGAAAACGATGTTCTCTCTAAGTTTCAGTATGGTTTTAAGGCCGGTTTAGGTACTATTGAACAAGGACTCAACTTAGCCTTAATAACCGGCAAATACATGGTGGCAAAAAAAGGCAACCTTTTTATGACCTTTGTTGACCTCAGTTCAGCTTTTGATTGTTTGAACCATGAGGTCTTATGGGATACTCTAACAAGTTTGGGTATAGATTTAAATATTCTTAATTTTATCAAAGAATTATACGGAGGGGCAGGGGCAAAGGTACGTTTTGGCAAAAAAGGTGAGTGTACCAACAAGTTCCCAATAATGAAAGGCGTTCGACAGGGCTGTATTCTGGCACCTTTTCTTTTTAATTTGTACATAAACGAAGTGGCAGAATTTTTAATTAAACAAGATCTGGATTATCCTCAAATTGATGGCACGGCGGTCCCCATTCTACTATACACGGATGACGCGGTTATCATGGCCAGAACTCAAATGGGCCTCCAAAAGGCATTAACTAGCTTTTCCTTTTTTATGAGTTCTAGGGGTCTAAAAATAAATATAGGGAAAACTTTTTCCATGTGCTGCTCATCAAAGAAAAAACTTTCCTGTAATATTTTTATTGAAAAGTCTAAGATAGGACTTACAACTACTTTTTCATACCTGGGGATTGTTTTTAACCAAAAAGGCACTTGGAAAGCAGCGATTAGGGCTAGGAATCTTGCATTTGCCCGTGCCGTAGGTGCAGTAAGACAGTTTGCTAATAAACTGGGGGGTAGGCCTGTCCGTATTCTAATGGATATCTATAAGTCCAAATGTATGTCAACTGCTTTATACGGATCTGGTATATGGGGTATCGCCGATTGCCAGGAAATTCAAGTAAAAGAAAATATTTTCCTGCGCTATTTGTTAGCTGTTCCCAAATCGACCTCCACATATATCTGCCATAGGGAATTGGATTCGGTTTATATTTCGGATCTTATTAAAATCAACCCAATACTCTTATGGCATAAGATATGGACCTCAGAGGCAACTGCTTTCAATAGAACTATCTTGATTGATTGCCTTAAATTAGAGAGATGGAAAGATATTCAGTGGATCTCTTATGTAAAGGAGTTTATGACCAATATGGGGCATCCAACCTTCTTTGATAATCCCTACTCGCTATCCGCGATCCCCAGAAAGGCTTTTAAAAAAAGTTGCCTTGCCTTCCTGGAGAGCAAACGATGGCTTGAGGAGAGAAGCAAGACATCTGTAATTCAACATAATCTACTTGTGCAGGGCCCTGGCTTGCAGCTTTATCTGTCTCCTGATCATCCTAGTTATGACTGAATGTTGCTAGCCCGATTGAGAACTGGCACCTATCATAGGTTGATAACATTTCCAGATAGTAATGATTGGTCCTCAAATTTAATTAAATGTCCTTGTGATGATCTTGCAATGCAATCATCAATACATTGTGTTCTATTTTGTAAGTTTTACATTTGGGGAACGAAGAAATATTTGATTCCCCTTCTTAAGACCTGGGGCCTAAGGCAGTGTAGACCTGCGTACTTAAAGTTGCTTTTATTAGAAGATGAAATAACTATTAACGCCGTATCTAAGTTCTTAAAATTTGTAATGCGGTGTAGATCTTCTATGAACTAATTTTTTAGAGACTGTTTTTATGTTAGATACCCCGATCATGATGTACTTAAGTTGTATGTATTTCGATTTCTATTCTTGTATTTTAAATTGTATCTATTTTTAATGTGCTTTTATGATTTTAACTCTAAAATCGAATAAAGCTATCTTTGACTTTGACTTTGACAGCAGCAATAGTAACTACATGTGGCTTTCTCAGCATACACTTCCGCGACTGAAACATCTAGCGAATGCAGCAACTCACTTAACCACTAACTCATCAACATTTAACGGTCCCACCTACATTGCCTGTGTGCACAGTGTATAAAATGTAAGGCATGTTGCATAAGACCACACTGGAATTTGGTCTAAATCTTTGTGAATCAAAATGTTTTAATATTAAGTCCCTGGTTGCAGTTTATGGTCTGGAAAGCCTGCGTCTGGTCACAGGCAGACTTCTCTGAACATCTCCAAGATGTGATTGGGCTTTTGTGCCTAAGCAATTTCTCACTGTAAATGGCCACCTTAGCGACTCCTCTTGCACAGCTGCCAGCTAAGATTTGGCAAACACTCAGGACCTGAATCTTTGACGTATACGTTTTCATTTGTTAATTTATCAGATTTGTAGTGTCAGACGGTGCAACAAGACACCCTACTCCACCCCTAACATGACCCTTCCAGTCCCAAACTTTCCCCAGGCACACTAATCCATTCTATCCTGCTCTCAGTCAACACAGTGTGCAGGCACCTGCCTTTAAAAAAAAAATAAAAAAAAATGCCTGAATGATTTTCTTTTGGACCACGCCTGAGCCTATGTTTTAAATTACTAAAAGCGAAACAGAACAAATTATCCCAAAAGAAACGTGTGTTTATGTCTTGGCCAAACTGGTATAACAACCATAGCTCAACCAGCACCATTCTTCTATTACTAGTCATTCTGAAGCTTGCAAGAGAAACACCTAACCTTTCTACTTATTCGCGCCTCTATTAAAGAATGCAGACACATTCACATACAAAGGGAGCAACCTTGTGTTATGCATTGAAGACAAAAGTCAGCACTTGATACATTGGGACAAAATGCATTTCAAACCATGTTCTTCAAATTAAAAACCATAAAGAAAATATTTTTTTAAAAATTGCTCTTACAAAAGTTATCAAATGTGTCCTTGCAATACAAAAGAATCTTAAACTCCTCCGGGGACCTATACAGTGGTGGCTGGTCAATTTATAAAGTAGTGGGGCTATCAAATGAAAGGTCATAAAACGGTAGTTAGGACACATACAAACACACACACACAGGTGCATGCTTGCAGACAGGCACATTCACAACATAAGCATATTTTCACTCATACACACAGTGTGGAAACTTACCTGGTGTAGTCCTCAGTGCACAGTTTCCTCTGCACGTCGATTCCCCAACATTCAAAGTGAACAATAAAGGCTCCAGAACGAGGCTCACACCCTTATGCCCAATCAGAAGCTCAGATGAGATGGAAGGCTGTCCTTTTTCCTTTATCATGGCTTCTGATGGGGCATCAGGTCACATGACAGACAGACCCCAATTCACCATTATCTGACATGCTGCACTGCCTGACGCTAGTGCAGCATGTCAGATATGTATTGCATCAGTGAAGGGACAGGTTGTAACAGCCCACACCTGACACACGCGCAATACAGTCCTGGGGAGCCCTCTTCTGGTGCAAGATGATATTGCAGCTTTTACATGTAAGCAAATGATCGGTGAGATCGTTTTGTTACATATAAAAGCTGTCCTATTTTAAGAAATAAGATGCAGGTGTAACATGATTTTTTTTGGGGAGGGAGGGTCGCCATCCTTTTGGCAACTATGGAGAAGCTGCCCCTGGACTTCTGCACAAATAGTCTGGTCAGTGCGCAGGTCTTTGCATTCCTCTGCGATCGGTTTCGAAGTTTGTTGTGGTAAGAATTCTTAAAACACTTATGGTGCAAACCACCCACCTCAATAATCAGTTTACAACTAATTGTGAACCACTGCAAATGCTAAGACGGAGGCTTCGGTGGGACAACAGACCTTCTTCCAGGCTTTTGCATTGTATCTGTCACAGTGCGCACTATGAGAAGAGTCTCAATGGCAAAATGTGGCACAGTTTGAATTTGATATCGCAAACTGCAGTTGGTGGTCCGTTGTACTAATAGCTGCTCACGAGCAGTACCCAGTCTAGTGCTTAATTTGAGCTTGTGGTTTCCGGTGCTCAGCACCTGCACTTAATTATCAACACAGGCGCTTGTGACGGTCTGCCACAATAATAATAATAATAATCCACATTTGTAAAGCGCGAACAATCACCCGTAAGAGTCTCTAGGCGCTGGGGGCCGTCGGGAAGATTAAGCAAGCTATTTCCCAGAGTCACAAGGTGCTGGGCTCTGCTGCTGGCGATCGAACCGTGATCCCTAGATTCCGGAGTCAGTAGCCCTGGCCGCGGCACCACACCTCTTCCACAAGGTGGCACTGTCTGCCTTATTTAGAGATGAACAAAACAACAGTTAATTTTTAAATCAATATACATTAGAAATTACTATTCCCTGCCACCCAAGCCATTCTTGTTGCTCTGGGGACCTGGAATAGTCCGAATTGTCACACTTGTAGGAGTGTGATGGCTAGTAGTTGTGTTGTTATGATTTTTGGCAGCATGGCAGAGGCAATGTGTACTGCATGTTTTTCCTGATTCTGTGCTGCAAAACATTGACTAGTGTGCATTTCCTGACAGAAATGTGCATATGGATGAAAGTGAGGGGCACACTTGCAATCTCATGAAAGATAGCATTCTTATGCATGGCTCTCTTAGAGAGCCATTAGTGTGAACGATTGGATTCAGAATCAAGAAATTCACTGCTATAATGTACCAACGGGGAGGTAACAGAATTTGTTAATAGAGGTTGCTTAGTCATAATTGAAATCTAAACTGCTTTCCCTGGGCTCCCTGAGAGCCTGTCAGAGCAGTGGTGGAAGGCAGGGAGCACAGTTCCTGGAGGTTTGGGGTATCTTAGCGCTGAATAAGAGATGTTTAGTGTTACCCAACTCAATGGTACTCGTTTCATCGACCTCAGAAGGATAAAAGGCCGAGTGGATCCTCCAGGATTTGAACCTGTGAGCATGAGGTCAAACACAGACCCCTCCCCTACAGTGGATTCATTAGTCCATTAGTCCACTAAGCCAGCTGATCCGGACTGAGCTAAGGACTAAGATTAACCAGGTAAATTAAGTACACAAAAAGGGAAGGGGGTGCTCGTGGGGAGGGGCGATGATTGGGATGCACGTTGGAAACACCAGAGTTGCCACCTTAGCGGGCAAATTAGAGGTCCCTGGCCACCAACTGTGTGAATGACTTGCCCTGCTAAACTCTCATTAGCCATGACACCAGGTGCCATGTTGTTTGATTGCTTTATTCGTTTCTATATTAAATATATAAACTCAAAAAAAAAACGTAAGCACAAGTACTAAACTGCAAAATCACATTTTAATGAATTTACAATTTTAGTAAGTGTACAATTAAACATTTGTTTCCATTTACAACTAGAACGAATGATTTATAAGGCAAATGGGGGCGACCCGTCGCTTTCACTATGAATAAATTTGGTTTAAAAGTTAAATAGTTTTCACCTTGAGGACGTTTAATGATGCATAGGCTCCGTTGCGTAAACATAAATACAAGGGACATTAAATTAAATGTGTTAATGCTCAATTTAATTCCATTGTTTCCTAATCATCACTTAAACGGGAAAAATGTTTATCTGCCGGCAAGACTTAAATCGAGTGGTGTAACATGTTACTGTTGCTGCAGTACTTCTCTTTGGGAGCGGATCCCGGGGTCATCAGGTCACGCAGTTGCTGGAAGTGGAGCAGTTTTAATGAAAGAAAACATATTGTATAAACACGATTACCCAATCAGTATAAACAGCGTGGAACAACATTATTTTCCACTGTTCTTTGGAATTGGTTTAATATTGACTGCAATTGCCAAGAATTTCTAAATTTAAATTAGAATGTAGCAATGTACGTAAAATAACATGGTTTGTAGAAAATGTTTAGTGCTAAATGGCGTAGATTTTATGAACAAGTATTTACATTAGATTACATTGGACTAAAGCAAATGTTTGTTCACTGTAAAGCAGGCATGACATGTACTGAGTGCTGTTATCTATTAAGTGTCACAGAATGCAATCACAGTATCAGCGCAAATATATACTAATTCAGGGGCTTTATCTCCGCTTTTCTGGCTTTAAAAGCCAGAAAAGCGGAGATAAAACCAACGCCCTATCAGCAAGAGGGTGCTATCATGCGTATTTGCATGTTAGCACCCTTTTACACTACGCCTACCTTTGTATCTCTAATGAGATGCAAAGTGGGTGTTCCTGACATACACTACATGTCAGGAGAGCAATAACGCGTCTTTGCGCTATCAGCAAGGATGCCCTTGCATTTTAGCACATGTTAGTTTTTGGAGAAAACTGCTGTTTTCTTCAAAAACTAACGTCTGCTAAAATCCTGACTAAGCCTCCCCTATCATTGGGGGTGGATTATGCTGATACGACCACAGGGTCGTATCAGCAAGGTTATCGCCCTTTTACAGGGAACATCGCTGGAAAAACAGCGATGTTCCCTGCAAAACGGCGATAACATCACCAGCTCTGGAATTTTTATCGCCCTGGAGCAGCGCGTTGATGATAACGCGCTACCAGGGCGATAAAAAGCAGAGATAGCCAGCGATAAGAAAATTATCGCTAAGCATGGCTAGCGATAATTATCGCTGGCCGTTGCTGATATGGCCCTCAGTGACTCATTAGAACGGCTACCCCAGGAGTCCCCAACCTTTTCTGCAGTTAGAGCTACTTTTTCTCAAGGAGAGTTTTCCCGCGCTAATTTTAGAACTAAAATGGTGACTACACTAGGACCACCCTAAGCAAGATTATCAGCAGTGACCACCCAAGTATTCCAGGCATTGTTACCAGCGGAAATGGCAGGAAAATGTTCATCAATATTAAATTCCTCCACCTGACGTATGAAGTAATTCAAATCTTGACATGCCTTGTGGCACAAAGGACATAACCACAGCAGTAGGCCTCCACAGCTCAGCTTGAATTAGCATTCATCAGTTTGTGAAAAATGCTAATATTTGTCTAAAATACCTCTTTCCATTGTGGGCAAACAGACTCAGATTTAAAGAAGAAAACCAATTTTTGAAAGAAAAAAAAAACTGCCTTTAAAATATCAGTTTTCATTTTTTTTAAATGCCCAGTCCCAAAACATCAGCTTGTCATGTTCATTGTGTACCCCCATGTGCAAATGCCTGTATTGTGCCAGTAACACCCACTAGGGCCACAGTTGTGCCAAGGCTGGAAACCATATGGACTGGGGCAGAGACCATATATCAGTCATGACCATTAATATGCCAGGAATAGCTAAAGGTAGGCCACTCATGCTCTTAGTATGTCAATGATGGTTGTCAGAATACCACAACTAGACCAAGAATACCCCAAAAAGTCAAAGATGCCCATTATTATGCCGTTGCCACTATTATGACAGGAACAGACACAATTATGCCAGAGATAACACCCTTATAGTTGGAGCAAGCGCACACATTTGGCGGTCCTTGACACCAGGTGTAGCTTTCAGAAGGCAATAGTGTTTATTATGGACGTACACATAAATGCTGATGAGTCTCTTAATTTTATCCTGGCTGGATCGTACCCTGTTCTCCTCAGGTCTTGGGCTGATCAGGCAGCCAACTGACATGTTTTCACTCTGACACCTGCAGTCCAGCCCTTTGGTGGGTCAACACTGATTACTGTTCAGGCTAGTGCTGACACACTTTTCATATGGTCCACTGTTCACACACATCTTGTGACTCATAAACCAGGGACCACAACATGGACAATCTCCCTCTGGCTTAGTTATATTGGGATTAGATACAGACTGTCATGTGGCAGGCACAGTGTGTGTTTCAGTGTTAGTATGAGTTACTGCCATAGGGTCTTGAGATGAGCAGCGCTGCCTTCTTTAATAGGCACCAACTCTCTGAATTCGATACTGGGCTTGACCTCACCTCTGAAAGCTACTTTGAAGGTACTGGAGAGCTACCAGTAGGTCCCGAGCTTCTCGTTGGAGACCCCCTGGGCTACACAGTGTCCTGTATAAAAAGATTACACACATTATTAACCACAACAATATATGTATGTATATACAATAAACCTACCACAAGGTCATGAATGTCCGTACGGAAAAGTGAATAGAGTACAGGATGCGAGGGAAGCGGGCGAGTTACATGGCTGGTGTGCGTAGGGAGGGAAGTGGGGTTTGGGCTTACATGACTGTTACAGGTATATGAGAAGTGGAGATTACATAGTTGGTACAGTGGTGAGAGATATAATGGTAGCAGTAACATGGCTGATACTGCGATGAAGGAAGCAGGGGTGAGGATACTTGGCTGGTACAGTGGTTGAGTGAAGAACTGATATTACATGGTTGGTGCAGGAGAAGAGTGAAGTGGAGAAGGGAGTATATGGTTAGTATGAGAATAATATTTTGATATATTTATTTAAAATGTCAAATAATGCCTTGCAGTATCTTGGAGCTACAACCATACAAATATGATAGGACACAAAAACCATAGAAAAGAGAAATAGAGAAAAACACAATCAAAACAACTAGCAAAATAAGTTGATCTTTAATACTTTCCAAAAGGGATAGAAATAATCAGTTACACATAAGGAGATGGGAAGCCTATTCCAAAGTTGTGGACCCAGAACTTAACCCTGGACACAGATCTTACTGTCAAGGAACACACTGCCAAAAAACAGATGACCTGATTCCAGCTCTCTCTTCTAAAGAAAGTCCAACCATTTCTTTCCGAATGCAGCTTCAGAACTGCTGTTCAAGCACTCGTACTCTTGCATCTGGATGTTGTAATGTCCTATCCTTGACCTCCCATGCTACACACTTGCATGCCTTGGCGGCATCCTGCATGCTGAAGCATATGTCATCCATGGCCTGAAGAAATATGATCACATCACCCCCATCCTAAAGGGCTTTCGTTGGTTCCCCTTCCCGGCCCGCACGATCTCCAAAACCAGCTGCATCATTTGCACATCCTTCACGACCAGAGACCCCACTTATCTTGCAGACACGCTCACCATCTCTGGTGGTTCTCAGCACAACTACAGCCAGGACACAATCAGACTGCAGTTTCCAATTTACGAAAGAACTAAAGACTCACATCTCAATGCATTAACCGTCCACAACCCAGTTTCCTATCCTATGACTCATTGACTTTATGCTTACCTATGACCATGAACAGCTCTTTTCTGCCTTTTGACTAATTTTGCCATGTTGAAATACCATATATATACATACTTAGATATGCATACATATATAGATGCATATATACTCTGAAAGATATTTCTCTACAGCACTATTTCTTAAAACATTGTACTGTGACGAGTGTATGGGTGCCCAAATGTAAAGCTGCGGAGAGGATGGAAAGAATGCTAATGCTGGAAAGAAATTTGGAACCCGTTTGATGAAGAGCACTGTGAACATTGCAAAGGGCAGTTGATTTAATCCTTTGGGATACCGGCAACAAATGCAGTAAGATATGATCAAGTTTGCGGAGACCAAATATTAGCCTTACTGACATTTATTGGATACACTGGCGTATTTTCATCTGGAAAGTATAGGTGGAAGCTATTGGCATAATCCAGCTGAGATAGAATGAGGGAAGTGACCAACGAAGGGCAGACTGTTGTGTTGTAAACTGGAGACCTTTTCTTAGAGCCTTTAAAGTTTTCATTGACCCACCAAGTGCTTAATTTGAGCAGGTGCTTTCCGGTGCTCAGCACCGGCACTTAATTGGTTTCCTGTGCTCGGCACCAGCACTTAATTGCCAACACCATATTTAGAACAGTCCACCACAAGGTAGCACTGCTCATCTAATTTAGAGATGAGCAGAGCAGCAGTTTTTTAGAAGTACAATATACATTAAAATTGCTCATACCAGCCATTCCTTTAGCTTTGGGGACCTGGAATAATCTGAACTGTTGCATTTACATCCAAGAGAGATGGTTCGTAGTTCTTTTGGCAGCGATGACCAGGGCGATGGGTGGTGCAAGCTGTAGTGGCCTCCTGGTCAGAGCCCTGGCACTTACTATTTTACAAAGTAAGCACTGGACCGACCGTATTTGCCATAAATGGTAAATGGTTGACAGATTTATTGTATATCAGATAATTGCTTTACCAACACAATATTGGTCTGTATTCTGTAAGGAAAATGTGAGCAACGCCTTGAGGAAATCATGACAATTTGGAGGTCCCCTGGTGAAATTCATGGTCAGAAGCAAAGTTAAACTGTTTTTGTGTATAGTTGACACTGATCCATTTTGCATCGTCTGTGAAAATGGGGACTGTTGACACGCTTTCGTACACCTTTTGCACTACTTACACCTGGATATTGAGGCATAATGAATGTGGAAAAGAATCCACCCCTCTCTCTCATAATGGTTGTGCTTCTTCGATCTGTTATGGCAAACGCAAGGGCATATATATATATATATATATATATATATATACAGAAACTGATTCTGTTTCACTCCATGGTCGTTTAGGGAAACCATTGGTCCTATTAAGATAAACCCTGTCTACATAAAACCTCTTTTCATTGACCCGATAACAGACTGTACGTGAAGAAACAACATTTCACTGTTTAGTGCAAAAGCCATTTCATGGACATTAATTAGGATTTAGAAGAGAAAGAAGTTCAGTTTCAAACTTGCAGTTAGAGCAGGCCAAACCCACCTGTAAATTTCCTTCGTAAATGTCTGCAGTGATTGGAAGTTAGAGGAGAATTCAGTCAAGTGACTTGGGGCCTGATATATAGTATGGCGGTATTTACTCTGTCCGTCAGGGTGGCGGAAGACGTCTACCACGGTGACGGACAGACAGTGGCGTAGCAAGGTCAGGTGGTACCAAGGGGCAGATTTACAAGCCCCTTGCGTGACTTTTGCGCTGCAGTTGCATCACTTTTTTGACGCAACAGCGGCACAAACAATGCGGCCTATTTACAACGTGACGCATCTAGGGAGATGCGTCACGTGGTAAAGCCCTGCGTCACATTATACCTGCGTCAGGTATAATGTATGCAGGGTGGGCGTTCCCACACAGGAAGGCCTCGTAAAAGTGACTCAGTGAAATCTACAAGATTTCACTGCGCCACATTTAGGATGCCACTGCGTCAAAACCTTACGCCTGCTTCAAGCAGGCGTAAGTAGTGATGCAGTGTAGTGGGAATAGGCCTCAAAGTACATTGCTGGAGTTCCGTCGTGCTTGCGACACAACTCCGGCAATGCGTGACTTTTCCGCCAACAGATGCGTCAGAATTTCTGACGCATCTGTCAATACTTGCGCCGTATTGTAAATACAGCGCATCTAAGGTGGCGCAAGGGTTTCTAAGGGTGGCGCAGGGAAAGTGACGCATCTGTACAGATGCGTCACTTTCTTGCAAATCTGCCCCCAAGTGCGGAAAATTTCTTGTCACCCCCGGCTTGACAAAATGGCAAAAATATGTGTTTAAAATATATATTTTGCCATTTTGTCACCCCCCTCAGTGAAGACACCCGGGGCGGCCGGCACTCTCAGCAACCCCCTTCCTACGCCACTGCGGACGGAGTACCATTACATTTAGAGATCACCGTCAGGTCGTGGGTGATATCTGAATCGTCTGAAGGTACTTCTGAAGGTGCCAAAGGGTTTGATGGCCGTCCACCTAACTTTTTGTTTTTCACACACAAAGTCACAAAGTGGGAGTTTGTTTCCATTTCTAGACTATTATGTTGTAAAACTGCATGGTACCGGTAATTTCGGGTGTGAGTGCCGAGTTGTCTCAATTATCGTGCCACTCAAGATCTCACCTATTGTGTCCTCCAATTTTCATTGTGGATTTTCATTCCAAACTTCACCCAGATTTAAAAAAAACTAAAAAACTCTAGCTAAATCTGGTTGAAATGGGTTATGACTCCATTCACCTCTGTTATTGGAAAGTTCATGTTGCCCTCTAGTGGACAATATGAATATACAGCTTTGTACCGGGCCAGTGAAAATAAATGACACTCGCTGCCTCGTGTACTGTTTCAGAACTAATATTGCATTGTAATGCTTACAATGCACAAATAAATGATAGGGCACATGCACAGCAAACAATAAAACGTGTAAAAACACGTGATGAAAAAGAATGAAATTCTGTACAAGGAGAGGTATAGTAAAATTTAAATAAGAAACAGAAAAATAATGCTGGAAGACTGAAACTCCCAGTAAAAAAGAAAAGCAAGGGAGCAAAGTAACGGACATCACACAGATAACGGGACAGTTTGCAGGGGGACAAAGGGGCATATTAACAAGCCAGGCGATAAAATTATCGCCGCTTTAGCGGCAGAAAACTGCCGCTAAAACGGCGATAATGGGCTTGATAATATGCTCTATGGAATTCCAATTGAAGCCCATGTTAGATGTCCTTCACATCTGATAATTTTACCGCATGGCTTGTTAATATGCCCCTTAATTTTGTCTACTTTTAGGTAGAGGTAGACGAGCTAATTTTGTTTCTCATACTAGTAGCTTAAGCAAATGTTCTTTTAATTTGTGCCCCAAAGCAGGCAGAATTGTTCACGAGTACTAATAAATGTGCAGTCATACATTTAAGATTACAATGAAATAGTCAAATTTCACGTTAACACTACTGTCCAGTCTAGCTTGAGAAATCACTGCTTACTACCTTGGCATATTTCAAGATGTACTCAATTTACAAAGGAAAACTATGGGCCCATACTCACAAGGCATACTTAATGGCATGTTCTCACTCTACAGATTTAACCCATACTGCTTTTGTGCTGTTGAAACATGCCTTTATGTACAAATTTTACAGTTTTAAAAAACATGATATAAACCATATATTTATCCTCTGAGTGTTATATGCTATTTATCAGCATTGCTGAGCAAGGAAAGGACCATTATATAAGAGGATGTGAATTATAGTTTCTCATTATCTTTTCAGGGGCCTATTGACTGACATTTCATGCAACACAGGGCAGCAGCCAAAGTTGCTGTGCTGCATTTCCTGAAAGGGAGGAGGCAGAAATGCACCATATCTGCTAAGATATGCCGTATATCGTCTGTCTTTTAGCACTGGCACACTTTGTGCTGCCAAGCGCCAACTCAGGCACCCTTGCACTATGGCGCAAGGGTGTCTCCATTACAGGCAGGATTGCTTTTGTGCAGGAAGGGATACATTTTTGTACAAAAACATTCCTTAGAAGTAATTTCCCCCTTCTATGCATGCTGCAGAGTGCAGAACACATAGAGAGAGAAAGTAACAAGGAGAAATAAAGATATTTCTCCTTGTTACTCCTGCTTCCGCGGAGGGTGTAGTTTTTGGTGCAATCCCAGGTTTACTCACCTTAGTAAATCTGGGTTTGCGTCAAAACCCATGGGTGGTTGCTAGCGAACGCCCATGCTCCACCTATTGAACTCCTCCCTGACACAAAGTAACACAAGGTGCTATGCGCTCCCTTGTGTTACATTGTATTTACTAAACCATGCAAAGCCACGCACAGTGACTGCGTGGCATAGTAAAAGACAAAAAGGATTTTGCATCAGGGCTGCACCATAAAATTGACGCAACCCTCCCTCAAAGCCTCAGTAAATCGGGGCCTCACTGTATCTGTCTTTGAGAGGGAAATATACGTGCTTTTCTAAACAAGGTATTTGGCAGTGGCGGCTCGCATAGGGTGTGCTGCGGGCGGTGAGTCGGGGTAGGGGCAGGGTGGGGGGTAGTAAACTCGGGCATACGACGGAACAGAGGAAAGTAATTATTCCGTTCCTCCGTTCCGTCGTATGTCCGAGTTTACTATCCCCCCACCCTGCCCTTCCCCTGCCCCCACCTCACCTCCCCACAGCACGCCCTATGCGAGCCGCCACTGGTATTGGACTGGAACCTGCGACCCGACCATCCCCCAGCGCCTTGCGACCCCTACGGGTGAGTAGTCGCGCTTAACAAACACCTGATTGATTGATTGATTGATTGATTGATATTTGGAATACATATACTAATAACATTTATTCATACATTTGCAGTACTTTGAACAGGTTAAAAACCATGTTATTCACAATAGGAAACCGTAGATGAGGTTTGAAAACAATGTTTACTGCTCCACTATTGTAATACACAGGGAAAAGCAGCAGTCACGTTAATAGTAATGCATGTTTTAAACCATGTTCTGCTGTAAATATCAGCTGTTACTACTATTCAATTCAATTGTACTCAGTTAAGATATCCCAGAAGGATGAAAGGTTGAAACAGCCTTCTTAGGACAACTTAATGATTGTGGCATGTTTCAGTGGCAAGTGATCAACTCACTGAGGCATCCTGTCTGTCTTTTGAATATGATTCAGTCTTACTGTGCCAGCTTAAATGCTTGTCTTCCTGGTTCCAGTTAAGTGTCTTTTGTTTATGATTACTTCACATAACAAATCTTCACCTGAAAAACACACGCAGAACCTCAAACTCTAATAATCTCTTTATTACCACCGATGAGAGAGGGAAGGGACATCTGCAGTCTGAAAGTTGAACTAGCTCAAAAGAACTCATCTCTACACGAGCTCTCTTTTGTTTTCAGCTAAAGCCAGAAATATTTAGGTATTATGATAAAAAATGCACATAACCAATTGCAAATGGTTTCTACTGGATCCACTGGCTGGCACGCGCAGTTCTTGTAATTGAGCTAAGTACGAAAATACGTATATTTTCTCTTGCCTTTGCATTAAAAAAATGTAAAAGCATGCACATTTTGTTGCACTTTTTTTCAGTACGCACAAATTTACAACCGTGATGGTATTCACCTTATTCTCATTGTATTTCCCTGATCACTCCGCTGACACTTCCAAGGGAAAGCCCACAAATGCTCATTGATAGAAAACCTAAGACAGTGACCGGTTCCTAATCATTTAGAGCAGCTAGGGGTGGTTTATGGCAGTTGTGTGTTTTATTCTTATGGAAAAAGCACTTAAAGCTATTTTCCAAAACCTATCGGGGCATATTAACAAGGCAAAACCAAACCACAATGCTAGCGGTAGCCCTCTAGGGCAGCACCAGATTTAAAAATAACTCAATGTAACCGTTGGTGATATAATCCATTCACCATAAGTGTGCAGTTTTGGTTGACACCCGCCAGCACAATGCCGTTCCAGTAACTGGAATATACATGTACAAAAACAACACCAAATGCACCACTTAAACAAGTGCCATTTGACAGGATCGGTGTATTTGACTTTTTCTCCGAGATACGGAATCGGGTATCTTTGAACATGTTATAGCTGCCCTCACAATTGGATGAATATTGATACTGACCACCACTACTTTGGCAAGCCTCATTTGGGCCAATCAATAGACAACTTCCTCATTCCGATTAACAAGTTTTTTATTCTACAATAAAAATACTGACCTCTACCTCCAATAATGCTGACAATTGAAATAGTGAGGGAGCTGAAACAAGAAAGTTAGAATCCGAAGACAGTGTTATCCCCTTACAAGTTTCCTTGCCCTGAAGAAGTCCAGAGGTGGACGAAACGCGTCGGCTGCTTTGGCTGTGTTGAAACAATTTTTACAATTGCAATACTCACTGCATAATAAAGAAGACTTTTTTGAAAAAGAAAAATACCTTAAGGATTTGGACTTATTTGAATTATATTGTTTAAGTGGTGCATTTGGTGTTGTTTTTGTGCATATTAACAAGGCGGCGATATGAAATTATCGCCGCTTTTGCGTCTGTTTTCGGGCGAAAAGCTGCGATAATTGAATCGCCTTATCAATAAAGACACGCTGTCGCGTATCTTGCTGACTTAGCACCCATTTCCAGCACGCCTATCTTTGCATCGCTAATGAGATGCAAGTAGGTGTGTTTGTGAAACCGACCAGGGATAATATCGCGAAGGCAGCTTTGCCATATTAACAAGGAAGGGTAGCGATTTTTACGCGTTAAGTATGCCTTAACGCAGGAATTTAACGTCTGTTAAATTCCTGACTAAGGCATACTTAACATGGGGGGTGGATTGTGTGGCTAAGAACACAGGCCCCTTTCATCTAGGATATTGCTGTTTTCCACCATGGAAAACGGCGATATCCACACTATCTTTGGAATTTTTTTCGCCTTGGCAATGCGCGTTGTTAATAACGCGCTAACCGGGCGATAAATTCCAGAGATAGCCGGCGATAAATGTGCAAGCAATAAGCGCGCTTTGCGATAATTTTCGCCGGCCCTTGTTAATATGCCCCTTAGTTATTATAATAGAAAATGCACTTAATCAATTGCAAATGGTTTCCACTGGATCCACTTCCTGAAACATGCAAAGCTGGTAACTGAAAAACTACTAAAATAAAATGTTTTGCTTTTGCCATCTCATCGAAAATACTTTTCCAGGAGAAATATTTCCTTTCTTTGCACCCTTAGTGAAAATGGAACTGTTGACATGCTTTCGCATGTCAACCCATTACACATTTTCAATATCCACAAATTTAAAAATGTGTGGGTCAGCGCCTAATTTCCACTGTATTTCCCTAATGATTCTTCCGCCATTCCCAAGGGAAACTCCACATATGCTCAGTGATGGGAAACCCAGGAGTTTGAACATTTGTCATTTGTTTTTGACATCTAGGGATGGTATGTTGGAGTTGTGTGTTTTTCCATCCATATCTTTCCTTTAAACACAGATACAGCATTGTAAACCCGGCTCCTATTCTTTTATGAGGTGTTTAATTCATTGTTCATATTTCATCCTACAAGGACCGTTTTTTTCCCTTTTAAACTTTTTGTAGCAATTTACCACGCTTGATGCTACGTTTTTTCATTGGTGTGGTATTTCGGCTTCTAAGAAATTCCGCACCTATCCTCAATGAAAGCAACAATAAATGCAGCAGCAAGACTATGAAGAGGTGCACATCCTTATGGTCACATTTGCCTATCACTCCCAGTTGAGGCTCGGATCCAAGTATAGGTTGCATTCATAACACACAAAGCTCTCCACAACTCCGGTCCCAAATACATGGTGAACAGAATCAAGCTATAAGGGGGTGGAAGGGATTCAAGGATGCTAAATCCCTCATTCTAGAACCAGCCAGATTCAAAAATAGGAAAACACATGGCCGGAACTTTGCTGGCTCTCCTCCAAAAATATGTAACTCCCTGCCACCCTCAATGAGACCAATTAACTCAACCAGGCTTTTCAAGATGGAAGTTAAAGCCGGTCTACTAGAAAAGCATGTGCCATATGAGAACTCCTTTGGAAATTGACATTTGCCCTGTATTATGTTGTATCCTATTGTTTTGAATCTTTCTCTTCGACTTCAATGTAGAGCATATCATAAGAGGATTAATTGGAGACAGATGTTTTACCCTGCAATGTTTTTTGGGGTTCATATTGTAAAATAACCCTCATCAGTGATCTCTTCCTACAGCGCTGTGATACCCTGGTGGTCATGTTCGCACTTTATAAAACACTATAAATAAAGTAAAAGACGAAAATTCTTCAGTGGGCAAGTTCTTTTCTTCATATCATGTTGATAAGTCTGTTATTTACTGCCATGTAATGCTATCCAGTCCACCTTGACCATCTGGCACTAAAAAGAACAATGAGAATATGATTATTATAATAGTTTTCCATGGATTTTATTTGGCAAAAAGAACTACACACAATGACTTAAAAACTTCATTAAAGGATGCTACCTGGATTAAAAGTGCCTACTGGTGTGTAAGTGAGACATACGGACGCAAAAAAGGTGCAGATTGAGTACAAAATTCCTAAATGCCCTAAACCATTAAAATGTTTGCATTCAATCCATTTTAGATTCAGCCGACACTGAATGTACTCCAGAATATCGTGATACAAGAATATCGAGGACAGAATACCGAACGACAAAATATAAAAAAATAAGTGCATATAGAGAAGTAGAGATTTACTATTGCTAACTCCATTTTTATGTACCTTCAAGATATACATATATGCAGAGTTTGGTGCAGAAAATCTAGACTTACTTAGCTTTTGATATGTTATGTTCAATAATTTGTTCTCGATAGTATGCGCCATTGATATTCTGATGTCGATATCCAAGGTGCACACCTCCGACACCTGGCTTGTTCCGCATGCCTGTGTGTTCTCAGGGACCATGAATGGGCTGAAAGAAAGGACATTGTGGACAAAAAAACATGAACAAAGGGCAGAATGTATAAATCTGTTCAATTGTGCAGTTGTTTCTGAGTCCTGAGTTAGGGATGACTCAATCACGAATTTCCAGGAGTAAAACAAACTCTGTGAGTCAGACAGAGAGGAAGATACAGTATACATCCTTTAAAGGTGCATTGGTAAATTCACAAGTGAGCAGAATCACAAATGTTGTTATGATAAAGGCCCTCTGGTCATTCCCGGTGGTTACAGGTATTGGGCAGCAGCACTCAATTTAGCGGACAGAGGCAGATTTATCAACATTTGATACAACACAGTAAGACAGCATGCTGTGCTGCGTCAAATTCAGAGAGCGGGAAGGTGCATTATTACTAACATATGGCGAATTCCTGGTCTTTTCTGCGCTGGCACACTTGTGGATGCCAAGTGCCAATGCAGGCACCCTTGCACCGTGGTGCAAGGGGGCCTCTGTTACAGGCCTCATTGTTTATTTGTAGGAAGGGACACATTCCTTTTTCTCTTTCTACGGGTGCTGCAGAATGCAGCACCCTGAGAAAGAGAAACTGACAAGGGGAAAAAACATATTTTTCCTCCTTGTGCCAAACCTGGCTGGGCATAAAAACTTTTTTTAACGAACCTATAAAAGGAGGGAACAATAGTCTAGTACCAACTAGGACTAAATGGTACGATAAATCTTGTCGTTTAGCACATAGCATCTTAATAGATGCTATTAAATTGAAGTCAGCCATTGATATTAGGCTAGCTAGGGTTAACTACAAGAAAACACTTAAAGAGGCAAAAACCAATTGGGATGAACAGCGTTGGTTAGATTTATATCAAGCAAGCACCTCATCTAACCAACAAAAATTCTGGGAGGTTGTGAGGTGGGGTGGGACTGGGGACTCGAAAACACCTGTTAACCACGTGTCTGCAGAACAATGGGTCAAACATTACGCTACGCAGTTTAGTGACACGGTACGGATCTCCCAACATTGGGAAGATGCCAGTGTTCAGACTGCGGCGCCCTTATTTGACCACGTTGTTTTCACAGAAGCAGATACTGTAGCTGCGCTTAAACAAGTTCAGAACGGTAAGGCTCCAGGTATGGACTGTGTCCCTGCGGACCTTTTTTTTTTTTTTTTTTTTTTTTTTTGAAACCGTTTATTGCAGTTCGTAAAAGTTACAAGTATGGGCCTACAACCATCCGGCCGGCCGCTAGAATGACAAAAACATATTGCACACATACAGTAAAGGTCTCTAGGCAGTATAGAGCCGTGAAACAGGAGTAATCAATGGTGCAGGCCACACAGCTCCAAGCCCACAGTACGGTTCCCTTTTCTTGAAACAAAACAACACCAAAAAACCACACCCGCAAGGCAACCCGCGATCCAAAATAACAGCACGTGCTCCATAAGTGGGGGATCCAAACCAGCAGCAGAACTCTGGAGAGGGGAATGGGAATAGATCAGGGACTGGGGGACCGCGCGCCCGCGGCTGAGGGAGGGGGGCCGTCTAGGGAGACGGAGCAGGCGAGGCAGCCGGTAGCAGTGGTGGCTCACAAATACCCCCGCGGTAGGCGTTCCAGGGGCCCCAGATTTTCACCCACGCCCCAGGCTTACCTCTCGCCACATACACCACCTTTTCACGAAACATACACCAATCCATATGCTCTTTCCAGTCCGACACCGCAGGGGGCCTCTGGGATCCCCACAATTGAGCAATGTCGCGCTTGGCTATCATGTATCCCAGAGTCACCCACCGCGTCTGCGGGACCGAATAGTCATTCGGTTCCCATACATTCAGCAAGCATCTCCTCGCTTCAGGCAGCAGCGCAACACGCGTCACCACACGCAGGACCTCATGCACACCACGCCAGAATCGCTCCACCTTCGGGCACTCCCACAGTATATGCATGAAAGTCGCCAACGCACCACAGCCACGCTTACACATTCCGTCACCAGCAAAGCCCATACGCAGAAGCCTTGGCCCCGTCACGTAAACCCGGTGAAGGATCTTGAGCTGGACGAAACGAAGGCGAGCCGGGATGGCCACCTCTTTCGGAGAGGCCACCGCGGAAATCCAATCCTCATCGTCCAGCTCCAGCCCGTCGGCAACCCAAGCCTCGCGGAGACTGGTCAGCAGGCACGATCTATCGTTGATCAGTTTTTTGTATATGAGGGAGATCGTGCTGTCCGGGACATGGCCATCTAGGACTCTGTCCTCCAGGGGGGAAGACTCCGGAATGGATGCGACATCCGGGAAGACGGAGCCCAGCGCATGGCGGACCTGTAGGTACCGAAAGTACTCACTGCCCTGCAGCTGGAACTCCGCCTGCAGCGTCTCAAAAGTTTTGAATCCCCCCCTCGTCCAGAGATCTCCCACCGTGCTGATTCCGATCGTGTCCCACTTCTCGAAGCCCTTCGACGTCCACAGGGAGCCCAACCTCTCAGACGCATACAGCGGTGACGCCCGGGTCAAACGGTCCTTCCACCCCATAGCTGCATTAGCCGCGTGCCAGACACGCACCATGACACGCGTCGGTCCCGTCAAACGGGAGTCGGGCGCGCCAGCGTAGAGCGCTCGATTGTAATCGCCACCGGGCAGGAGCATCTTATCCATCTCGAATGCCGGGTTCAAGGCGGGCCCGTAAAGGCCATGATTAATTGCAGCTAGTTGGGAGGCCCAGTAATACCGTTTAATGTCAGGGAGGGCGACCCCCCCATCGTACCACGGGAGCGTCAATTTAGCCAGAGCAATGCGCGGCCTCCCGTCCCAGAACAGGCGCCGCTGGAGGCCCTCCACCTCACGGAAATAGCGTGCCGGGACCAAGTCCATAGTATTCTGGAGGGCGTAGAGGAAGCGTGGCAGGGACATCATTTTAAACAAGGCCGCTCGGCCGAGCGGCGAGAGCGGCAGACGCCGCCAGCGCACCACGTCCTCCCTCAAACGCCGGAGGGGGGGTAACAAATTCCGCTCGTAGCGGGCCTCCGGGTCAAGAGTGATATAGATACCCAGGTACCGAAAACCTTGGGAGGCAATCTGGATCGGACAGTCCCGTGGTAGGGCCGGAGCCTCCCCGGAAAGCACATATACACAGGATTTCGCCCAGTTGATGACCAGGCCTGAGTTGCGACCGAATGAACGCAAAACATCAACCAGGACGATCAGTGATTTACGCGGGGAGGCGAGATACAGAAGGATATCGTCAGCATAGAGGGACACACGGTCCTCATGCTCGGGGGTCCAGCGGAGACCACGGATAGAAGGGTGCCACCGCAGCCACTCCGCCAGGGGCTCCAGGGCCAGGGCAAACAGGAGAGGCGACAGGGGGCAGCCCTGTCGCGTACCCCTCCCCAGCGCGAATGGGGCCGAGACTCGCCCATTCACTACCACCTGCGCCAATGGGCCCGAATATAGCAATTTGACCCAGCTAATGAAACCCGGGCCAAACCCGAATTTTGCCAGCATCGCCCAGATGTATGGCCATTCAAGCGTATCAAACGCCATGGTGGCGTCCAAGGACGCCAAGATGGCCGGCTCCCGCACAAATGGGACACGCGCGAGCACCCCATGCAAGCGCCGCAGATTGAGCGCCGTGTTGCGGTGCGGTATAAAGCCAGATTGGTCTTGGTGGACCAAATCGCCCACCACGCCAACCAACCTGTTGGCCAACACCTTGGCGAGGATTTTGGGCTCCGCGTTCAAAAGCGAAATCGGCCTATAGGATGTGACCCGTTCACGGGGCCTCCCCTCCTTGTGGATCACCACAATTGTGGCTAGACGCTGGTCCGGAGGGAGGGAACCCCGCGAGTGGGCCGCCAGGAACATCGCGCGCAGGTGGGGCGCCAACACATCCGGGCGTAGCTTGTAGAGCTCGATGCCTGCGGACCTTTTTAAGTATGATCAGGTGCATTGGGTTCCGTATATAACCACCCTAGCAAATGCGATAGCTAGAGGGATGGAGATTCCAAACTCATGGAAAGGGGCAGAGATCCTTCCCGTGTATAAAAAAGGGGATAAAACTAATGCAGGAAACTACCGTCCAATTAGTCTTATCGATGCCCTTCAAAAGATTGTGGCTAGAATGCTTCTAGGAAAAATTGACACTTGGATGGTCGAACGTGACATTCTTTCCCCACTACAAGCTGGTTTTAGGGCTTACATTAGCACAGCTGACCAGATCTTAAGATTCGTTATGATCTATTGGAAAACTGTGTTTCTGAGAGGTGGCAGGATTTACGCTGCATTTGTGGACCTCAAATCAGCGTTTGATTTGGTCCCCAGAGGAAAGATGTGGGCTGCATTGAGAAAGATGGGTGTTCCTCCTGCGCTCTTAGAACTTACCATCAGGATGCATGAGGGAAACTTTGCTAGAGTAAGGTGGGGTCGTCAGGGCCAGGTTACTGAAACCTTCCCGGTGACTCGTGGAGTGAGACAGGGCTGCGTCCTGGCCCCTACCCTTTTTATACTTTTTATTAATCAAGTGGTTAAGTTTCTCTCAGAAACCCCTACAGACGCCCCATCGTTGGGGGGGAGTAAATTCCCCCTTTTAATATTTGCGGATGATACACTCATACTGGCCAAAACTCAGAAGGGTTTGCAGGTTGCTATAGATAAATTTGTGGATTTCTGCAAAGAGAACGATTTAGAAATTAACATTAATAAAACCAAATTTATGGTCTTTACGAAGAAAAAAGCACAGAGGGGCTATGTCACGATGAACGGGTCAACACTGGAACAGGTTGAAGTTATGACCTATCTTGGTGTCACAATGGATTATAGATTACGCTGGAAAGAGCAAATAACAGCGCTTAGCTTGAAACTAATGCGCCTGTCCGGTTGTTTGGTGAAGGAGCAGCGGAGCTCTTTGACCAAAAGGGTGTTGCCCGCCCTCAAAATATATAGTGCAAAAATTAGCTCTGCCATATTATATGGAGCGGATATATGGGGCTGTGTAGACCTGGCTGTCCTTGACAGGATACAAAACAAATTTCTCCGAAATTTAGTTAGTCTCCCGCCATCAACACCAACTCTGCCACTATTGATGGACATGGGGCTCCACTCATTTAAACATCAAGCCCAGTACAGGTTGGTGGCGTTATGGAGACGAATATGGTCCACACCGGAACTTGCCATGTTCGCCCAAGAACTTCAGGATGTTAGATCACAACAGGGGGCTGGCGACATCCCTTGGTTTAAGTCTATTAGAAACATTCTTTTTGGAATGGGCCTCCCACTGTTGTGGTCTGAGCCGGGCTCCCATATCTTTCCTTCTAAGAAAGATTTTAAATCTCTCTTTTGGTCCATGGTCAAGGATGAATACGTTGCTCTTTCGGAGAAACCAAACCTGACTGGTTTGTTTCTGCTATATAAAATAGTCCCCCATACAGAGTGTTTCTGGGATATAATTATTAAAACCACTGATAGGAAACTTTATTTTCAGTTCCGTCTTGGTACACTGCCATTACGGACCTTTACCAGTGGTTGGCAGAAGCCGGTGACTCCATTTTGTCCATGTTGTACAATCCATAAAGAAACAATAGGTCACTT
This sequence comes from Triturus cristatus, assembly GCF_964204655.1. NCBI lineage: Eukaryota > Metazoa > Chordata > Amphibia > Caudata > Salamandridae > Triturus > Triturus cristatus. The sequence goes on along the minus strand of NC_140581.1, from coordinate 1,086,803,420 downwards.
CTTGTTCGTTTGTAATGCTTACCGTGAACCACGACATAAGTGGTTAAAACCTATTTGCTATAGACTAAAGACCAGGTCGAGCAGAGAAGCCCTATTCATTTTAAGAACTAATACTTCTGAATGTCTCTCAATTGGAATGGCTAAATTTCTTGGATGGGCTTGGTTACTAAGATCTAAGATAATTTGTAACACTCTGTCATGAACATTTTATATAGTTTGTTACTTTGCTAGATTGTGTCTCTGACCAGTATTGATGTTGTATCTTTTAATTGTATTTGTATAACAATAATTTCTCCTTATCGTCTTTATGCACACATCTAATTTAATTGAGGTTTTATGTGTTTTTATATTGTACATAATGTCATTGATTATGTAATATTGCTATTAATTGTATGTTTGTAAATATTTTGTCTTTTATGAAGAATATTCGAAATAAAGACGTTAAAAACTGAACTGAAACTGACAAGGGGAAAAAACATATTTTTCCTCCTTGTGCCAAACCTGGCTGGGCATAGCATTTTGGCACATTCCCGGGTATACTAGTCTTACAATGTCTGGGAATGCACCAAAAACCATGGGTGGATGCGTGGGAACGCTGATGCTCCAGCCATGCAACGTCTTCCCAACAAAGAGTAACGCAAGGTAGCGACTTATGCTGCCTTGCTTAACTCCAGATTTACTGTACCAGGCAGAGCCATGCAAGACGACTCTTCCTGGCGTAGTAAATGTGAGTTAAGTATTTGCGTTGCCTTGTGTCTCGTTGTCTAACGCAAGGGCAACGCAAGCCCTTGATGACTCTGGCCTCTAGTGATCATGATCAGACTTTGACTGAGTGCAATAAAGAGAAAGACAGAAAGAAGGAGGAACAGGAATATAGGAACACCGGGGCAGAATTACAAGGTCTGGCGCATCTCTGCAAATCAGCAGGTATGTGCCAGAAAAGATGCGACACGCAATTCTCTTCTTGCGCTACCACGGATGCGTCGCATTTACAATGCAGTGCACCGTGGTGTAAAGATAGGCCGATGCATGTTGCATCTTGTGGCGTAAGGGCGGGGCATTGCTTGAGTCGTGTCACTAGCGCAACGCGGCTCCAGCAATTCACAGGTGCCGCCCATACCTAACGTGGGCACCACTCCTTACGCCTGCTTCAAGCAGGTGTAAGGTTTTGTCGCAGCGGCCTCGGGAAAGTGACTCATTGAAATCTTGTAAATTTCACTGCGTCACTTTTAAAAGGCATTCCTGAGACGGAACGTCCACCCTGCGACGGAATGCCCACCTGAAACCTAACTCAGGTTTCATGTGGCGCAGGGCTTTACAACGTGATGCATCTCCCTAGATGCGTCACGTTGTAAATAAGGCGCAACGTGGCGTATGGTTTACGCCGCAAGGGGTTTGTAAATCTGCCCCACAAAGTTTAACTCAGAAAGTTGGGATGAAAAAAAAGCCAGAAGAGGAAAATAAAGAGACAGGAAATGTAGGCTGGTGGAATGAATAGGCACGAGGTGTAATGAAGAAAAAGGGTCCCGCAATCTTGGCATTCCCTGGCGACGAACTCCGAAATAAAGCGCGGTCTTATTTTGAATGACTCTCAATTTAGTGTATTAGAAAGCTATCTGCCTCACACGGAATGCAGTATGACTTTCATTGTGTTGGACTGCCATCTCGCGGCAGAATGAAGAAAAACTACAATAACAGTAGTTTGGCTTTTCTTGTGTTGTACTGCCATCTAGTGGTTACGTAAAGGAACACTTGAATACTGGTATCGGACATTATAGTATTTATGCAGCATTGTGGTTTAACTCGTTGTGAACATATGTGTAGGCGACGTTATGCAATGTATTCGATTCTAGTGGGAGATGAGATTGATAATTAATTTTACTATTTTGAAAAAACACTCTGGTGAAGAACTTATTGAATGCGTGCCTGATGAACAGCGAGAGCACTGATGATTTTATTTCCCTTTCTTATGAAGAAAGTACTAAATAAATATATTCTGCAAAACAGGATGCGCGTCACTGTACCCGCTGGCTGGCTGCAAATGTTCAAAGTTATTTTAAAGGTGTACAACATGCTTATCGTGAGCGCGAGGCATTACAAACAGGTGTATACGGAACTATCATTGTTTGCACGTAGGATGCCTTTCAGTATGGGATTGTAAGTATCTTGCCAAGGTAGATGAGGGTCAGACTGGGATAGAAAATAGACCTGGACACCAAAGTAAAAGTGGCCCCAGTAGCAAATCAGCTGTCTAAAAAAGTGACCTATGTTTTCAAATTGGGGTAGTTTTGAACTTGTAAATACTAGGGGGCAGATTTATGTTAGACTTGCGCCACCTTTACGCCGCCGTTGCGTCACTTTTGTGACGCAGCGGCGGCGTAAACCCTGCGCCACGTTGCGCCCTATTTACATCGTGACGCATCTATGGAGTTGCGTCACGGTGTAAAGCCCTGCGCCACATTAAACATGCGTCAGGTTTAATGTATGCAGGGTGGGCGTTCCAGCGGAAAAAGCCTCGGAAAAGTGACGCAGTGAAATCTACAAGATTTCACTCAGTCACTTTTCCGACGCTGCTGCGTCAAAACCTTGCGCCTGCTTGAAGCAGGCGTAAGGCATGACGCAGCATGTTAGGTATGGGCAGCCCCTAAACATTGCTGGAGTTGCGTCGTGCTTGCGACACGACTCCAGCAATGCGCCGCCCTTACGCCATCAGATGCGTCATGCATCTGTTTATCCTTGCGCCACGATGCGCTGCATTGTAAATGCGTCGCATCTGTGGTAGCGCAAGGGTAAACTTGCGTGACGCATCTTTCCTGGCGCATCCCTGCTGGTATGTGAGGCTGTGGTATGTGAGGCTGCATGAATTTGAGCTTGCTGCAGCCAATATTTATTTTAAAATCAGGAAAATCAGCAGTAAGCCCAACAGACCTTAAAACAGGCCCACAAACAGCCAAAAAACCAGCCCACGCTCCGACTTGTGAGGCCAGCCCATCAGGCATTGCCTGCATGACCTGTAGGCCAGTCCGACCTAGGATAGTGGTAACGCTGATAGGAGCTATTGTCAATATTATGGGGTGGATTAAAACAACTGCCCATGCGGTGGTGATTTACACCGAGGTGCATTTTAACATATTACGTTTTGCAAGTTTGTGCGGTTTTGTTACATTTCATTCTGCGATATTCAGTACTGTTTTTTAACACCAAAAGTTTGTGTTTTGTCTACTCACCCACAAACCATGATTTCTGTTGAATGAAACCAGTGCTGACCAACCTGAAAAGACGTGGAGAGAAACCTGACTGCCAGTAGGTGTCAGGCAGCGCATTTTTTGTAAATAATATGGGGCAGATTAATGACGTCTGGCGCATCTCTGCTAATCAGCAGAGATGCGCCAGAAGAGTTGCGACGCATCTGCCCACCCGTGCGCCACCATTGATGCGCCGCATTTACAATGCGGCGCACCGTGGCACTCGGATAAGCAGATGCGTGACGCATCTCCTGTCGGAAAGGCGGCGCATTGCTGGAGTTGCGTCGCAAGAGCGACGCAGCTCCAGCAAGGCTCGGGGTGCCCTATCCCTACATGCTGCATCAATCCTTACGCCTGCTTCAAGCAGGCGCAGGGTTTTGACGCAGGATGGCCTTAAAAGTGACTGAGTGAAATCTTGTAGATTTCACTCAGCCACTTTTAGGAGGCGTTCCTGCGCCGGAACGCCCCCCCCCCTGCTCCAGAACGCCTACATGTAGCGCAGGGCTTTACAACGTGACGCATCTGCCAGATGCATCACGTTGTAAATACCCTGCAGCATGGCGCAGGATTTGCGCCGCCACTGCGTCACAAAAGTGACGCAACGGCTGCGTAAATGAGGCGCAAGGGGCTCATAAATCTGCCCCTCTGTATTTATGCAGCAGGCCCTGATTTGCATACATGTTTATGGGTCTCTTCAGTGTTTTTCTCAGTTTCCCTAAAGTTTAGTTCATTAATAGCCTCTTCTCTTGCTTGTCCTTCCAGGTGAATGAAATTTATCATGATGAGTCACTCGGAGTCCACATAAATGTTGTTCTTGTGCGAATGATTATGCTGGGGTACGCAAAGGTAAGACAGCTGTTGTGAAGTACACTGTAGCTCTGCGAAATCCTGAATTGGCACTTTCCAGCAGATGTTGCAGTTCCGCTCAATACTTAGACATTTGTGAGCACATCCAGTGTTTGTTGCCGTTCCGCTATTTTAAGAGGGAGTTTGCACACCTAGGGGCTTATTTATGAGAGGCTTGCGCCGCTGGAGCATCACTTTTTTTGACGCTCTAATGGCTCAAGCCTCTATATCTATGAGGCGACACAAAGCCACCCGGTGTGTTTTGCATGGCCTCAGAGATATGGAGTGAGACAAAGCAGCCCAAATCATTGCCTTGCCTTACTCTGCATCAAGGAGGCATTTCAGGGGTTTTTGCAGTGTTTTTTTTCAAACAGCACCCATGGATTTTGATGCTTCCCCAGATTTACTTAATCATGTAAACTTGAGGCAGTGCCAGAACCCTATGCGGTGCTGCCCCACGCCAGTTCCTCATAATCGAGACCCCTGGTCTGGGTTTTTTTCTCATCCCCCTCAGTATATATAAACATCTGCTTGCTCTTTACGTTCGAACCTTATTATTAGTTTACATCCCATTATCTGTTTAATATACGTTTTATTGAAAGGAAAGGCTACTATTTAGTTTGTCTAGTATAAAATTAGGAAGCATTATGTCATTTAATTATACAATGATTAATCAAAGGCATTTACGCCCCCAAGCAAGATGAGTAATGTCTTCGCTTCCTTTTGTCCTTGGAAATCCAGATGTTCTGAGAGCCAGACAAGGTCATTATATAGACTTCTTTTTGAGCACTGAGCAAAGGAGAATGGAATTCCACATGTTACATTGGCCAGGGAGCGGTTTTGGGCGATATTTCCAAGAGTAATTTCCCTGGATGCAAATGACATCTTAGATGCCGATCTGAATGTTGTGTCTTTTGTATTTTAAAGAGGACTAATATTCCATTCAGTCTTTTATGATGATCTGGTTTGCTATGTTGTACTTGAGTTTGAATTTCCTTTCAAATGTACTTCGAAGTTTTCCTCCACTTATTTTAATCTGTCAAGGTTCAAATGAAATTATTTAACAAATTATGGGGCTTATTTACAAGTCCCTTACGGTGCAGGTGCGTCACTTTTAATATGAAAAAAATTGACCCATTGGCGGCGCACGGGGCTTGTAAATAAGCCCCTATGATTCACTGTTGAAAAAGTTAGGACAACTCAATATCCCCTGGAGATTCTGGGTATAGATGAGCGAAAACGCAAAAGGGAATTCTGAAGAGTATTTTATGTACCGCAGTCTATAATAAACTTTTGGATTTAATTTTGTTGCAGGAATAATATTTTATCTTCTTAATAAGAATTAGTCATTATTTTACATTTATTTCTGAGTCTTTCATAATAAGCCTCCCATATTTCTGGATTACCAATCCAGAGTATCATACTCATTATTTCACACTATAGTATATTGTGAGGCATTACCAGGAACATCCAACTAGGATGACAGACAAAATCAATTGAGTTTCCCAAGAAAGGGGAGTTGAGAGGTGACAGTACTCTGGGCGAGTGTAAGTGCACTAGTTAGATCACCTACGTATTAAAGAAACAAACAATGTAGAAGGATGCGCTTAGCACATACTGATGTAAATAAAGGGGCATAGTTACCAAAAAGTCACACAGCGCAGCCAGTCACCCTGCTGTGCTGCGTGAAAGGGAAAGGCAGCGATGCACTGTATTTAACATAATACAGCACATTCCTGTCTTTTTCCAGTGCTGGCGCACAATGTGCAGTCTAGCATCAGAGCAGGCACCCTTGCACCATGGTGCAAGGGTACCTGAGTTGTAAGCTGCATTACTTTTGTGCAGAAAGGAACACCCCCCGCACAAAAATAACCCCCTGAGGCCTTTTCATTTTTCTATGTGTGCTGCAGAATATATTGCTTCATGTTACACCTCCCCCCGAAGCATTCCCAGCTCTACCAGTATTGGTAAATCTGGGAATGCTTCAGAATCAATGGGTGGATGCGTGGGAACAACCACGTTCCACCCAATGAACGCCTTCTCAATGCAGAGTAACGTAATGCAGCAATTTGCGCTGGATTGCGTTACTCTGCATTGATCAAGCCACTCGGGCCATGCAAGGTGGCCTTGCGTGGCTTGAGAAATCAAACTTAAGGGTTGCATTACTTTTGCACCCCATTGTGTGGCACAAAAGCGATGTAAATCTATGATGGTGCACAAGGTCAAAAGATGTGCGATCCAGCATCTTACAGGCCTCTGAAATGAGCAGGGCACAATATCATTAGACCTGCTTCTGGGCCTCTTGGTTGTTTGGAAATGCTATTAAGTACACTTTGCTTACAAGATGGGAATGGAATTCGCCTGTTTATCTTCGGAAAATGAGGCGTGTTTCAGTGTCGTTTAGGTTTTTGAAACAAAATACAGAAAAGTTCATGAGACTCATAGCTTTAATACTTGGAAGTCAAGTAACGCCATTGAGTGTGTAGTACGTACAAGCACGCATAAGAAGACAATCTTTGTTCCTGTTTACTGTCGGAGAGGAAACGCTAGAGCCAGCATCTGATTTGTCTCTGAAACCGGAGACTGAGTAAGCAGGAGATTGGCCGTAGCAGGCATCGGGCATTTCCTTGGGAGGCTGGAAGGGTAGGGGCCGATTTTACAGCTGTGGAGGCCGGTTTTGTTACCAGGGGACGGTTTTGCAGTGGTGCTGAAATATCGGCCCCAAGTAACAAAAGTAGCAGTGCTTCACACTTGCAACCAAACCCCACCCCCTCCCACCCCCGAGGGGCATGTTCGACAAAATTGCCAGGGCTGATTTGGGTTCTCAGTCTGGCCCTGAGAGTCAGAAATGCAAAAGAGTGTGTCATACTCACAAGAAAAATTCAAGGGGAAAATCCTTGTATCTGTTTAAAATCAAATGAGTAACCATCATTTGCATTCTTCTTCTTAGTAAAAAGGCGTGATCAATATTATGAGAAATACAACTGTGGGGCATATTATCAAGAAACGGCGTTAAAATTATCGCCGCTTTAGCGGCAGAAATGTGCCGCTGAAGTGGCGATAATGGGCTTGATAATATGCCCGTGAGAATTCCCATAGAAGCCCATGTTCTGGTGTCAACATGGGCTTATATTGGAATTCTCTGCAGCATATTATCAAGCCCATTATCGCTGCTTTAGCAGCAGTTTTCTGCCTCTAAAGCGGCGATAATTTTAACGCCGTTTCTTGATAATATGCCCCTGGGTTCATTTCACTGTTTAGAGCTGGCACTAAAGATGCCATTCTAGGGGAGAATGAGGAGTTCTACCAAAATCTGGGACTAAAACCAGGCAAAAAAGTCCATGCCTGTAAAAGTACAAAGCACTAAACTACATTAACGATTCATACAATTCACCTCATTAAGCAGAGAACCAAGAGTGCCAAAGGAGATGCATTTCTGTCTCAAGAAAGATCACAAATGGCTCTATTAAAAAATAAACTAGAGCAAAGTAACTTTGTTAATTATTGCAGTTGGAGATTCCGGGGGAATGGAGCTCACACCACACCAACAGGAATGGAGACTTTTGATTTACCCCCTTAATAATTAGGGCCCAAGTGTGAGGATCTCCGAGAGCTTAAAGTTGACTTACTTGTTGTCTATGCTTTTTAAATTCTTAAAAATGACACTTTTGAACGTAGCAAGTGAGAAGTAATAGCATCAAAATGTGATCATCCAGTCCACGCAGCATCATATTGTATTTTTATTTTACCTTTTCACTTGTTATGGCCAAATCAAACATAGCAGTTGAGAACCTTTTGCAAACCTAATCTTAAAGATAAAAAACAGAATTATTCATATAAGTATGTTAGGGATTTTATACCACATTATCAACCTACACATATGTCTTAACCATGACGTCAGCCCCTGAAATATCACGAAGGTATGTGCAGATTTACTCATTTTAACTCTACCCTGTCTATATTATTGCTACAATATGTACATGAAGCTCGTTATTTCGACCACAATAATATATTCTAACACCAAGGGGCATATCAGCAAGGGCTGGCGATAAAATTATCGCCGCATTAGCGTCCGTTTTCGGACGAAAAGCGGCGATAATTTTATCGCCCTATCAGCATGGACACGCTAACGCGTGGATCCATGCCTTAGCGCCCATCTCCTTAGTGCCTCGCCTCGCAACGCTAATGAGATGCGAGGTAGGCGTTCCCGACAGGAATCCAGTGAAAATAATCACTAACCCAGCTTCTCCCTATCAACAAGGGAATCGCTATCCCACCTAGCGACTTAAAAAGTAGTGGTAACCGGATATATCGCCGGTTTCTTATGCCTGCTATTTTTATTACTTAGCCATACGTGTCATGGGTGGTGGATTGTCATGCTAAGTCCACATCTCCCTATTTACTATATTTGCCCTAACGCTGTGTTTTATCGCTGGAAATGCTGCGATGATGCCGAATTACACCGCTATTGCCAGGATTTCTATCGCGTTGCTAATAGTGCGCTAATCGGGCGATAGAATCTGGCGATAGGCGGTGTTAGAATTGTGCACGCTAAACACGGCCAGCGATAATTATCGCTGGCCGTTGATGATATGCCCCCGAATTCGGTTTCAGCATTGAAAGAATAACTCTGCTTTTGTGGATGTTTGGTAAATGTTTGATTTGTGCTTGGCATTACCATGGCAACAGCTGGGTGGCATTGTGGATGCTAGCATTGTTGCACTTCTGTATCTAACTGTGACGTAATTGGTCTTGATGAAATGGAGCTATTGAGGGTCATCAAAAAGGTAAAAAAAGAGGGACAATAAGTCACTCTAGAGGAGGGAATACATTTAAAAATTTACCTTGTAGGGTATTAAACTACCACTTATAATAACAAGTAGGTCAAATTAGTACAAAGAAGTGAATTTACCTCCACTGCAAATGGAAGTGTGATAACATTTAGTTAACCCAACACACATAAAAGGAGAGACAAAACAGTTCTATTGCAAACATCTAGCCATTTCTAGAATCCTGAATCTCTGCAAATATGTGGCCTTTACAATATCTATGCAAAATTAGGATACGTTTGCCATACCTGCCACAGGTGCTTCTTATGAATGGGTCAATACCCTCTCTTCTTTTTTCTATAATAAAATCAATTATATCTATAAAACATTCACTACTTCCACTACCTCTGACCAATCTCTCAAGCAGTCAACAATTATAACTTTTCATACTCCGTCTACCATCCTGAAGGAATTCCACACAGTCACGGAACATGATGTAACTTCCACATTGAATAGAATCACTTCTGGCTCCCCTGCCGACCCTGCCTCGTCTTCAATCATTTCCAAAGTTGCCCCCATCCTCATTCCTTACCTGACCAGAACCCTCAATCTTTCACTCTCCCAGTCGACGGTACCCTCTCACTAGAAGGAAGCCGTCATCAGACCCATTCTGAAAAAGCCTTCTGCTGACCCTACTCAACCTTCAAACTATCGTGCCATCTCCCTCCTTCCGTTGTTTGGGAAGGTTCTGGAATCCCTGGTCAACACCCAACTCACCAAATACCTAGAAACTAATAAACTGTTGGATCCTTCTCAGTCAGGGTTCAGAGCGTTTCACAGCACCGAAACTGCTCTACTTGAAATGGTGGACAATATTAGACTTGCCCTTGATGCAAAACAGTCCTCCATTTTGATATTACTTGACCTGTCGGCTGCCTTCGACACCATCTCACATAGTATTCTTCTAAAGCGCTTGGCGGAGGTGGGTGTCGAAGGCTCAGCTTTGCTATGGATCAAAAGCTTCCTGACTGGACGTAGTTCTAAAGTCCAAATTGGCAAATTCTCCTCAACGGATCAGGAAGTAGACAAGGGTGTGCCACAAGGCTCCATATTAAGTCCCACACTTTTTAATCTCTATGTGTCTCCATTAGCAAAATTAATTAAAGCACAGGGTTTCAAAACCGTGTCCTATGCTGATGACACACAAATTCTTATCACTCTGGGTACTAATCCCACCAATGTCAAACCCAGATTTCAACACTGTATGCTCGCGGTAAAAGATTGGATGTCTAATAATTATTTGTCACTAAACGCAGATAAAACGGAGATTCTGCTTTTCGGAAACACACACAAATATTGGACAGCCGATTGGTGGCCATTAACGTTGGGACTTTGCCCCCCTCCCAAAACGTCAGCCCGAAACCTAGGGATAGTGCTAGACAACAAACTCTCCATGTCTGACCATATTAAAAGCATTGTGCGCACCAGTTTTGGGCTTATGCGTAACCTCAAGAAAAGTTTCAAGTGGATCCCCCTCCCGTCTGCCTTTAGTCCAGGGACTAATTGTCAGCCGCCTGGACTATGGAAATGCGCTTTTTGCCTCTATAAATGAAAATCTTCTGAATAAACTCCAGGTTCTGCAAAATACTGCAGCCAGGAGGGCCCTCGATCTCCCCTCCCGTTCCTCTTCCGCCCCCAGCTTGAGGTCGCTACATTGGCTTCCCATAAAAAAGCACATTAAGTTCAAACTCTGTTGCTTGGTTCATAAAACTCTAAACGGCAAAGGCCCATTATACCTCGCCAATAAGCTCACTGGCTATCATCCGGCTAGAACACTCAGATCTTCCTGCAAACACCTCCTCTCCGTCCCCAAAGTACGAACCGTCAGAAACGGAGACAGATCTTTTTCTAAAATAGCCCCTGAGACCTGGAACACTCTTCCTCTATCCATGCGGCTTGAACCGAATCACCTGAAATTCCGTAAACTCCTGAAAACCTGGCTATTCCAATGCTGAGTGACCACACGCACACCATCTGAGTATCTGCTGGCGCTATGAAACCTACGGTGATTTATGCGCCTTACAAATGCCAATACAAATACAAAAAATACAAATAAAACGAATTGTTAGGTTTTCTTGCAAAGTACGTGTTAAACCCCTCAGAACAGGTGTGATGAGGCTTTTGCAACTACAAAACTATTGCACACAGATCACAATTAATCACAAGTAGGCAAAATGGAGTTGTATGCTTCATTGTTTAGTTTCAGCCCAATACTAAAAGTCTAAATCAGACACCAGTGTCGTTAGGATAAAGGCCCCCGTGTATGACATAATCATTGCATACTTTTCTCTGCCTTAAGGTCTTCCATTGGCATCAGCAACATTTTGTTCACAAAATAAACTGTGACACTATGTAAAGACAACAACATATGACTAAAACAATGTCTGTAATAATAAGCATAACTCGTCTATATAAACAATGTAAAACACATCACTTTTCTGTCTTGTCTGCCTGACCTCTATTATCCTCTAATTTAAACTGTACAACATTGATATCTGGCATTCTGAAGTAAGCCCTATTCCTCAGAATCCAGTATTTTGGAGAAATCCAGAATCAAGTTCTGTGTCAAAAATATATCTGTCCTATCACTGGAAATAGAAAGGTATCCATAAAAATAAAAACACTACACAAAAGTAGGGGCATTATGGGGGATATTACCAAGAAATTGCGATAATTATCGCAAAACGCGTTTAGCACTGTTTTTTTTATCACCGGCTATCGCTGGATTTCATCGCGGAGATAACGCGTTATTATCAATGCTTATCTCCAAGGCGATAGAAAATCCAGCGATAGCGGCGAAACCCAGCAATAGCGCGAGAAAGCCACCGATAAATCCAACGCGCTAATGAAAAGCTTGCTAATAGGCAGGTGAGGACTTAACCTTACAATCCACCTCCCATTGACTAGAGTGGTTAAGTCAGCTTTTTAGCAGGTGTTAGATTCTTTATCGCTTCGCGGACATTGCTAATAGGGGGAAGCTGGGCTTGCGACTGTTTTCAGTCGCTTTAAGTTGGGAACGCCTACTTTGCATGTCATTAGCGATATATATCGCTGACATGCAAAGCGGCACCAAAACGGTCGCTTTCGCCATAAAGCTGTCGCTAACAGCTGTTAGCGACAGCTTGCCAATAGGGCAATAGTAATATCGCCACTTTAGCGAAAAAAGTGCCGATAAAGCGGCGATAAGGCCCTTGCTAATATCCCCTTAAATGTTCATAGTCTGCGAGGAGTGAGTATGAGCTATCGACATCAATATTTCTTTAAAACAAAGGACTACTCTGTTTAAATATCCATTTTCTGGTAGAGGACATGCCTATTTAGAGATTAGCATGTTCACCCTAAGCAAATGTCAAAGCACTTGTGGGCATATTTGCAACAGGCAGCGATAATTATCGCTGACCTTGTATACCGCATTTTTTCTATCGCTGGAATATTTCGCCAGGCTAGCATTGTATTAACAACGCTTAGCACCATGGCGATGTATATTTCAGCGATAGCGCCCTTTTCCATGGAACATCGCTGGTTTTCCAGCGATGTTCCAGGTAAAACGGCGATATGCTTGATGATACGACCCTGTGGTCATATCACATAAATCCACCTCCCATGTTAGGTATGCCTTACTCAGGAATTTAACAGACGTTAAATTCCTGCATTAAGGCATACTTAGCGCGATTAAAATAATCTCTTCCCCGCATTGTAAATATCGCGAAGCTGCCTTCGCGATATTTACCCATGTTGTTTCCACAGACACGCCTACTTTGCATCTCATTAGCGATGCGAAGTTATGCGTACTGAAAACGGGAGCATATTCAGCAAAACACGCGATAGCGTGTCTTTGCTGATAAGGCGATAAAATTATCGCAGCTTTTCGGCCGAAAACGGCTGCAAAAGCGGCGATAATTTTCTATCGCCGCATTGTTTATATGCCCCTTAGTCATTGTTTAAGCTGGCCAATAGACGCCCATAATCACAGCTCAGAGTGGTCCTGGCTCTCAGCCTAGTTGCAGTAATTTATCACAGTCAATGTTTTGCCAAGTCATCGGGAAACACAGTGTCTCATCCATCTTACATATATCTTCACTTAGGCCCTACATTACAAGTTACGATAAATGTGATAATAATGTAACATTTCTTACTTTACTCAAATATCAGGCCTCATAACGTTAATCAAATCATCCCACGTGGTTATAACTTTCAATTTACATATTGCTTGTTTCAGTCCATCAGCTTGATCGAAAGAGGTAACCCTTCCAGAAGTTTAGAAAATGTATGCCGCTGGGCTTACCAGCAGCAGAAGTCAGATACGGGTCACTCAGAGCATCACGACCATGCCATTTTCCTGACAAGACAAGATTTTGGCCCTGCTGGCATGCAAGGTAAGATTATATATCTTAGCAGAAAAACCCTGATTGAACTTACACAGAGGAATGATGTCATAGAATGTTAAACTCAACACTTTGAAACATGAAATAGGTTATTTAAAATGTTATAAATAATTCAGTATTTCAGCCCAGTGTCCGCGACATTGTGTGCCTTTACACGAACAAATGTTATATCTTTGAATACACACTCCTCTTGGGCTTCCATACAACGAAAAAAACAGCTGCCACCTCCATTAACACAACCAGAAGAAAACTGCTCCCACCTCCATTAACACAACCAGAAGAAAACTGCTCCCACCTCCATTAACACAACCAGAAGAAAACAGCTGCCACCCCCATTAACACAACCAGAAGAAAAAAGCTGCCACCCCCATTAACACAACCAGAAGAAAACTGCTGCCAGCTCCATTAATACAACCAGAAGAAAACTGCTGCCCACTCCATTAATACAACCAGAAGAAAACAGCTGCCACCTCCATTAACACAACCAGAAGAAAACAGCTGCCACCTCCATTAACACAACCAGAAGAAAACAGCTGCCACCCCCATTAACACAACCAGAAGAAAACAGCTGCCACCCCCATTAACACAACCAGAAGAAAACTGCTGCCACCACCATTAACACAACCAGAAGAAAACAGCTGCCACCTCCATTAACACAACCAGAAGAAAACTGCTGCCACCTCCATTAACACAACCAGAAGAAAACAGCTGCCACCTCCATTAATACAACCAGAAGAAAACTGCTGCCCCCTCCATTAATACAACCAGAAGAAAACAGCTGCCACTTCCATTAACACAACCAGAAGAAACACAGCTGCCACCTCCATTAACACAACCAGAAGAAACACAGATGCCACCCCCATAACACAACCAGAAAAAACACAGCTGCCCCCTCCATTAACACAACCAGAAGAAAACAGCTGCCACCTCCATTCACACAACCAGAATAAAACAGCTGCCACCTCCATTAACACAACCAGAAGAAACACAGCTGCCACCTCCATTAACACAACCAGAAACAAACTGCTGCCACCTCCATCAGAGTTAAAAGGCCTGTCTCGTGGTAATGGAGTTTGAGCATGACCATGTGGCCTACAAGAGAGAGTACATCTGAATGAGCTATGACACCATTTACATTATGAGACTTAGAAGCTAACAGCCTGCGACCCTGAAATAAACTATGAAGTAAATGGGCTCAACTACTGATGCCTATTATCCGAGATCAGTTTTTAGTTACAGGTTTTACATAGCAATTGTTGACTTACGGTAAATGGTCTGAAAACAACAAATTGCAGTAAGGCTACTCTAGACTGATGTCACCATATTTCTTTAATTTGATTTCTTTAGTATTATAGTTTAGTACATAGTTATAATTTTGCACACATATAGTATGGTAAAATCACATATTAATAATATCTTCCATACAAAAGTAGACTACTTTGCTTAAAATACACATCCTTTCAATGCATACATAACAAAAGTTATTTTAATCAGTTTTTATTATCAGAATAGTGCAAACAATGGAAAGGAAGAACATCCTTCTGTATCATAATTTCCTAGCTATATATATTTATGTTTTTGTTTTCTCTGAATCCTGAAAACGTCCCTGCCTGGTCCGGTACATGCAATTAACATATTCCAAGTCTCCCTGCTTACACACAGGTTTGCCATAATAATGTGTTTCAGCTTATCAATATCTCTGGGTTATTTTAAATGTGTGAACATTAGTCTTTCTCAGTAAATACCCACTCTGCAAATT
Source organism: Triturus cristatus (assembly GCF_964204655.1). Classification (NCBI taxonomy): domain Eukaryota; kingdom Metazoa; phylum Chordata; class Amphibia; order Caudata; family Salamandridae; genus Triturus; species Triturus cristatus. The sequence goes on along the minus strand of NC_140581.1, from coordinate 1,086,788,356 downwards.
TAAACGGTAAAATTCCTTCCTGGAATGCATTTCACTTGGGACATCAACTTCCGGTTCAGAAAGCGTACCCATAAAATGACTCCAGGGATTTGTAACATAAGAAAGGACCATTCACAAAATGACAATGGTCACTATGTCCATGATGTGGTTCCATGCTGCACTTCAGATGACAATTTTCTAACTTCCAGAAAGTAGATGTTCACATTCAGACCATGGAGGAGAGAGTTCTGTGGAGTTTGAATTATATTTTGATATGCTTCAATGCAGATGATTTTGGGAACTTGAAGGCGGAGACAGGAAGTGAATGGTTAAACCTTTGCCAACAGAAGATACCACATGTCCTTTGTTATAGAATCCTTGATTAATGTGCAGCAAAATTGTAAGCCTTTAGGGAGTGTACATTTAAGAAATGTCTGCAGGCAAGAAGATGTGTGCTTTGCACTGCTAATTCTTTGGTGCCCACCCAGGTTTTCATTCTTGATACACAGTCATTTTCATCTGACTTGCAGCTCTGAATTGTAAATCACCAGGGAGTGTAATTTTTAGGAATGTTTTCAGGTCAGAATGTGTGTTTTACACTTTGCACATTATTAGGTGCCAACCTAGGCTTTCTTTCCTGATATACACACATTTTCATCCTACTTGTCGCTCTAGTTGGTAAATCACCAGGGAGGGTAATTTTTAGAAATGTCGGCGGGCAAAAATATGTGTGCTTGCAGCTTTGCACATTCTATGGTGCCAACCTAGATTTTCTTTCTTGCTGCACAAAAATGTGCATCCCCCTTGTAGCTCCAGATTGTAAATCATCGAGGAATGTATTTTCTTATGAATGTCTGAGGAGGAGCATATGTTCTCTTGCAACTTTGCATATTCTAAGGTGCTAACTTAGGTATTCTGTCTTGAAACACAAAGTTTTCATCCCACTTACAACTTTAGATACAAATAAACATGTTCATGTAAATTTAAAGCAGAGTCGTCTCAAGGGAGTCTGAGATTAGCTCAGAGGGACATCATCCCCAAATGTTCCAATATTGGAACTTGCACAGTTTATGGAATACAATATTGAATTTACCACTTACCAGCTGTGCCATCTCTTAACCACACAACCTATAGAAATCCCACTGAGAATGTGGGGCCATATTATCAAGACCGGCGATAACATTATCGCTGCTTTAGCGGCAGGAAACTGCCGCTAAAGCGGCGATAAGGGGCTCGATAATATGCCCTTGTGAATTCCCATAGAAGCCCATGTTCACACCAGAAAATGGGCTTCTATGGGAATTCACAAGGGCATATTATCAAGCCCCTCATCGCCGCTTTAGCGGTAGTTTCCTGCCGCTAAAGCGGCGATAATCTTATCGCCGGTCTTGATAATATGGCCCGTGGTTCTGTGGTCACTGGAATAAGGGTGAAACAAGAAAATGTGTCTTTATCACACAGTAGGAGATTTCTGGCGATTTTCAGACACAATCAAGAATCTAAACTTTGTCTTCTATAACTCTTTTCTGTTTTCTTAGAACCATGGTTATTCAGGAACATACAATAGAAATGCTTTTCTCTGCTAATAGATTGCCTAGCTATGTACCTTTCAGAAATAAAGGGGATCTATAATTTTTAAGGGGCACCGCAGACAATAAAGCACAAACACATTTTTTAAAAACATTTTTTACATCTCTGCTGTCTTAGCAGCAATTATAAAACTATGGTCCTATTGTTGATGCTTTTGAACTAAATGTGCAATGTCCAGGAGCCTGCCTATAGTATGACTCAAGGAGGGAAGTTTTGGAAGTTTATTTCAGACAGTATATTTAGTTTCTGCCCATGTAACTGATGATTTGTGCTCCATGTTACATGATTGCAATTTTGTTGCTATTACCAAGAAGATATTGATTAGCTTTGTTCCTCATGGAAAGGCATGGCAGCTTTCCACTGGGAGATGTATTCTTTGATTTCATAACAAATAGATGGAATGTATATCCATTAGTTATGTTATCTCTCTCTCATTGTAAATTCAAAGTATAGCTGTTAAATGTAGACGGTTCTAGGGCTTCTGGCATGAATATTTCAAGTTCATTCGAAATTGATAATTTGAGCGAATGATATCCCTGTATAAGAACATCCCTTTGAATGCGTCTAATATTCAATAGGGAGACATTCAAAATCATAAGCCAGCTTTTTATATTTCAGAAGCTTCAGCTGCCATTTAAAAGAGTGAGATTGAGAAACAGGATGTGTAGTGTGATCGAAATAAGAGGCATGAGGAGAAATCAAGGATTGGCAGGCAATCCTGGGATTCGAGATTTTAAGAAAAACTTTGGGTGTCTGTGCTTATTCCATTACAAATTAAGCACCAAGGGGCAGATTTACTACTTCTGGCGCATCTCTGCTAATCAGCAGGGATGCGCCAAAAGAGTTGCGACGCATCTGCCCACCCGCATTTACAATGCGGTGCACCGTGACGCACGTATGGGCAGATGCATGTCGCATCCCCCGGCGGAAAGGCGGCGCATTGCTGGAGCCGCGCAGCAAGCGCGACGCAGCTCCAGCAAGGCTCGGGGTGCCCCTATTCCCTACATGCTGCGTCAATCCTTACGCCTGCTTCAAGCAGGCACAGGATTTTGATGCAGCATGGCCGTAAAAGTGACTGAGTGAAATCTTGTAGATTCCTGCACCGGGATGTCCCCCCCCCTGCTCGAACGCCCACATCTGGCACAGGGCTTTACAACATGATGCATCTCACTAGATGCGTCACGTTGTAAATACCCCGCAGCATGGCGCTGGCTTTGCGCCGCCGCTGCGTCACAAAAATGATGCAATTGCGGCACAAATGTGCCATACGGGGCTTGTAAATCTGCCCCTAAATGACTACTTGGAAATGTGAGTTTGTAAACTGTTTGGGTTCTGCTCAAAATTCATACCACAGCAAATAACCCCAGTACCTTGTGGGCTTTACGAAGAGATTGTGAACTTGCTAGGATCCTTTATGAGATATGTGTGAGTGGGAAACTTCTGGGACCGATGAACCTCTGGGCCATATTTACCCATTGGCGAGCCACCTGCCACCCTGCCAGGGAATCAGAGGTTATGACCTCTGCACCATGCATAGATCCAGCCACCACATTTCGAGATCTCTGCCTGGAATTGCTTTGAAGAGAGTCACTGCCACAGTGGCTCCTTTCACAGCATCAAAGTTTGCTAAACAGGCACCATGTTTAAAGAGCCCACTTGGCAAACATTTTTGTTTTTTAAAAAAAAAACTCTCAAGGTGGGAATTTGTGTCTTGAGACAAAAAAACACCAATGGCCCAGACATGCAGTGACCTGTTTCTCTTTGCTGTTTAGGCAATTAAATATGTTCTCTGCCCATGCATACTAGACAATGACATTTCAAATCAGTGGTGGTCATCCTGCTCTAAACATGGCGGCATGACCATTATTCTTATTTTCTCAACTCTAAATAGAACGGGGAAACCACAGTTTCGTCAGGATCCCCTCCACCAAACCCTAAATTAACCCACTCTCTTTTGCAATAACAAGTCCGTGGAGTTTCTAGTTGCTGCAGGCACAATTATAGGGCTCCTTTGTTGCAGATTTTCCCAACCTACTATGGTTTAGGGTTGAATCTAGAACTAGAGAGCAACAGATTGCTCCTTCGTTGACTCAAAGGCAACATACTTGTTCAACCCAAGGTCACCTAGGGTGAACTTTTGGAAACCATGGCTGAGGATGGTTTGTCCGTTAATATATGAGAGAGAGAGAGAGAGAGAGAGAGAGCGAGAGGTCCAGATCATGAAGTCAATTAAGGGTGTCAAAAGTCAAGAAGGTAGTATCAGGAATAAAAAAATTAAAAAGGCTCTAAAAGTCTGGGTTATTTTATATAGTTTCCACAACTTGTACTTCGCGTAACCTCTATCCACAAATAGGATGCTGTTGAAGGGCTAATGATGGTCCAAAGAGTCAAACCTAAGATGTCAGATGAGATGAACGGCGTGTGATGTCATTCCGGTACCCCTGACATCTTGGCGAATCATTGTCCTTGGTAATGGTGAACCTCTTACTTGTACCTTATCCTTCCACACTCCTAGGTTGCAATAGCGGTGGGAATTGCTGTCTGTAGCTTGAAAATTGAAACAATATTGTCCTGGTAGGGCGGTGCTTCTGTTGCCCATTCTTATTTTGTTTCTTTTTAACTACCATTAACAGGAAATAATTAAGCAATGAGCACAACTCAGAAGTAACAAAAAATGCATTCTGCAGGGACTGGCATTTAAAAAGATACAATTGATTTGCAGCTGCACAGTGAAAGAAAGGATGGTGCACAATCATTTTTCTGAAAAAAGTCTTTCCCAGTTCTTTTACTGAAAGTTCACACTACTTTCTGCAAATTCTTCCAAGATAGAATGCACGGAGTGTACGCCAATTAATAGTTTAAGGTAATTGTAACTCTGTTATTGACAAATGCCAATCTTTGCTGTCTTCACAAATTACTTGGTCAGGTTCTGAGATCAAAGAGTTAATGAAAAAGAAATAATGTATGTATAAAATGAAATAGCAACACCATCCAAGGCTTTTAATCTCTACTTACTGAAGAACACAATGTTCTACAATATCATTACTGGCCCTGTCCTCGGGACACACTGCAAATGGCCCCGCTGGTAGATCAGGACCTTCTTCTCATGTAGGCTTGTGTAAGGCTAAGGAAGATGAGAATGCACCTGGTGAATTTATTTTCTCTTGGGAAGAAATATTAAAGAGAAAGTCTTGTTTGTGACTCTTGACAGGATACGCTCCTGTGACAGGCATGTGTCACCCGGTGAGAAGCTGCACACTGAACCATGAAGACGGCTTCTCCTCGGCATTCGTGGTAGCCCATGAAACCGGCCATGTGTAAGTCGCCACGTGTATTCCTGAATCTTATGAAAATTAAGTTCTGATGTGTTGCATGGTTGCCTCATGAGATGTCCTTCTGTCCTGTGCATGTTAAATTCCCCTTCATTGCAAATCAGTTAATAACTTCTGCTGGCACTCTGTTTATACAAATATGAGCAAGGCACGTGTAGAACTATGTGGAAATCTATAAATCATTACCTGTTATAGCCAAATAATTTAAAAACAAAGCATACCAAAAGTTTGTTTTGGAGTGGGGTGCGATTGATTAAACATGATCCACTTTTATTTGTGGCAGAAAGGCTCTGACAGACGAGTTTGAGGGTTTTCACAGGGAAAGGAAAGGAGAAATGGTGGCAAACATAATAGGAACAGTTTACCAATGCAATTTTATCACACAGTTATGAAACCCAAGATCCAAAATCCTACAGGATCAGGGGTGGCCCAGAGCAACCTAGTAAGAGGCACACAACGTGTTCAGTTGAGTCCAATTCAGTCAACCATAATCTGTGGTTGGCCTGAGATAAAATAGAAAATTGGAATTTTGGGAGATCCTTTGAAGACAATGGAGTGTTCCGGGCTGATAATGGCTGGAGAAGCCCGGAGCATCAACATTCCAATGTTTAACAAAGGCCTCATGGAGCCCGAGAGGATTTCAACCCCCTAGGGCTCTGTGATGCCTTTGTTTTACAAATTAGAACATTCTGTCCTCTAGGAGCAGAATGTTCTAATAGCCTTAGAGTCCTCCATAGTAGGCTCTACAGGCCTTTTTAAAGGACCGCTCTTTATTAAAGTCCCGAGCCGGATGGGCCTTTAATGGCTGGTAGAGCCCGCTACGATGGGCTCTAAGGCTATAGTAGACTACTGACTAACCACATAGCTGGTCAACTATAGAAAATAAGCTACAAAAACAAGAAAACATCATTATATGTTCCAGCTAAATAGAGACTATACTGATAAACTTAAAAGTCCAGCATTCAATGATAGAAACATTTGCATGCATGATTAGATGCTATGCTGAATTGTTTGCATGATTAAACCCTACACCTTCACCTGATGTATGAACGATTGTTTTTCTATGAAGATCAAAGTAGATGTACTTTATAAAGGGCCTTATTTAGAGTATGTCAGGTAGTCCGTTGTGCTGCTAAGTCCATGAGGCCATGGCCTCTGCTCCCCTGGTGGAGGGCAGGTTGCCATATTTAGAGAGCCCCCAGGCGGATGGCGATTTCGGCTCTCAGCAGAGCTTCCGGTGTGGTTGCTCTGCTGAAGCCACTGAAGCTTTGCTGGAGAGCCCGCTCAGCAAAACGTTTTATTTTCTGAAAATAAACTTCCAAAAAAGGAATTTGTTTATGGAGGCAAAACAAATAAAATTGCCCTAATGTGAGGTAGGTGATTTTGGGAGGTGGGGCAGGAACCCTTCTTCACAAGGAGGGTTCAGAGGAACCACGTTGCCTTTGATTTTGTTCCCAGGGAGGCAGAGGGGATTAAGTGTCCATCCCCCTAGGAGTGGCAGATATTCAGTAGAAATCCAGCATCTCTGAGATTAATTGCCAGACATTAAGGGGCAGATTTACAATAACTGGTGCATCCCTGCATATAAGCAGGGATGCGCCAGTTATTTTGTGTCACTGCAGACACCTCTTGCGCCAGCATGGATGCGCCGCATTTACAATGCGGCGCACCATGGGGCAAAAATAGACAGATGCGTGATGCATCTGCTACTGTAAAGGTGACGCATTGCTGGAGTCACGTCGCAAGCGCGACGAAGCTCCAGCAAGGCTCGGGGTGCCCCTATGCCTAACATGCTGCGTCAATCCTTACGCCTGCTTCAAGCAGGCGCAGGGTTTTGACGCAGCATGGCCGTAAAAGTGACTGGGGTGAAATCTTGTAGATTTCGCTCAGCCACTTTTGGGAGGCGTTCCTGCGCTGGAACGCCCCCCCCCCTGTGCTGGAACGCCCACATGTGGCGCAGGGCTTTACAACGGGACGCATCTCCCTAGATGCGTCACATTGTAAATACCCCGCAGCATGGCGCTGGCTTTGTGCCACCGCTGCGTCACAAAAGTGATGCAACGGCGGCGCAAATGTGGTGTACGGGGCTTGTAAATCTGCCCCTTAATGTTTCAGGCAGCTCCATTCATAGCTCACCGACTTGTACTTCTGGTCATCAACCCCAAGAGAATAATGATGAAGGTTCTTCTTTTAATCACTGACATTAACGACCTTTGTAAAGTTCACATTGTTATTCGCTGTCCTGAAGGGTAAATCAGTATTTTCTCTTTTCTCTGTTTGCTCCTAAGACTTGGGATGGAGCATGATGGGCAGGGTAACCGGTGTGGAGACGAGACAGCCATGGGCAGCGTGATGGCACCCTTGGTCCAGGCAGCATTTCATCGCTACCACTGGTCACGCTGCAGTGGTCAGGAGCTGAAAAGATTCATACAGTAAGTGCCACCTTTGTAATATACAAAAGCGGAATATTTCTTTATGGTTTTTTGAGTTGCCTAAAATCATGGCCAGCGTATTTGTACTCCCTACTGAATAAACTGTGCATATCATTATTTTTTTGTGTGATGTAACATCACTGCTTGCTTGAAGGGCCGCCTCTAGGGCAGTACGACTGGTGCGACCTCATCGGGTGCTGACTTTGGGCGGGGCGTCATGTTTGCAAGTATTTTGTGGTTTTAAAAGCACCTGCGGCCATGTTCCTGGCCTCCAGAAATTTTCAGACAAGAATATAAATGTCAAGATAACTGAATAATGTTCTTCCTAGAGAGAGATCGGAGGTTTGTCTAGTGGAGGTTTTGACTCATGACCCTGCTGCAAAGAGCGTGTACCATTCAGATCACAAAGTGCATATCATTTAAATAGGTCAGTGAGTTACTGCTTTTGTCTGAGAGCCCCTTTAGTTACTTGCAGTTTGTACGTTATAATTAGGGCTCCCGGTTTTATGGTATTTATTTTTTTGCCATTTCCGTCTGTATTTATCCATATTTATTTTTCAGGCATTTTTCCTGTATTTATCCACATTTATTTTTGCCACAAGCAAAAGACGACGCTACAGCTAGTATTTTTCCACATTTATTTAAATTGACAATGCACACATGCGCTCAGTTGTTATTGGTCAACACTATACATTCACCTGAAAACTTTGCTTTTTGCAAAATGTCCCAAATATGCTTAAAAGTGCTATCACAAGCCATTTGTCTCAGAGCCTTGCAGTTTCTGTCATCGGCAGAGTGCCACATCCTTTCCTCCACTGAACATCATACTGCCCCACAGAGAGAAACTCACACTGACTTCAACTGCAACCCAATTGTGCCCCACTAGCGCTAAAAGCTGTCCCTGGCCATCACTATGAGGATTGATGTTTTGTGTGTGCAGAAGAGAACAAGCATTTGCAATGCAAAGGTCTCGCATTTACGCTAGTTTAAGCTATTGGCATTGTAAATGACAATGCCTTTAATTTAACTGTTTTAAAAACCAAAACATAAATAAAAGGCATTGTCATTTACAATGCCAATAGCTCAAACTCAAGTAAATGCGAGACCTATTGCATTGCAAATGCTTGTTTTTTTAAGTGAGTGCTTGAAGTAGGACAGAAAAACAGACGCAACAAAGAACAAGCATTTGCAATGCAATAGATCTCGCATTTACGCGAGTTTGAGCTATTGACATTGTAAATAATAATGTCTTTTATTTTTGTTTTCGTTTTTAAAACATAAATAAAAGGCATTATCATTTACAATGCCAATAGCTTAAAACTTGGGTAAATGCGAGACTTATTGCATTCAAAATGTTTGTTTATTACTCCTTTGTCTACCCATAGCATGTTCCAGGGAGACTGGCAAGCTTCTTGTAACACTACTTGAATAGAAAATGTGGTGCGTCTTGGCTGTTCCAAATCTGTTGCTAAAGATTTGCCATGCCCTGTGACGTAAGAAGATGCACCATACAAGACAGCATTGTGCCCAATGTCCGAAATGATTAATGCCACCCTGGAAAATGAACAAATAGTCCATTTAAACTGCTTCCATGCTGCTGCAGGGGCTCCTAATGCAACAGCAGCGAGACCCCCCCCAAGGATGTTGTTATGTATTAATGTGTAGAAAAATAAGCTTTAAAAAAGATGCACAATTGGCGCTTCTATGTAAATCCTGTGTTGCTTTTTACCCCAAGCAACATACACGAGTTTGTGAAGCCTGAATTTTAGTAGGCGAGGGGGGAGGCAGGGTGTGTAAAGATTTGCAGATAGTGTCATGAGGTTTGGTTTTACAACGGAAGTGAAGGCCTGGTGACCTGGGGTGGAAAGTGGGGATGAATTGAATGGGAGGCGGTCGCATTGAGTTGGGGCGAGTGCAGGGTGGTAGCCACGCTCAGTAGGATTTGGAGGATTGTATGGGGTGGGGGGTATTGTTTGTAGTGTTGAGGAAGGGGGAGCCATGGTTTGAATGGAAGGCTGAATGATGTAGGGTGTAACTAGAAACACCTAAATGGTGCTATTAGAAGCGCTGTCTCCATAGCGGAGGATGTCCAACGTGAGTTTAAGAGGGCCGCACTGCGCCAGACGGCTGCTTCAATGTGACAGAACATGTATTCACCCACAGCGCTCCTGTTTCGAGTTCCCTCCCGGCTCACAGCCCGGTCTGCTGCCTGCATTCCCACACCCCCCTCCCCTCTCGAGATGCCCAGCAGCGTACAGCCAGCAGCAGTGCAGCCCAGTGCTCCAGATCACACTGAACAGAGACATATCAAATAACACCAGTCTCTGCCCCTGCATACATCCACCATCAGTCACCAGTGTCCGAGCACTTTGCATCACACACACATTACACAGAGACAATCAATCATACCTGTGTAAATCAGTGTATAGGAAATGTTACATAAGCCAAAGGACTAAGGGGCATATTAACTGGCCCCACATAGTGGTAGAAATATTATCGCCGGCTATCGCTGAAATGATTGCCATGATAACGCTATATTAACAATACATAGCGCTATGGCGATAATATTTCAGCGATAGCGGCGTTTACCATGGAACATTGCTGGTTTTCCAGCGATGTTCCATGGAAAACAGCGAAAACATTGTTGATACGACCCTCCACCTACCATTATTAGTATGCCTTAGTCTGGAATTTAACAGACGTTAAATTCCAGCGTTAAGGCCGAAGGTAGCGCGATTTTTTTTTATCGCTGCCTTCGCGATATTTTCATGTGTTGTTTTCACAGCCACGCCTCCTTTGCATCTCATTAGCGATGCGAGGCGAGGCTGTGAAAAAACGGGCTCTACATCAAAGAAACACGCACTAGCATGTCCCTGATGATATTGCGATATAATTATTGCCGCTTATCGCCCGAAAACGGACGCTAAAGCGGCGATAATTATATTTCCAGCCCTTGCTAATATGCCCCTAAAAGTGTAGGAGTCACATGTCATCCATACTGGTAGGCAGTATAGTTTAAGAGTGCTTGGTGTGGAGAAGCACAAACTCGGAGTCGAAAAAGAAACAGCATAGTTGGGAGTTTTCTTTAATAATAAGAATCGATTTCTAGCCAAATTATCCCTTTTTGCAACATTAATCAATGTTCTAACGTATACTTTGCAGTGTGTATGCAGTTCTAGGATGAAAGTTAATAGCTCACTATTCTATATTAGGACTTTAAGTTATAAATTGCAAGTAACAAAAAAGATGTCTCTTTTGAAAGCAGTAACCTGCTGATCTGTTTACATCATACGCACTCTGTAATCTACTTGGTACACGTTCTCTGCAGCAGGCATATTAACCCTCTGCACTAACTTCACCGAAGTCAAAACCTCAACTATATACAAAATGCTCATCTCTCTCCAGGAAGATAATTAATCACACGAGTTATCTTGACATTTATGTGAGGCCTGGTAATTGCCGGGGAAAGAAACGCTGCAGCAGGTGCTTCAAAAGCATAATAAACTTTCAAACAGGCGCCCCCAGGATGCCAGCACCCGGTGCGGTGGCACCGGTCGCACCGCCCTAAAGCCGGCACGGTGCACACAACTTGGTGCAAGAGCCACAACTCACACAACAATGGTGTGAATAGAGGCTCCTAATCTGACTCTGGCAGGGGCTCTGAAAGGGGTAAAAGAACAAAAAAGCCTCATTAACAAATAAATGGTCTTTCAAAGACCTGTGAAGTACTCGGGTGCGGCTGGCAGCTCTGTGTGTGCGGGAAGCTTTCTCAGCCCGGGCTGACACCTCTTAACCCTTTAAGGAGGGGGAGACACCAGACGGCAGCACAGCAACATGTACTAGTATTTTCCCGTTTTTTATATATAAATACAGATAAAGGAAAACTTGTTTTCCGTCTGTATTTATATGTAAAAATCCATAAAAACGGAAAACCAGGAGCCCTAGTTATAATCCTAACATAGAACAGTGATCTATTAACTGTCATCAAAGAGCTGCATGCAAACTGCAAGGTATAGATTAGAGCGTTATGATTTTTTCCCCAAGTCTTTTATTATCCTAATGTTGGAAAAAGGGTTCATTTGGGTAGAAATCAATTTTGATTATTAATGAGAACCCCGAACCACGGTGTTAAGTTTTACATTTTGAGTTTATGCTTCTCCAGACCAAACACTCTTAAACTATACTGTCTACCAGTCTGGATGAGATGTGACTCCTACACCTTGTAGTCCTCTGTCGTATTTCACATTTCCTATACACTAATTTACACATGTATGATTGATTGTCTCTGTGTAGTGTGTGATGTAAAGTCCTGTGACACCCCACACTTGTATGAGTGGCAGCAGTGCTAAAAAACAAATTAAACGCATCTGAGAGAGAGTGATTATGGAGACTTGAGGGCCACTGTTAAAGGGTGGTAGTGATGGAATCCGTTGTGGAGGTGGTCACAGGGGGCACCAACAAACATTGTTGCACTGGGCGCCACCAGTGCTAAAGCCGGCACTGCTTGCTTATACCAAGATGTTCCAGTTGATTGAGGTCAAACATAACAATAAAACTGGAGCATCCATGAAACATTGATAATTGCTTTCATATGACAGCTCAAATTTTGTAGCAGACAGAATAACAATTTTGGGCCATAAACCCTTCTCACAAGAGATCTATCTGCATAATGCCACATATTTCTTCACTGACTGGCAGGGGCAGTCAGCTTCCTTTGGCAGTAACATGACCTATAATGCGTTAAAATGATGAGTGTTGAAAAAGATATTGCATAATAAGTAAGGATCTCAGTTTTTCATTTTTAAAGATACAGACAGAAAAACATCTATTTTTCTGCTTTTATTTATGGGAATTACGTTGTTTTTTAGTGAATCTAAATGTTTTCAGTCATGACTGCCAGGATAATACTTGTGAACATTGACAAGTAACAAGTTAAAAAAGAGAGAAAGTTTCCTGATATGGCTTACACAGTTGTATATATGCTCAAAATTGATACTAAATGTGCATGTTCGCATAGTAGTGTATTGATTTATCATCTATCTTATTCATATTATTGAAACCTGTCTGGCATTTAAGTATAAGTGTACATTTAGCAGTTAAATAAATGTGAAAATGTAGTAGTTTCCGCTACATTTCTCCACAGAACCTAAAATAAATATCGCTGAACACAGATAAAATTATCACACAAAAAAGTATGAATAGATACAGATAGACACCTAAAATAAATAAATTCCATGAAACTGCAAGCCGTAATTATAAGCAATAAAATATCCCTTCACTACTATACATACAAAAACAGATAATCCAAGCCACTTCAGGGTTCCATGACCATAGGAAATCATCTGCCAGCTTCGATCCTCTATCTAGTTTAGGAATGTTCAGTGACTTTAAATATCCTATTAATAGTGGTTATAGGGTGGTGTTTCCCAACCATAGGGTATACCAAATGACAAGAGGAAGCAGGGTGCTGAAAACAACATAAAAACTATAGCAATATAACTACCTGTACTCTCTTCCAGGACCCAACCCCCGATGTCTTGTGACTCTTCTTCTTAGCACTGTGCTGTTAAATATTAATAAATAAAAGTTGCAAAAAAAACCCAAAAAACTATCGCAATATACAATATCAAAGACACCCGAGGATGTTAGGAAAAAAAATTCAAGTGATGAGGCCAGGAGTACACAACAGACAATCTTGTAGATGTTGATGGGTGAGAGCTGTTTTTAAATTCTCCTTTAATTAAAGGGGAGCTAGAAGAAGCCCAGGCCACAGAGCTAAAGAGTTCCAACCCAGAGAATGATTCGACTAATGCCCACTTTGTTGTATTGTACTTTGCATCTTCCCTGGTACTCTTGCCGTTGCTGCTCAGCCAGTAGGAATGTGCTGTGTGGAATGTTGGAGTGCATGGTGATGCATTGGAATGTCAGGGTGCCTGTGAGGTGGAGAGTGTAAGTTGGAGTATGGGCTGCGCAGCAGGGAGGATGCTCCTGGTGGGGCTATCCTAAGATCTAAGCTAAGAACCCTTAAATATACTTACCTGCAACTAAGATCAATAAATCATCGTATGTAACCTACATCTCTGCTAATGGACTTTATTATTACACTCGTGCTCTTAAATTCGGGCAATAACCAGAGCATAAATCAACTTCTCGCTTCTTTATCACTGTTAGAAATATGTATTAGAAAGATCCTGAATGAATTCAGGAAACTATGACTCACTCAAGTGTGACACTCATAAGTATATGAATATTTAAAAATTCGGTCCTGATTTTTCTTTAGATTCCACAATGCCAAATAGTAGACGTTGCATGTAACATTAGACGTGCTGTTGGCTAATCTGTGCAATAGTCTTATCACTGCATATTTTGAAAAACATTTGGTATTAAACTTTTGTTAAAACAGTAATATACAGATGACTTCAGTGTTACAAGGGCAATATTGTATACCAAGGAATTAACAATTTGCAGTCAGGAGCAAGTCCTTAACAGCTCTAATTGTGGCATGAACATCCATGGTCAAGCCCTAAATAAACAGACAATGAACCAGAGCCCTAGAGGGCCCTCCCTCTATTTCTGTCCATTGCAGGCTAAAGTAAAAAACTGCACCTGCCAGCTTGTGACTTTCAGAGCTCCAATGGAACACCACCAGAAGTCCAGTTTATTACAAGTTACATGGTGGCCACTTTCTTTTACACTGGTGGCCTACAATTAAAGGTACCCCTGCATACCAACTGTATAACCAAGCTATGACAGTTTACTTTAAATTTACCTGGTCATTTATTTTATTGCTAATGGCAAAGAACAATGATATTGTAAAAACTGTTAAATAAATATCTTGCTGCCTGCTGGTTTCATTTATTCTTTGAACAGTAAAATCCTAATGAATTCATCATGCACATGATTCTATCTAACATACGTAAGACCCATAGATACATAGCCCATTAACTGTGAAGGTTATTTGATGCACTTCTTAGGCCACACCCCTTTCAGAGCATTTCTTCCCCCGCACACACTTTATTCATTCATCTAAACCACTGAATGTTACATTGCAGGTGTATGTCATTCTTTCTGAACTTCCGATCCCTCTTTTGGTTTCTCTTCACCTCTATCACATTGGACAAGAGGACTGCATAAAGAAGTCAAACTCATTGTAATTGCCCCCACAAACCGTAAACGACCCTATCTTCTAATCTTATTCATCCTGTATATTTTTTAGACTTTGTTAAAGATTTCTGGTGGGGTAACGGAGAACTAATTATTGGATTCCATAGTAACATTCATGCCCGCTGCTCACTCCCTACAATTAGCCTGCCTCAACCCCCTGCATTGCTGGCTCTCACAGAGAAGACTGTTTTCAGTCTCTAGACCCATTCCATCACTGATATTTCTCTTGCAAATGCTAACAGGTGTTTCAGTTCAGGTGCATTGGCTTTTAATGTTTCTAGGAAAGAAGACAACTTTCCTTCAGGAGCGTATACTGTGATGAATTGGTGACATTACAACACATGGCATTACATCGCATTCCGTTGCAACGCAAACATTTACTCCGACTTTCTGTCGGGGGGCACTGGAAGTTGGAATATATAAATTTTCTATTCCAACTCTAGTGTGTGCAACAGTAGGGGAGGTGTTGGAGTTAAATCCAACACCTTCTACCCACTGCTGCACACCTTTTGCGTTGCAAGGACATGAGATGTAATGGCATGAGTTGTAATAGTTTTGTTGTACAAGCTGTCTCCCACTGTGATGGACTCATTAACTTCAATAACTCCCAAATGTCCACAAAAGTGATAATGGTCTTTTGACTATAATTGATTATCGATTTCTATTGATTTAGGTCAAGTTCAAACCGCCATCATTTACTTAGGGAACCATGCCTTAATGATGTCTCTCCTACTATAGGCAGAGTCACTTCCAGGTTCCAAGTCAACACCACAAATCACATCTGAATTGTGCATATGGAATTTGCAATGTAATACTTCAATTAATTTTACTAGTGAAATTGTCTGTTGCTATCATTTTGTATCACAACCTGCTGTGTATCACAAAGAACATTCAGATATTCTAGGTGCCTGGTTTACTGCATCCGTAAACTGCAGCGCTTTGTCCTTAATTGGTGCATTGGAATAGACCCATGAAAAATAAATAATTTTTATGGGTTCACTTGTCCTGTTAAGTGCTTTTTATGATTTTTCCCTTTCCACAGCTCCTACGACTGCCTTCTTGATGACCCATTTGAGCACGACTGGCCAAAGCTCCCAGAACTACCAGGCATAAATTACTCCATGGATGAACAGTGCCGCTTCGACTTTGGTGTGGGCTACAAAATGTGCACCGCTGTATGTCAAGAAGCAATTCCCTTAAGAAGTAAAATTTATTTATGCTAATGTTTTCTGTGGCTGCTCTAAATGTGTTTTACAAATTGGAAAAAATGCTTGCAGAAAGAAAGGTGGTTACATGTTTTAGACTATGGGCCGGATTATGGGTTCGGCTGTCCGTAGGACCACTGAACCCATGGTGGCGGTCTGTGGACCGCTAGACTGGCAGTCCACCCACCGTATTACGACTTGGGTGGTCAGACCGCCACAGGACCATGGGACCACTGCAACCGCTGGGGATCTGTGATCCCACGGTGGTGGTGCAGAGGTCTGAGGAAGTATTATGCTGGCTGGGGGTGCCTCTGCAGCACTGCCGGGCATATTACATGTTTCCTCACCGCCGTCCATTTTATGTTGGTGAGTCCGCCATGAAAAGGGTGGGGGTGAGGAAACTAAGGGAGCCCTAACTGGGCCCCCTGTGTCTCCTGGGCCAGTGGGTGTATGCAGGGGGGCACATGTTGTGTCTCCCTGTACATTTGCACCCCTAGTTCCTGCACGCTATGGAATTCAAAACACTGTGCATTTCATATCATTCTGGAACGGGCTGCGGCAGCCTGATGGCGGTGTATGTCTAGGGCACACCAATGGGCCTTAGATATGCACTGCCGCATCACCATTGCATCACCGACCGCCAGCCCAGGATTAACTCTTAATCAGGTGGGCGGTCTGACTACGGGTTTGTCGGTTTTCCTGCGGGGCGCTGGCGTGGCAGCTTGCAGGACGACCGCCAAACTTGTAATCAAGCCCTATATGCATATGGTTTACGTTGAAAAAATAGACTGTTCCTCAGGGGAGCACATTTTTCTCCTTTAACGATACACACATACGTACTGCTTACCAGGTAGTGCGACCGACATTAGTCTATAACGGCCACCCTATTTTAGGGAATTTCAAATACATTTTCTTGGGGCTACATCATAAGATCTGGTAAAGAAAATGAAAGTGGCTGCCGCCAGCAGAAATATTTTTTTCCAATCATGTTCCTTGAGTTTAATAGCGTACATTATAATAGTGGCAAAATCCTCACACCTACTTATGTGCCCTGAAGCTGATCTTTCACTGCAGCACCTAAATAATGGCATGTGCCAACTGATATACTATAGGTCACATTTTTCATTCAGATTTTTTCCTAAATAGTGGTCGATAGGTCAGTCTGTATCTACATTTTATTCAGTATAGGAGGATGAGGCTATGGAAATGTCAAATAACCAAAGAAAGCTACATCTTGGAAAGGGCATTGTTCTACACTACTGAGTCCGAGACCTGGGGATAATTGAATGGTAAACATTAGAAAGTTTTCACTTGTGTTTGACCAACAACTTCGAAGTCACTGGTGTGTACATTGATTTTTTCACCACCAACGTTTTGTGAATTTAATTTTTTTTCCGCAATTCATGAAATTTACCTCCACCTGGGAAAAGCTTTTGTCCAGGGAAAGCTCCCTTTCTCCACGCAGCAAGATATAGTTCTCTATATTCAAACACAGCCAAGCTCTAAATCTATGAAGAATATTTCTCTGCAAGTTTACTTTTATGAACAGTTTCCATGCCCAATGTCAAATGTTCAAAAATGTTTTTTGACAGTTTACCTTTTGCATCATTTTCCTAGCACAAAGGCCGGGCAAACACTATATAATGGCCGATTCACAGAGGTAATCTGAGACAAAAGTCTAACTTTACAACTTTTGGTATTCACAGAGATCATTTATGAGTTGTATCTTTACGTCCGCAGTCCGGCCTTACTCTCCGCACCCGGGCCGTACTCTCTGGCTCAGGCTGTAGTCTCCGGCTCGGGTCGTATGAAGTGTAAACAATGGGCCAAAATGCAATTTGCACAAAAGGGAACAATAGGAACGTGTGATAAATGGTAGAGGAGGTCATGAAAATCAGTTTGGGCAGGGAAAATGGTCTGGCGAGACACTACATTATAGTCCCAAAATGTTTGGTCTCATGCTCGTGTTTGTGCAAGCTTTGCCTTTTCTTTTTTTTTTTCCTTGTGTCTCCTGTGTGATCAACCTACTCCCAGCACCACCCGCCTCTGCTCTTCCCCTCCGGTTGCATTTGTTTCTTTTGAAATGCATGACAGTCGTTTTTTTTTGTTATTTAAAGGAACACTTATCGTAAAAGCAACCACCCCTTTCGTTTCCATAACTTTATTCGATCTAATTTGAAAACATAGATCATCAAAGTATACATATTAAAAAGATAAGACAGTGTCATTCTTCTCAGTGCAATACAGTTCAATGCATATGAGATTTTAAAAACGAATAATTAAAATAGCAAAAAACAATGTACAAGTGCAAACCCCAAAACAATGGGGATATAGAATTGAGCTGTGCAAATTACGCAATTCAATGTTTATTATTTGTGCCGTGAACATAATAAAAGAGTAGATGCTAAACTGCAGGTTCCTGGTTGCCACATAAATACATAGGTTTAAAAACAGATACATTTAAATAAAAAGGGACCGCCGTTCTAAGTTATAAAAGCCCTTTAAAAATATTACATGTGTTATGGAGATCCTTTACCTCTACGAGACTGTTGCGAGGAGATTACGTAGTATGTTCAGGAAAACAAATGAGTTTAAAGCTGAAAGTTAGCATAGCTCTCCAATTCTAATAAATGTCTCCAATGTTTACAAGCCCAGAGGATTGAGGGTACACAGAAACATACAAAAGGATCATGAAGCTTTTTCAGATAGAACAGGGCAACGTGACACTGCTTAAAATCGTGCCGTATTAAAAGAGCTTTAATATATCTGGCTCTCTTCTCCTTATAAAAATGACAAAAGAAGAAAAGGTGGAGAACAGACTGGGCTGATAGATTATCGCATGGGCAAGTTGTCAAGTCACTGTGAGCGTACTGTTTTGAAGGGAAACCCAGCATTAGGGGAATTAAGTTTAAGCGGAGCCTTAAAAGAATAAACCTATGCTGCAGGTTCCTTACCGCGTCCAGGTAGAAGTATTCACCCACTGTCACTTGTGGGATCGAGTGATAGGTCTTTACAGTTATTTTTAACTTCTGACATTCCTCCCTTTCATAGCCTAGCTTCGCCAAAATTAGTGCCTTTAGCCTCTTCTTAGGGAACCTGGAACACAAGGTGGGATTTACATACAGCTCAGGGACTCCTAGCGATGACAGAGTCGTTGTAACTTACACCAACCAGGGGATCTTGTAAGCCTTATCCAATGAGAGGCAATTTAGTATAATAGTCTGGTTAAGATCGACTGTGTCCCTATACCATATTGAGTGCCACAGCATGATCGGGCTGCTCTCACCATGTCAGACACATAGGGCATATCCAGCTCTAAGTTAGTGACATGGTTTGAAAATAAAAGAGGGAGCGAGGCGATCCTCTTGAAAAACCATTTCTCCAGCTTCTGTAGAGAGTCGGTTGTTGCTGTGCCCCAGACCCCTGCCCCATAGGTCGCTGCTGAGATCGTTTTCGCATCTTTTTTATTGTTGTTAGGGGTTTTGAGCCTAGTTTTTTTATAAAACCAGCGACTGCCACCATAGTATGCTCCATTGTTTGGGCCCTACTACCCACTATGTGTGACCAGGTTTGTTTGGTCTCAAAAACAACCCCTAGGTATGAGAAGATCTCCACAACAGCTAATTTACGAGTTCCAATATGGAACAACAAAATGCTTTTGGGAGGGGGTAGTCCTGACACTAAGATTAAGGTTTTGGACTCATTGGCCTTAAGATCCATGGATGACATAAAGCTCACATAGGTGTCAATTAGGTGTTGCAGTGCTACAGCTGTCCTTGCTATCAGGATGGCGTCGTATGCGTAGGCCAGGATTGGTAATGGAGCTGAGGGAAACTCCGGAACATCAGGCGTGCAGGTTTTCAGGGCTCCTTCCACTCCATTTGCATAAAGTGAGAATAAAAAAGGGGCGAGGACGCAGCCTTACCTGACTCCTCTCATGATCCTAAATAGTCTGGTACATTCCCTGTCCCTTCCATAATGGACTGAGGCCGTCGCCTGTGAGTACATTTGCCGTATAAGAATAATCAGCCTGGAATTTTTGCCCATCGTGGCCATGATTGTCCAGAGTTTAGAATGGACTACGCAGTCGAAAGCTGCCGAAAGGTCCATAAAGGCCATGTATTTATTCCCTTCCTTTGCTCTGGTATATTTGGAGATGATCAAGCCTAAGTTTAGGCACTGGAAACAGGCGAAGATTCTGCCGCTCCTTAAAAAGCCCTCCCTGGATCATCTTAATCCAGGGAATTACCGTTCTATTTCCCTCCTCCCGGCCATTGCCAAGGTCTGTGAGAAAACGGTGAATAAACAACTTACTGAGTATGTGGAGAGAGAGGCTCCCTTGCACCCAGCGCAATCAGGGTTTCGAGCCTCCCACAGCACGGAGACGGTTTTAGTGGAGGTGTCAGAAGCTATACGGGACTGTCTTGACGCAGGTGGGAGAGCGGCTCTAGTGCTGTTGGATCTCTCTGCGGTGTTCGACACAGTCGCGCACGATCTTCTGCTGGCTCGTCTAGCAGAAATTGGTGTTACTGGTGCTGTTTGGAGTTGGGTAAGGTCCTTTTTGGAGGATTGTGCTGAGCAGTTTTGGCTCGCCCCGTGCTCCTCCCCTTCTCAGTTGGTCACGACTGGGGTCCCACAGGGCTCCGTTCTTAGCCCGCTCCTCTTTAATATCTATCTAACTCCTTTGATTTATCTGGCAGAGGAGCTAGGGGCTAAGGTGATGGCCTATGCGGACGACACCCAATTACTTTTCACCTGGGATAAGGCATCGGATTCGGTTCATGCGGCGCAACATTGTCTTGCAGCCGTCTTCACTTGTTAGCGGGCGCACAGCTGAAATGTAATGAACAAAAATCCGAGATTTTACTATTTGGCAGATTCCTTCCCAACTTTCAAAATTTATTGTGGCCACCGAACTCTCCTCTGCCTCCCTCTTTGGGCCAGCCTGCCAAAAATCTGGGGATTTGGTTCGATGAGTCCCTTTCCTTTTCGTCGCACATCAAAAAATTGACCGGCTGCTGTTTTGGCCTTTTTAAGACTCTTAGGTCTTTCTTTCCGCTTCTCCCACAGGCGGCGAAAGAAACAGTTACTTGTGCCCTGATCCTGTCACGCTTGGACTATGCTAATGCCCTCTATGTTGGTATCCCGGTCTATCGGCTGACAAAACTTCAGGTTATACAGAATACGGCGGCTAGACTGCTACTGGGCATTTCAGCAAGGACCAGCGTGGATCATCATGTGCGCTCTCTTCATTGGCTCCCGGTGGCACATAGAATCAAATTTAAATCTCTGGTCTTGGCTCATCGGGCCCTCCACGGGCACGGCCCCATCTATCTTCAGAAACGTTTTGCTTTTTATGTCCCTTCAGGCACGCTTCGCTCTATGTCCCACGCTTTAAGCTTCAGAGGCTCGGGGGAAGCTCCTTTGTTGTGAAGGCCAGTCTGACCTGGAATGCTCTTTCCCTTGACTTACGCTCCTTTCAGGATCCTGCTCTCTTCAAATGGAGTTTGGAGACTCATCTGTTTGCTTAAAACTTTTCTTTCTCACCTTCGTGGCACCGCGCCGAGACACTCATGAGTAGCCGTGCGCGTTACAAGTGGATGTAACATAACATAACATAACATAACATTGGTCGATCGTGCCCCTGCCCTTCTGGAATCCATACTGGGAAGGCATCAGGACATTGTTTTCTCTTGCCCAGTCTTCTAACCTATTAAGTAAAGTGCGACCCAGGAGTTTGGCGGTGGAATCTAGAAGAGAAATAGTCCGATAGTTCTGAGGGTTCAATTTATCCCCTTTTTAATATATTGGCACTATAATGCTTGTTCTCCATGATGGAGGTGAGTCAGTCTTGGAGATTTAATTAAATATGTTAGTTAACAATGGGGCCCATAGGTCTTGATGTTCTAAAAACCACCCCTTTAGCAGTTGCTTGCAGCATCCTTCTTTTGCCTTATTCTATGTTTGATGCGTGGAAGCCTTGTCTACGGGGATGCTGGCAGCTTGTTTTTAATGCATTTTGACTGCTTATTCAGGGAGAGCTAAGGCGGTTTTCATCTCAAATATCATACGTGCAGTGTTTTCAAAATGAAATGAGGGAAGGGGTGTAGCTTTTGTGGGTAGGAGGCAAGGGATTGGGAATTATAAGATTAGCATCCAAGCTACCATCGAGTAACCCGTGGGCAGAGCCAGAGTACCCCGAGTAGTCAACCCTCCAGCAGTACCCCGAGTGTAGCGAAACGTTGGCCATTTTCTTTCCTTTTTCCACTTCTGAGGCAGCCTGGCAGGTTTGTATAGGCCACCCCTGTAGATGGCGCACCCCCTCTTGCATACTGCAGAGGAAGAGTCATTGGGCAGTGGCTGAAGACTAAAAGCAGGGCCCTATTCTTTGTTGCACCTGACCCACAGTAAACAATTTTTTTTATCCGACCACCATTCCCCAGCGTCGCTCCTCTGCTTGGAGATGGATATGGAGAAAATGAAGACTGCCAGACTGTGGCGTTAGAGGTGAGGTGGGTGTGGTGGAGGCCATGGTGTTTTTTTCTCAGCTTTGTTTTGGTTCTCTGGTTGCCGCTCTGCTCGGCTCCTGCTATCTGCATGATTGTGAGAACTGAGTTTCACACTAAACTGTTTTCATCAACATTGCATTTTTTCTATTGGGTCACCGTGATGCCATTGTACTGCATGATTGAAAGACTCTTTTAATGTGCTTTAATATTAACAAGTGTGTATTTTTCTATTGTATTGTAAAAGATTTGGGGGCATATTATCAACGGCCAGCGATTATTATCGCTGGCCGTGCTTAGCGATAATTTTATTATCGCAAGCTATCTCTGGAATTTATCGCCCTGGTACCGCGTTATTAACAACGCATTTCTCCAGGGCGATAGAAATTCCAGAGATAGCGAGGTTATCGCCCTTTTGCAGGGAACATCCCTGGTTTTCCAGCGATGTTCCCTGCAAAACGGCGATAACCTTGCTGATGCGACCCACAGGGTCGTATCAGCATAATCCACCCCAATGTTGGAGATAGGTAAGTCTGCATTATAGCAGATGTTAGTTTTTGGGGAAAACAGCTGTTTTCTCCAAAAACTAACGTGTGCTAAAATGCTGAGTCACCCTTGTAAATATCGCGATGTGAACATCAGCGAAATTTGCAAGGTTTTCCATCCGGGGTACGCCCAGTGCCGCCCACTTTGCATCTCATTAGAGATGCAAAGGGAGGCGTTGGGAAAAAAGGGTGCTAACATGCGATTATGAAATTTAGCACCCTCTTGTTAATAGGGTGATAGTTTTATCTCCGCTTCTTTGGCTTTTTAAGCCAAAAAGCAGAGATAAAGCCCTTGTAAATTGCACCATAGCGCTTACTACTCCTATGCGAGAGGTTAAATCGCTTGCCTACATGGGTAGCATATTGTCAGTTACCTGCTAGCAACAGAAATATCGTGTGATGGTTGTTTTGAAATTAAAGGGCATGCTTCACCTATTTTGGCACAAAGGAGTGCTGTGCTGTAACCTCCCCTCCCCATAATTCACGGCAACTTGATGTAGTGGCGCAAATGTAAATCTTTTTGTAGGCTGATTCTCTTTTGTCCTCTTTTTAAGTTTAAAACCATATGAGTTTCCTTTCACGACATTCTAAAATATTGCATGCAGTGCTTCTGAGTGTTAAACTCACAGCAGACTATGACTGTAGTGTCAGAAGACTGGAGATACACCTTTGACAGGTTGACAGCTTTGCTAGTTATGAATCATTTATTAATATTCTTGCCTTTTTCAGTTTGGTCTAGTTTCCTTCAGATAAATATCTCTTGAAAAATATAATTTCACAAATAAAATTAAGAAGTAAATAATTAATCATCAGCAAAACTCAGAGGCATACCCAAAACACCTGTGTGGATGATTTGAGCACACAGCAGAGTTTTGGTAAGCCACTGCTTTAACCGAAATAATTGTATCTCAGAAATACAAGATAGCCACCTTGTGCTAGCCACTAGTATTTTCAGTTCAATTCCATTCAAATCAATTCAATTCAATATACTTTAATTCGGCCGCTAAGGCCATAAAAGTACACATAAAACATATACTATACAAATATTATAAAACATACATAGATAAGAATAAAATATAATTTATAGTAAAACCTCTACATTATGATAACATTCAAAAGAACCATAATGGTATTACTTTAAAGAAAAGGCATATTAACACTTCTAGGTACCAGCTACAGTCAAAAGAAATATCAACTACATTATGAAGAAAGTAAAAGCTTTCTATGGAATATCCACCTAGCCCTTAGAAACTTAGCAACAAGGGGGCAGATTTACAAGGATTGGCGCATCCCTGCATATCACATATCACAGATGCGCCGCATTTACAATGCGGCGCATCGTGGTGCAAGGATAAATAGATGCGTGACGCATCTGATGGCGTAAGGGCGGCGTATTGATGGAGTCGTGGCGCAAGAGCGACCCAACTCCAGCAATGCTCAGGTGCTGCCCATATCTAACATGCTGCGTCACGCCTTACGCCTGCTTCAAGCAGGCGCAGGGTTTTGATGCAGCGGCGTCCGAAAAGTGACTCAGTGAAATCTTGTAGATTTCACTGTGTCACTTTTCAGACGGAACGCCCACCCTGCATACATTAAACCTGACGCAGGTTTAATGTAGCGCAGGGCTTTACAACGTGACTCATCTCCCTAGATGCGTCACGTTGTAAATAAGGCTCAACATGGTGCATGGTTTACGCCGCTGCTGCGTCACAGAAGTGACTCAACGGCGGCGTAAATGTGTCGCAAGGGGCTTGTAAATCTGCCCCAAGGATCGCAAGGGATAAACTAGAGTCCGTCTTCAAAATATGAAGAGCAGCTAGATGACTGTGCTGACCTAATTGTTTACAAACGTGGGCTAACCAGTGTCTGCGGGGTCTTGGGTATGCGGGCAAGGGAAAAAGAACATGGGATATACTGTCGGTCAAAATAAAGCAGAGGGGCAGGAGACAATGGCCCCTGCAGACCAGCGCTTGGTGAAAATCCTCAACAGGAGAGTCCCAGCCCTAAATAGAAGTTACAATTTTCTGTCGCTTTGAACGGTCACTTGATCCCCGTATGCCTTGTATCCTTTCTGGTTTGATATCCAGGAATTCTCAGGATGTTCTAGGAGGATCTTTTCTGCACAGATCTTTGGCCTCTTTTACCGTTCAATAGAGCTTTTTCAGGGCCAAATTTGATGGAAAAGTAGTAATGCCTGAATTCACCCAGAGCTCAGGAGCCTCAATGTCAAATAGTGACTCCTTAATGTGCAAAAACCAGGGGATTTTGACTGAATTTCCAGCCATGATGACATCATGTAGAGCTGAGGTAATAATGTGCAATTTTTGGCATGGACCATAGTCGCCTCCAGTATAATAGGCAATCGAACAAGAAACTGCTCTCCACTTTGTGAGAAAAACATATATTCAGTAGATGCCCTACAGGACGATGCATGGCACTGTGGACAGAGTAAAAAAAAAGTGTTCGTTTTACGCAGATATGATACTGGCTTTACCCAATATTCATCTTAGAAGCATCAGGTTAGTGGCCTTTCACTTTAGCGGTTTTGCAGCAGTGTCAAAATCTTTTCAGAGCTTCTCACTGCTAACAAGGGTGTCATTTCTGACATTTATCTCTATCCACTGACATTTGCTTGGTTTTATTCACAAGAAAGTGCTTCTCTAAGAATCACACATTTAACATTTGAATTTCACTGCAGGCACACTGAAACCGTGGAAATGGTAGACATGCAATCTGAAATCTTGGCAGCTATGAATATAATCAGTGCTTTAAATGGGCCGGTACTCACCGGTACTGAGTACCGGCACTTCTTAGATTTATAACTCTGAGTACCAGCACTTCTCTACTGCAGTGGAGAGTACCGGTACTCATGAGAGGTTGGCTGTGCTGGTGAGCTGGAGTGGGACGTGTCTCTGGCAGCCAAGGTGCCGCTTTTGCAGCCCCCCCCCAATCTGAGCCCCAACTGAGCTCTTCAACAGGGCTCATTTGAATAATGTCTGGGTGCTCACCATCACGCTGTGCTTGACAGAGCGGTGTCCATTCAGGCCCTTTGCTGTCAATCACATTCACACTGTCTGCATTTGTGCAAACACAGGAATCATGGCAGTGGCAATCAGGCTAAGGCCAGTCAGGCACAGGTGGCAATTAAAAAGCCATGGTAGGTGAAGAGAAAAGATGGCTTTCATCTACCTTAGTCTTTTGTGTGTCTGCTATGTTTGTATGTATGCCTGTTTTTGTAAGAAAAAAGTGAGAGAAAGAGAGAGTGAATCAACACACTATCAGGAGGTATTTTAAAGAAAATGTGTGGCACTTTGTTTGGACATGTCTGCTCGGTGACAAAGATTAATAGATAACGTAAAAGGGAGGGTGGGGGTAAGGATGGATAGATGAATAGATGGATGGACGAGTGAAAGCATGCATGGGTGAAAGAGGGTAGATGATTGGATAAAAGGGTGGATGATGGGTGGATAAGTGAAAGATTGGATGGATGAATGAAAGGTAGGGAGGATGGATGAAAGATGAGTGAAAGGAGGGATTAAGTGATAGGGAGGATGGAATAAAAGAGTGAAAGGGTTGATGGATGGATGAGCGAAAGGATTGATGGATGAGGGAAAGGGTGGATAAAAAGATGGATGAATGAAAGGATGGATGGATAGCTTTGAATATGAAGGGTGGATAGACAGAATGGTGAAAAACTGAATGATTGATGAAAGACTGAATAGACGATAGAATGTAAAGGTTAAAGGGTGGACATCAGCAGGTAAATGGTAGGATGAAGGGATGAATGGATAGATCGATGGAAGAGACAAGAGATATCTTCTGGGGAGGGTCATGATGAGTTGCTTCATGTGCTTGGTGCCATAAGAGCTTTGGTTCGACGTGGGGGTATTTTCAGTTTCTTCCTACTAGCGTGCTCAAAAATATACAGTTTTGTGCCAAACAGCAATTAACAGTATGACATTAAGAAGGTGCAACTATTGTAAAAAAAGAAAATGTTAACATATTAGCCCATTTCTCTTTCATTTTGTGTAATGAGTTAACCTGCTTTGTTTATATAAACACATTTCTCATGTGTTTACGGTATGTGCTGCAACTAATATAGAAGTCTTTAAGTATCATCATGTCTTGCCCTTAGCCCCACCCCCTCACTACACCTCTAGCTCATTTTAATGAGTACCTGCACTTATTTTTTTCCATTTAAAGCACTGAATAAAATGCAGGCCCCTGAAGCACAGAGTGAGCAGAGTGAGCTCAACCCAGGGCCCGCTCTAGGGCGGTGCGATCGGTGCCACCTTACCGGGTGCTGACTTGGGGTGAGGGCACCATGTGTATTGTTTTTTTTTTATTGTAAACAAATTTTATTTGTCAAATGCTCATTCAGCGGAGCTCTGTAACCCAGAGGCTTCCGTAGCTCAATGAACAAAATCCTGACTTTGACAGTTTTCTCATGTAATAACAAAAGAGGAATAAAGAAGGGACATGCATATAAGATCCAACAAAATTAAACAAAAAAACAAATAACACCCCCCACCCCACACCCCATCGCACAGCCAATCCAGCAAAATCAGCAAGTATGATCGGAGCTACAGTTCTACCCTCACTATGAAACATGTCCAAAAGACACCATGCCGCCCAATACGTGTATGTTACATGCCCCCCCAAGACAAGGGAGGAAAAGACTACAACCCACACAATCTCTACGCTGGAATGAGCTCCAATTCCAATCCCCTGCAATCCGCCCAGCACTTCCAGATTTTATAATGTTTACGCGGGCAGCCCCGTGCTATAAAAATTGGGGCTTCAAGGCCCAATACAGAAATCCAGTCCTGCCTTCCACACTGAGACGGAGGGTGCGGCCGTCGCCTTCCAAGCCCTTGCAATGTCGCGCTTGGCAAGGGTAAAGCCCAGGAGCATCAGGTGGCGCTTGTAGACATTGCCCCCTATATCATCCATAACATGCAGGAGCACTAATTTAGGAGACCGAGGGAGATCCCAACCCAGAACCTCTGAGAGGCATGCCAGTACACCCCGCCAAAACCTAGTTAGCGCAGAACAATCCCATATAGTATGCAGCAGAGTACCTTCTTCATGCAAGCAGCGAAGGCATTTCGGGGATGCCACCAGACCAGCCCTGTACAGTCTGACTCTAGTAAAATATACTCTATGGAGGTATTTAAACTGGATGAGTCGAAGGCTCATAGCAATAGCCGCCCCGCGTGGGGAGGCCAGGACCTCCGCCCAGTCCTCCTCCTCAAGTGAGCCCACATCCTCCTCCCCTGCCCCACGGAGACGCTGCAGAGATGGGGAGCAGTGTGTAACCAGGGACTGGTACATTTTTGATATCTTATAATCCCGCAGGTCCCCCATAAAAACTTTTGCCTCTACCGGACTGAAGTCGGCCAGCTCCTCCAGGCCCACCAAGCTAGAAGAGAGAGCATGCCGGAATTGCAAATATTTAAAAAATTGTGTGCGCAGCATTTGAAAGTCCTTCTGCAAGTCCTGAAATGATTTCAGGACGGGTCCCCTCATGATATCCCCCAGAGTGGAGATCCCAATCGCATCCCAGTCTTGGAAGCCGGGCAAGGCCGCCAACGTCCATTTTGCCAAAGTGGCATCTCTCGAGTTAGGCGATTCCACCAGCCCATCCTCCACAACGCCTGTCGCCAAACCTGAAACACCAGCTGTGTCACACTCTGCAAAGAACGCCGCAAGGACGCAGAATAGAGGAGCATATGTAGTGAGTGATCTCCCATCAAACAGCGCTCCAGGGTATACGCCGGATCCGACCTGTCGCCATACCACCATTCATTAAGAACCAACAGGTGTGAGGCCATATAGTACGAAAGAATGTCAGAAGTAGCGAGTCCTCCACAGTACGTGGATTTAAAGCAAGTACGGCGAGCCACTCTAACAACACCCCCACCCCAGAGAAACTGGCCCATGGCCGCATTGACCTGGTGGAACCAACCAGAGGAAATAGGATATGGATGGTTTTGCAACTGGTACAGCAAGCGAGGAAGAGAGACCATCTTGAAAATTGCCATATATAGATAGGTGCATGTGGGACCAGACTCTAAGATCTTCACGCACCCTGTTCCACACCGGCACCAAGTTCCTTTCCCAGGAAATCGACCGCGCGTCCGAGAGGAACACACCCAAATATTTCAGCCCCCCATGCACCACCTGCACCGCGGAGGCCCAGGCACCAGGGTCAGCCCCTCCACCCAAGACCCACAGGGTAGACTTACGCTCATTCATATAAAGACCAGTAGTCTCCCCAAACACCTGCATGATACGCAGCAACCGCGGGCCAGTCCTTGCCAGCTGAGTAAGGAAGAATAGCACATCGTCCGCATATAAGGCTATACGATCCGACAGTCCGTTGGCCCAGTCAAGCCCTGACACCTGCGCATCAATACGCACCCATGCAGCCAGGGGCTCCATTGCCAGGGCGAACAGATAGGGTGACAGGGGGCACCCCTGCCTGGTGCCTCAACCAATGGGAAAGACCGACGAGACAGAACCCGCCACGCACACAGACGCTGTTATGTCCGTGTAAAGTAAAGTCAGATAGGAGAGAAAGCGAGGTCCTAGATTCAATCTGCGTAGGATGGCGAATAAATACTCCCAGCTCAATTAATCAAAAGCTCGATCCATATCCGCAAGCAATAAGGCCGCGCGTACCCCCAAGCTCTCGGCTGCCGCGATTGCTGTATGAGCTCTACGAATATTATGACGGGTCGCCCGCTGAGGCATAAACCCAGCCTGGTCCGGATGAACAATAGACGAGACATGGGGACAGAGGCAATTAGCAAGTGCCTTAGCCAGAACCTTAGCCTCGACGTTGAGAAGAGAGATGGGACGTTAAGATGCATGGTGTTCGGGAGGCCTGCCAGGTTTGTGGAAAACCACCACCTCAGCATGCCGCCAGTCTCTGGGCAAACGACCAACCTCCCTAGCCTCTTCCACGACCCTGAAATAATGGGGACCAAGCTGCTGGAAGTACCGTTTAAAGAATTCATTGGGGAAACCATTAGGACCCGGCGCCTTACCAGGCTGCAGCTCCTGGAGAGCAGAATTCAGTTCATCTGCCGAGAATGGGCGGTCAAGGTCCGCGCTTACCTCGTCAGTCAGAGTTCTGGGCGGAAGATCATCCAAAAATCAGGCAATAACCTCTGCCGACAGACATTCTCGGGGAGCATAGAGGTCCGCATAGTAGATCGTGAAACTTTCTGCGATGGCCGACAGGTCCAAGATCGATATTCCATCGGAACCGACTATACCCGGGAGGACCAGGGAGCCCGTCGCCCCTTGGCACAATCAATGTAAGAGTTTGCTCGACTTGTCCCCCCACTGATATATCCTGCTGCGGGTTGCCAACCACGCCTGGCGGCCTTCGTCTAGCAAAAGGTACGAATAATCCTGTTGCGCTAGCGACAACTGGCGGCGGACCAGCCGCCCCCCCCTCGTCTCCACTGCGTGCTTCTAGGTCCAAGATCTTCGCCTCTGCCCGAATAAGAGATTCCCTGTGGGCCCTGCGTGCCGCCACGCAGAAGGAGATGTCCATCTCACGAAGTGTGGGCTTCATCGCCTCGCACAGAGACGCCACCGACACCGTTCCCACATTGTGCGACAAATAGTGGTCTATGGCGTCCCCTATGTGTTCCCTATACTCTGCCTTTTGGAGATTCCATGTGCAGAGGCGCCGCCGGAAAGGTCCTCGCGCAAGGCCAGCACGCAGTGTAATGGCCACAGGTGAGTGATCAGATAGTCCTCGAGGGAGAATGTCAACCTCCACCACGCTGCCAGCATCCCCCCGAGACACGAAGATGTAATCAATACAAGAGAAGGAGTCGTGGACCACCGAGAGATAGGTGAACCCCGGAGTCCCGCCATGCAACCGACGCCATGGGTCATCCCAATCTTGGCCCACTACGAGGGAATGAAGCTTGGTGGGATTGCGAACCATCGGGGCCCCGTCGGGCCTCCACCTGTCAAGAGCAATATCTAGCACATCGTTCCAGTCCCCACCAACCACTGCCAGTCCCTCTGGGATATCTGTCCACACGGTCACAAGTTTCTCTACAAAACCCCAGGACAGCGGCGGTGGGGCATAGACGCTATCAAAAATCATGGACTGACCCCTCAACGTACCCTGTAGGAAAAGATATCTACCCTGCGCATCACCCCACGTTCTAATGTGGCTATAAGGGACTCATCTGTGGATCAAGACTGCCACTGCCCTTGAACCCCGCACAAAGCCCGCATGAAACACTTGGCTATATCCGAAGCGCTGAAAACAGAGTGCTTTAGTCCCCATAAGGTGTGTCTCTTGTAGCATCAAGATATCAGCGCTGGCGCGTTTAGCCACGCTTAATCTTATCTAGTGCCCCTCTGACATTCCAGCTCAAAATGTGCAGGGACCCAAAGAATTCTGACGATCTACCCGCAATGGCGGCCATGCCAAAACATCAGAAACATGAAGAGCCCTGGTGGCCCAAGACATGCCACACAGCGCGACCCCGACCTGTAATTGAACAGTGCGATGAAAGAACAACAACAGTTCCCCTAAACAACCCAACCAACCCCCTACCCCCACCCTATACCTCGAAAACAGTGAAGTACCTGTCGCGGCAGGCAGAGCAGGCAGACCCCAACAGGAGGTACCACCCACCCCTCACCCACCAATGGATCCCCAAACTACAGCCCATCGTCCCCTAGCCCCTATCCCCGTCTGGAATTACCAACAGAGATACCGCCCTCATCGGGCTCCTCTGACCACTACTAACATTTCTAAGAATCGTAGATGCACATGCACAGAAATTATTCAGTCAGCTGGTGCCGCTTGATCCAAAGCAGATCCCACACACGACGGAACATCGCTGGATTTGGACTGCCTCCTGGACCTGGAGCGGCGAGACCCCCTCACCCGGCCACCAGGCACATTCCGGACCACTCCGCTCGAGGATGAGTCAGATGCTCTACCGGGCAGGAGAGTGAGGGCGTAGCCGCACCATCTCATCCGTCCAACGGAAAGCCTCCTCCGGAGAGTCAAAAAAATACGTGCGAGAGCGATAGACAACCCGCAGCCGGGCTGGGTAGAGCAATGCATATGGAAGTTTAAGTTCTCGCAGATGGGTCTTAGCTGCGAGGAATGATTGCCGCTGTTGTTGGGTCTGTTTAGTATAGTCCGGGAATATCAGGATACGGGCATTGTTATACTGCAAAGGTTCTTGGGCCCTGGCTTGCTTCAGGATCACATCCCGATCGTGATAATTAAGTAGTTTCGCAATCACTGGCCTCGGCCGAGCTCCGGGGGAGGCTTCTGCATCAGGGCTCTATGTGCACGCTCCACCACAAAGCATTTAGATAAGGAGTCGGGGGTAGCCAGCTCTCCAGCCACTGGGTGGTAAACCTCTCCATGTTTCCAGACTCACACCCCTCCGGAAAACCAACAAAGCGGAGGTTGTTGCATCGCGCCCTGCCCTCCGCATCCTCCACCCTGGACGCCAAACCCCACTGAGCAGTCTCCAGAGATGCCACTCATTGTTGCAGGGTCGTCACCACATCCTCCACTCCAGAGATCCGCGTCTCAGTCTCAGTGATGCGTGCCACCGCATTTCGCAGGTCCTGGCGCAGCAACATAACTTCGGAGCCCACCGCCCCTATTTTGGCATCCAGGGTGTCCTTAGATTGGGTAATTGCCACCAGGAGGGCGGCATTGTCTGGGACATTACCCTGGGCCCCACCCACCGCCACCGCGGAGCCCTCAGGGCCTGCAAATTTGTCCAGCGTACTTTGCTTTGAGGACCCTCCACCAATTTTGTCTCTCGTCATGGTGGGCCAGGCATACCTTCGTGATCCCCCTTCCCAACAGGCAGGCGCTATCACTGTGCACCACGGTAGGGTAGCGTAGGTAGCACAGGGGCGACACTACTGTCCGGCAGCGGTCCGCGCAGCTCGATCCAACTGTAAATATAAAAAATTTAAATTGATACTTGGATAGTGTACTACTCACCCGCAAGGGTCTCAAGGCGCTTGTACAAATACCGCTGTGGAACCCATTCTGGCTTTCCCTGTGAGGTGTCCACTCCTGGGTACCCCCAAGGTAGAGGCCAGGCATCCTTAGCGTTGTGGGGGCCGTTGTGGAGATTAAGCAAGCTATTGCCCAGAGTTGCACTCCATGATTGGAATAGGCACCAAGGCAAGAATTATCAGGTCCGTGGAATTTTGAGCTCAAGACCCGCCGAGGCGGGGAATTGAACCCTGGTCCCGGGACAGACCTCTGCATCAGGGTCTGCCGCTCTAACCATTGAGCCACACTTCTCCACTGCCGTCAGGGTGCCCTCGCCGATTGTCCCTAATCCCTGTGCGCCAAGTGGCACCGCTCCACGTCGCCCGGCGGGTAAATGTCAGTGTCCCACAGTGACCCTGTGGGCGATGAGGGTTCTGCCAGGGCGTCACAGAAATCACAGCACGGGCCCCAATATCACAGTATGCCCCAGAGCCTGGGTCCTCAATGGTACCCCCACAGAGCCACTGAAAGGCCCCCAGGAGCAGAAAGGATGCGACCCTGGGCCATCCAAGAGACCCAGTAGATTCTGCAGGCCGCGGTCACCACCCTTCACCCCCACGCAGTCCGACAGCACCGCCGAGCCCCCACACAGACCCGGAGAATATGGGGGGGGGTGGGCAGGGACCCAAGCCCACCCGTAAAGAGCAGGCCACTACCACCGGTCCACCGCAGCACGCCTCTGGGCCCAGCGGGGGATACGACCACTCACCCCGTGTTGCCCGGGTCCTCCCCGCAGCCCGATCTGGCTGCCGAACAAATAGGAGCGATTTTCTGTGAAAGCCGGGAATCGCCGGATGCCCAGAACGGATGGGCGGGAGCCCACCCGCGAGCCACGAAGGATGGGCCAACCTCCGCAGCCCGGGGGCCACGCACCAGGCCCCGGCTCCACGATGTCCAAACAAGAAAAGCCCCAGGAAGGCCGAGCCTCCGCCGACCGCCAACACCACCCATGTGTATTGTTTTAAAAACATCTGATTCCACGTTTCTTGTCCCATAAATTTTCAAGCATCAATAAACATGTCAGGTTAACTCCGGTGATTAATGGTCTTCCTCTAGAGAGACTGGAGCTTTGTCTCGTAGTGGAAGTTTTGACTCATCATAGCGCAGCGCAGAAGGTTAACATGCCTGCTACAAAGAACTTGTCCAATTCAGATCACAGAAGTGCATATACTATTAATAGGTCAATGGGTTATCGCTTTTGTCAGAGAGATCCTTTTGTTACTTGCAGTTTAACTGTTAAAATCTTATTATAGAGCAGTGAGCTATTAACAGGCGTCAAAGAGCTACATGCAAACTGCAAGGAATATATTACAAATACATGTTTTTTTGCCCAGTCTTTCCTTATCCTAATAAAAAAGGGTTAATTTGGTTAGAAATCAATTCTTATTAAAGAAAACCCCTTACAATGCTGTTACATTTTAAATTCTGAGGGGCATATGTACAAGCCCCTATCGCCACAGGAATGTCACTTTTTGTGACTTCTCAAACAAGTTACATTGTAAGTAATTGTCGGCAAGCAGCATTGCCCACATTTTTAATTTGTTTCTATTACGTATCTTCTTCGGATTTGTCTGTATTATAATAATTTTAAAACAGGTAGAAGTGGAACTGTGAAGCGAAACACAATCGTACGGAAAAAAATTACATTTGTCAAGTCAAGTCAAGTTAGCTTTATTCGTTTTTAGACATTTTAAAATCATAAAAGCACAAACATAGAATAAAAACTACATTTGTCAAAACTAAAACTTCAGAAGTTTGCATGATACCGTTTTTACTGCCCAGCTAAGCACTACTAAAATTACTAATTCCAAAACTGACCTTTGCCTGCTGTGGTAAATGTCACTCTCCGAATTCTAAGATGGCTCCGCTGTTAGACCAAGAGCTGCTATTTGCAAACCACTTCCACTAACCCCTCTTCCGCTACTTGAGATGCACTTGTATGTAAATATTACTCGCACAGACTTATGGGAACCCCGAGATGAGCAGTTTTGCAGAACTTCTTCCATGGTGACTGATAACAATAGAACTGAATTGCCATGCTTTTTTAGACTGCAGATTAACAATGGAAATTACTGTTCAATATCAATAGCTCACACTATGTTTGTTAAGATTCCATTACTTTAAGATGTTTCAGCTTTTCTTGTGTGTTTATCGTCAGTGAGGTTGATCCTTACCTGTTACTCCTCTGGGAGAAACAGAAAATGATGATAGGAGCAAGATGATGTAATGATTACTCTCTTGGAGTTTAAGGTGTGTAACAACTACCTTAAGTTCTCCTGTCTGATTCTTCCTGGCGATCGTTAATTTTGTAAAATGACAGAAAAAGTTTATTAATAATTGCAATCTTAACAGGAAAGAGTTTGCTAGAAACAGGTACTTATGGCTGGAAATTGATTGTGGGGAATTATAGGATCTGTATGTAGAGCATGTTTGATTGAACTTTTAGTTAGTTACGGATGAAAACTATATTTTGATGATCCTATCAAGCAGTTTAGGATTTAGCGTTGGTTTTGATGCGACGTCTATAGACGTTGATTAAATTAATTTCTCCGTTCTTCAGAAGCAAAGGGGACCTTGTTTACTGTAACCGCCGCATATGTGAAGCGCTCCAATACTTTGGGGTTGGGTTTGTGATATTTGACACTGCACAAAAACAAGCATTTGCAATGCAAATAGATCTTGCATTTTTTAGAGTTAGAGCTATTGGCGCTGTAAATGTAAATTACTTTTATTTAAGTGTTTTGGTTTGGAGTGTAGTGGATGTATGAATATAGACACGTCATTGATGATGATCCTTACCTGTCACTCCTCTGGGAGTACAAGTTCTCCATAGTCAAGGTACTGTTTTCACAGTCCTTTTTAGGTCGAGCCTGGGCATTGAATGCGCTGATCTGCGCGGCATGCTGTATTGAGGTTAGGAATAGAAGCTCCACCCATTTCACACCCATCTTTTCAATTGGCTCCTGTTACTGTCCTTGCGAAATCATTGCTTTTCATTTGTAAATAGGATTAATAGTCCGTCCTTGGTATCACCTTGTCTGCACTTGTAACCTCCCATAACGACTGGAGTTTTTACTTGTGTCGTTACATAGTCTGTTTTAAAAGTCGGTGAGCACTATTTTCTTTAATGATCTTGCCCTATTGCACCAACAATATCGCAGCACGGCACACGCTTTTAGTTATGCATTTATTTAAAGTCCAGCATGGTCCGCGTTAAAGCGGCTGCACTTATTTAATTATTTCATTTATGGCGAGGCCGCTTTCAAATTAGGGGCCGCGCTTATTTGTTAAGTTAATAAACAGCGCTGTCTGCATTCACATTAGCAGCTGCACTTATTGATTCAATTAACAGCGCGGGCCGCTTTCACTTTATTAGCGGCCGCGCTACAGAACCTCTCTAAATTAATTTTTTGTTTTACACTTTGGGTGAAAGCGCCCTATACGCGCTTTTACTTTAATGTTGGCCATTCCCCTTTCTATAGACGCTGCTCACTGTAACCTGAATACAGGAGCAGCGTTAACAGGAAGGGGCGCGAACACCATTAAAGTGGTCTCGCATTTGCGACAGTTTGAGCTAAAGGTATTAAAAATACCAATGCCTTTTATATATGTTTTGCTTTTAAAAACACATAAATAAAAGGCATTGTCATTTACAATGCCAATAGCTTAAACTCTCACAAATGCTAGACCTGTTGCATTGAAAATGCTTGTTTCTTTTTCCATGTGTGCTGCCTTGTGCAGCACACATGAAAAAAGCCTTGGATTGTTTGTGTACAGGAAGGTCCCCCTTCCTGTAAATTAACAATCTTTTTTTTTTAAAAATGGCCATTTGTGACTTCCATGCGTGCTGCATTAAGCAGCACACATAGAAGTGACGAAATGGCATTTAAATATTCTTTATGTACAGGAAGGGGGACCTTTCTGTACATAAACAATCTTTCCCTTGCACGCGGACAACCTTGCACTATGGTGCAAGGGTGCCTGCATTGGCACTACACTGGTAAGTGTAGTGCCAGCGCAGGGGGAAACTCAAGGCTGCACTATATTGTTGTAAATATGGTGCAGCATTGCGTTTCTGAAGTGGTGGAGTGAGGCGTTAAGCCATGACGGCTATCGCCTCACTCTGCCACTTCCTTGAACATATGCCCCTGAATTTGTGCTTTTCCAGACCAAGAACTCAAACTATATTGCCTACCTGTATGGATCACAACAAAGTTTCTCAGTGCACTCAATTACTCGTTTACTTTTTCCTTTTTAAAATGGTTCATGGTGTGCTACAACATCTGTCGCACTGTGTCTGGCAGTGCCTATGAATATTCAAAACTATATGGGGCAGGAACTCCTTTCCCTTAGATGTGCGCACATTCAAATTTAAACAAAATGTTTCTCCTCTTATTGTTAATCAAATAACTTCAATATTAGTTTTTGATGCATTTTATTGATTTGTCATCATTTCATTTATTCTTAAATTTCTTTCTTTATGGAAAACTTTTTCTTTTCAAGCTTCTTATGTTCTCAGCGTTTAATTGCAGTTTCATTTACACCCAATGCATTTCGGGTCGTGTTAGACCCTTCTTCTGGGGTTTCCAAGAACGCTGCTACTTTCGCGGGGGAAGCGCGAGGAACCTTTCACGCTAACGGCTATTCCCACAGTATCCTATTCTGGGAAACCCCAGAAGAAGGGTCTAATACGACCCGAAATGCATTGGGTGTAAATGAAACTGCAATTAAACGCTTTTGCATCTGAGAACATAAGATGCTTGAAAAGAAAAAGTTTTCCGTAAAGAAAGAAATTTAAGAATAAATGAAATGATGAAAAATCAATAAAATGCATTAAAAATTAATACTGAAGTTATTTGATTAACAATAAGAGGAGAAACATTTTGTTTCAATTTGAATGTGCACACATCTAAGGAAAAGGAGTTCCTACCGGTATGGATGACATGTGACTCCTACACCTTGTAGGCCTATATCTTATGTAACATTTCCTATACACTGATTTGCAAACGTATGATTGTCTCCGTGCAATGTAGGTGTGATGTAAAGTGCTCTGACGCCTTAAACTAGTATGAGCGGTGCTATAAAGCTAAATGAATCTAAGAGACAGTGGTAATGGAGACTTGGGGGGGGGGGGGTGGGCGGGGGGCACTGTCAAATGGTGGTAGTGTGGGGATCCGTAGCGAGGTGGTCATTGGGGGGTGGGGGGAGGGGGGGAGGCGCCAGCAAACATTGTCGCACAGGGCGCCACCAGCGGTAAAGCCGGCCCTGGCTCAACCGGACCCTTTACGGGGCCCCCATCCCTTCAGCACCCCTCCATTTGAGGCCAAGTCCTATTGGTATCTGTGAGGTATGGGAGACTCAGGTCCCCTCCTCGTATCCCCCATGCTGATACATCATTTTACATTACGCCACTATGGAAGTTAAATAAATAATTGATTTTTTGGCATCAGTACGTGTAACTATGTCCTGCTTTTGAAGTTATAGCCACGCGGTGGCACTATTCCAACACTATTCTCAATCTTTGGCTCTAGTCTGGAACGACAACACGAAAGTTATTGGACTTTGAACATCATTTTCTTTTCTGTCAGAAATTTCGTTTAACCTTTTGCATCTGCAAAGCTTATCCGTACTGCCCTTTGGTTAAGAGTCTAAACGAAACATTTGTCCAACCAGCTTTCTTAGTAGGTGCCTGTTTATTTCCAGGTTTTGAGTTTTTTCATATTTTCATGCTTGCCTGCTGCCACACATTGTGGTCAGTACCTTTCATACACGTTCAGTAATATTTTTCCCTGAGAAAACTGTCTTCATTATCTTGGAGCGATTGGCCATGTTTGGCACTTAAAAATGTACTTCAAATGTATGTCTTTGGTGGCGCGTTGTGCGCATGAGTATGTCACGAGGTCTGTCCTACTTATTCTGTTAGGTAATTGTGAATTGTAGGTATTTGGAATGGTTGGCGACTTTAAGAATTCGATGATTGTCAGCTAAGTGGTATTTTTGAAATTTGATAAAGTCGAGAGTTAAGGTCGGTCCGCAAAGTGTGTGCTGCTATTTTCTGCTCTTAGGTAGCGCTCAGTGCATGAGAGGCTCTGTGAGGTAGTCCTTTTAGAGAAGCACAAGTAATTCAAGAATGCACACCCTATAACCTTTAATAACCAAATCACAGTACAGTCGTTTATTTAGGATAAAAAGTTGAATATGTTTCGGGTGCGTTAATAGCCTTTTCACGTGTATGATTTTCTAACTTGGGGGCATATTATCAAGCACTGCGTTAAAATTATCGTCGCTTTAGCGGCAGAAAACTGCCGCTAAATCCGCGATAATGGGCTTGATAATATGCCGCAGAGAATTCCCCTAGAAGCCCATGTTGACACCAGAACATGAGCTTCTATGGGAATTCTCAATGGCATATTATTAAGCCCATTATCGCCGCTTTAGCGGCTGTTTTCTGCCGCTAAAGCGGCGATAATTTTAATGTCGTTTCTTGATAATATGCCCCCTTGGATTTTATGGGGCATATCAGCAACAACCGGCGATAATTATCGCTAAGCGCACTTAGCGCTAGGATAGTGATCGCCGGCTAGTGTGGATTTTTATCGCTGAGATAGCGTGCTATTAGCAACGCTTATCTCAAAAGCGATAAAAATCCTAGGGGCATATCAACAACAACCGGCGATAATTATCTCTAAGCGCACTTAGCGCTAGGATAATTATCGCCGGCTAGCGTGAATTTTTATCGCTGAGATAGCGGGCTATTAGCAACGCTTATCTCAATAGCGATAAAAATTCTCACGCTAACAGGCTAACGTGAGATTATCACTGAAAACCCAGCGATAATCTCACGTTACCTTGTTGATAGGGACAGGCAAACTTAGCCATGATATCCTCCTTCCATAGGATATCATGGCTAAGTCAGAAAAATACCAGACGTAAAAAAGCAGCGTTAACCGCGGTTAGCGCTGCTTTTTTTGTCTCTAACAGGTTTAGCGACATTCTTGATAATAGGAGAAATGTCGCTTAGTGACATTTCTCCTATTATTTTACTCTGGAACGCCCCCTTTGCATCTCATTAGAGATGCAAGGGGAAGCGTAGAGTAAAAGGGTGCTAACATGCAAATTTGTATGTTAGCACCCTGTTTTTGATAGGGCGCTAGTTTTATCTCTCCTTTTTTGGCTTTTAAAGCCAAAAAAGCAGAGATAAAGCCCTTGTTGATATGCCCCTAGTGCTGACTGCTTAACGTGAGATTATCGCTGGAAACCCAGCGATAATCTCACGAAATGTGGCGTTAGCTTGTTGATAGGGACTCACAAACTTAGCCATGATATCCACCTTCCATAGGATATCATGGCTAAGTCAGTCCTGAAGCAGGTGTAAGAAAAGTAGCGATAACAGGGGTTATCGCTACTTTTCCTGCCGCTATGCTTCATAGCGTGGGGCTTGATGATTGGAGAAATGTCGCTTAGCGACATTTCTCCTGTCATGTTAGGTCAGGAACGTCCACTTTGCATCTCATTAGAGATGCAAAGCTGGGCGTTAAGAATAGGTGCACTAATGCAAGGTTTCACGCGTTAGCATGACCTTGCTAATTAGGCGATACAATTATCGCCGCTTTTCGGCTGAAAACGGCCGCAAAACCGGCGATAATTTTCTATCGCCGCCTTGTAAATATGCCCCTATGTGTGTTTGGAGTGTGTCTGACTGCGTTTGATATTCTCTCTAATGTATTACGTTGCGGGGCTATGTTTGGGAATTCCTGGTGGGCGGTGCTATGTTGGGCAACCGAATACTATTAGGTCATGATACATGCCTATCATGTGAGAGTCTTTTTAATGTTTTCTGGTGGCTGTGTGTAGCCTATCACACTGAGATGTGTTGTTTGGGCATGGTAATAGCTATCTTCATTGCGTATCTGTGATATAATGAGAGCATGAGAGACGTTCTTTCTAATTCGTTGTGTCTGATGTTTGTTAGAGATGTAGCCAGCAGTGCTTAATTTGAGCCGGTGGTTTCCGGTGCTCAGCACCAGCACTTAATTGTCAGCACTGGCACTAGTGACAGTCCACCACACGGTGGTGCTGTCTGTTTGAGTTTGAAAGGAGCACAACTGTGTTTATTAAGTCAATTTGCACTGAAAATGAATACTACCAGCCTCTCACACCATTATTATAGCTTTGTGTGGCCTGAAATAGTCTGAATTGTCACACTTGTAGGAGTGCAATGGTTAGGTGTTATGTTGGTACTGTCATTGGCAGCGCTGGCAGGGGCAATGGGGGATGCAAGCTGCCGTGGCCTTCCGAGAAGGACCCAGCACTTAATGTTTTTACAAATTAAGC
Source organism: Triturus cristatus (assembly GCF_964204655.1). Lineage (NCBI taxonomy): Eukaryota > Metazoa > Chordata > Amphibia > Caudata > Salamandridae > Triturus > Triturus cristatus. The sequence continues at coordinate 1,086,747,194 of NC_140581.1, read as the reverse complement.
ACAGAGGTGTATATCAGAAATGAAGGGGCATATTTACTATGATATCAAGCAGCGCAGTACAGTAAATCACCTTGCTGCTCTGCGTGATACGGAAAGGGCAGGAATGTGCTGTACTTGACAATATTCAACGCTTTCCTGTCATCTACCAGCTCCCAACCATGGTGCAAGGGTGCCTGCGTTGCAAGGGACACCTTCTGCAGCACACATGGAAAAAGGAAGTAATGAGAGGAAATACAGATATTTCTCCTCTGCACACCTCACTTGTGAAGGTGTAGTATTCTGACCCATTCCCAGGTCTACCAGTATTGGTAAATCTGGGAATGCTTCAGAATTCATGGGTGGGTGTGTGGGAAAACCCACTCTCCACCCATAGAACGCCTTCCCGGGGCAGCTTAATGCAACACAGTGATTTGCGCTGTGTTGTGTTACTCTGAATTTCTCAAGCCACTCATGTCCACACAAGGGGGTTTTACGCGGCTTGATAAATCCAATTTAGGTTTTGCGTCACCCTTGCGCCCTCTTACGTGGCACAAGGCCGACACAAAACCTACATAAATATGCTCCTAAATGTACTTAAAAGTAGAAACGTAACCCAGGAGGGCACGTTTTAACAAATTAACTCTTCATTGGATTCTTTGAAGCAATACGGGCCACCAAGGAAATATACATTTAGGACCTGATATACCATTCCCACTACCAAACTAGACATGCATTTTGCACATCGACTGGTTTCCAAATGGGAATGTAGTTTGCAATGCGATCTATAAACTAATAGGACATCAGTCCTCTCTTCTGCATTTGCATTTCCATACAGGAAACATTTTTTAGAGCTGCCCATGTATATTTAAAGGGACAGGTACTGCTTTGCAATAGAGTGCAAATGCTCTTTTGCGAGTTGGAAAGACTTTTACGAGTAATGAAAGGACTTTGATACATTTTAAAAAGGCGTTTTGCGGCTGAGGTCCAAAGTTTATAAAGGTGTATACATTTGTTAGACATCTCAGAAAAGAAAAGAAATAGGCTTTATGTTTGTCAAATGAGATAATATTCCTGATCTATGTAATTTAAAAAAAAAAAAGATTTTACAGAATGTGGAAAACCTAAACTAATTTGTATTAAAGACATTTTTCCTATCTAAGAAATATTTAAAAGAAAAGTGGATCGGGACGTTTGCCTCTCAGAATACTAAACAAGCACTGTTAATTGTTATTTTTTTTAAATCATCTATTGGTTTATTGAAGGTTTACAAAGCTAACCCAGATAAAGGAAATGTCGCATAAGGGTTCTACTTGTCCAAGGATAAGGAAGCCTGCACTCATGTAAGGACAATTTCTTTGGTGAAGACAGAACGTTCTAAAAAAAATTGGAATAAAAGGCGTGTGTGTTCAATGAACAATATATGGAACTTAAGAAACTCAAGCGTGCACTAGGGACGTTAATTCACATATCTTAGTGCATATTAACTGACTTCAGGCTGGTTAACCTAAAGTCAATCCATATTGCATAAATCATATTAAAGAATGAATGACTTGCTCACCCTTTAATAGGCCCCAGATGTTCTCGTAAATGAATGTACCTTGCTAAGACGTGCTTCCAGTTATTATTTATTAAGCAATTTAATGCTAATACTGTCTTAGCTTTGCCCTGTTTATATTCGATTAACATCTAAAAGCTTCAAATTCAGAAAATCAGATCTGAACAAAACCTAAAAAATTTCCTCTGTGTTTACAGTGATCAACAATTCACATTGTTGTTCTCAATATCTTTGGAAACTCTTGTTCATATTAATATTCAGAAGCAGGCAACAACTATTTTTCAAGTTAAAATAATCATATATGTCATCAAGTATAGAATCATCTAAGGAATGGCACTCGTTACAACGCATGAATTTTCTACGTATGCCATTACAATGCTGGAGTTTGGAATAGTATTATTTACTATTCCAACTCCAGTGTGTGCAACAGTAGGGAAGGTGTTGAATTGAAAATCCAACAAATCTAACACCTTCTGCCCCTACAGCAAGTTGTTGTAATGGCTTGTGTTGTAATGGCATGCGATGTAACAATACATCGTTGTAATGGCTTGCGTTGTAATGGCATGCGATGTATCACGTGCGTTGTAAACAATGTTTCCCCCATCAAAGCATACTACCATGTACTAGAGCAGTTCATCTTCTGTGGGTCCGAAACCCAGTCTTCATTTTATATTTCAAATTGTTCAGATCAACATTTATATTGCTGTACTCTGACCTTTACCATTTGTGTATGTGAATAGATTGTGCATCAGCAAAGGCTGCCAATTACTATCAGTTGTTTCTCCAATACTTTTGTACATGGTCAAAGCTCAGTGTTTGAACTTGAGATTCACTAAGTTCTCGTAACAAACTAATGATGCACCGCTGTAAACTGAGGAGCATATTTATCAAGAGTTTTGCGTCACCCTTGTGCCGCGCAAGGGGGGCATACCCTATAGTTGCTTGGTAAATCTGTAGTAATGCAAGGCTGTGCAAGTAACTGCCTTGCATTACTCTGCTCCAGGGAGTCTTCCATTGGTGAAGTGTGGGTGTTCCTACGCATCCACCCATTGATTCTGAAACCCTTCCAGATTTGCCAATTATAGTAGACCTGGGAACGTGTCAGAATGGGGAAACAGCCATCACATTGCAATTGTTACAACGCATGCGATTACAACGCGTCGTTACAAAGACCGGGTTGTTTCATAGCAGTGCCATTACAACGCAAGTCGTTACAACGACTTGCTGCAGGGGGCACTCTAAACTAAGGAATAGTGTAATTTACTATTTCAGCACCTTCCTTACTGTTGCACACACTGGAGTTGGAATAGTAAATTATACTATTCCTAAGTCCAGCGCGCCCCCTACACCAAGTCGTTGTAACAACTTGGGTTGTAATGGTACTGCGATGTAACAACGCGGTCATTGTAACGACCGCGTTGTTATTGCATGCGTTGTAAACGCATGTGATGTAAACGCCTATATTCGTCAGAATGCTTCAGCTTCCCAGGAGAGAGTTTTTTTTAAGTTCAAGAAAATGTTATTAGGGAAAAAAAGGGTGTCAATACAAAATAAATATTACAGAAAATCATAACATTATAATATAAAATGACTGCAATAAAAGATCATACACAATTCGGACTTCATAATAAAAGGAAAAGGGAACAGCTCTTAGTATGCAAAAACAATAATAACAATATACTGAATAAAGAATTGGAACAGTTAGGGCGTTCAAGGAGGTTTAAGCACTTCTTGTTGAACTGGTTGGAGTTGGCAACATCGCTTGGCACTAGCTTCAATATACAATGTAACAGGTGACCATAAATTCAAGCGTTTTGTCGCCATTTGCATAGGAAATACAAAGGAAGTGTCCAATCTATGATTATGACAAATCATATACCACCAGGCCTTATAAGAAATTTTCGTAAAGTCTTTCCAATTCGAGGTGATTTGTTGAAAAGCAACCGCTAATAGCAAATTAATCATTTTGGTATTAAGTGTAATATTATCCCAGATGGAGGATAAACTACCTAGGAAGATATGAACAAAAGAGAAAGGAAACTTAGTCGCAAAAATTTAATTAATTTGGGTCCAGACTTGTTCCCAGAAAATGTGTACATGTGTGCATGAAAATAACATATGAAGGAAGTCAGCGTTTGGAGCAGAGCATGTCCAACACACATTTGGAACTGCCGTGATTTTTTTACTTAAAGCTTCCGGTGTAAGCAAAAGTCGGTTATAAACAAAAAACAATGTTTGCGTTGTATTGGCTGCCCTGGAAGATTTACGGATTTTAGTCCAAAGATTCGTCCATAGTGATAATGACCATGAGGTCTCAAAGTCATGTTCCCAAGCCAACTCCGTTTTTGATTTCTGCTTAACTGTGGCAATGTTATATAGGTAGCGATATAAAGTAGAGGCACTGGGGAAATTTTGTAAAAGAACATGAGTCTGTGATGCGGTATCTACTTCTACGAGGGGAGATTGGGAAATAGGCAATTGAGAATAAGTATCCACCACAGCGTTTTTAAGGATAATATATTTATTATGAAATGAATTAGGTAGATGGTATAGTTGTCTAAGCAAAGTGAAAGATAAGAAGCCAGATTGGGAGAACAATTGATGTAACCAAAGAAGACACTTTTGTCTCCACGTTTTCCAGTAGAAGGGCTTATGATTGATGAGCACATTTTTATTATGCCAGTTTGTTGAGTTAAGAAACGAGTCCATAGTAACTGGAGTTGGAACAGGAGAAGCCCCCAGAAGTTTAGAGGTTAATTTAATTATAGGCGTAGAGAGGGACTGTGGTTTACGTGAGAAGGACAGATACTCTGAGAAAGAGAAGGGAAACAGGAAAAGACGTTCCACTGAGGTCCAGAGAGGTTCACTGTCGGTGGAGTCAAGCAACCAGTGAGAGGCTTGGCGTAAGAGGAAAGCCTTATGGTAAATGCGGAAATTGGGAAAATTGACACCGCCCTCTGTTTTAGGATTAGATAATCTTAAAATGGACATACGAGGCTTCTTGCGTTGCCATAAAAAGGAGGATAGAATGGAATTACCCTTCGCAAACCATTTATTGGAGATAGGGACTGGAATGTTGGAAATAGTATACATAATTATGGGCGAGAGCATCATTTTTATAGTGTCTAGGCGACTGCACCAAGATAAGTGGAGAGGGTGCCATTTAGAGGTTAATTCTGAACGTTTTTGTATGCACTTATTCATGCAGAGAGAAACTGTGTCCGAGATAGAAGATGCAAAGTATAAGCCTAAATATTTAATGTGTTGGGAACTCCAAGTGAAATTGGAAGCGTTGAAGTCTGATTTAAAAGTGTATTTGGTTAGGGGTAAAATCTCACACGTGTCATTATTTAATTTATAGCCAGAAATAAGAGAATATGACTGTACTTCCGCTAGAAAGGCAGGGATGGATTAATCTGGCTGTGACATAAAAAGCAAAATATCATCGGCATAAGCTGCAAGTTTAACATGAATATGAGAGGTTTGGAAGCCATGTAAGCATGGATTCTGACATAATTTGGAGAGGAAAGGTTCCAGTGCCAAATTAAATAAGAAAGGAGAAAGAGGAAAACCTTGACGGACTCCTCTACCTAAATCGAAAAAAGATGAAATCAAGCCATTGGCGCAAACTGCTGCACGTGGATTGGAGTATAAGAGAGCAATCAATGATACAAACTTAGGGCCGAAACCATACCACTTGAGGGCATAAAATAGATAAGTCCATTCCACTCTGTCAAATGCTTTTTCAGCGTCCAAAGCAATCGCTGCAAGGGGGTGCTTAAGATGAATAGATTGAGATAAGATATTAAATAAAAGACGTGTGTTATCAGTTATAAAGCGTCCTTTAACAAACCCAGATTGTTCTTTGTCTAACAAATTTGGCAGAAAGGAGTCTAAGCGGATTGCTAATGCTTTGGAGAAAATTTTATAATCAATATTAACTAAAGATATAGGTCTGTAGTTTTTACAGTGAATAGGATCCTTACCTTCTTTGAGGATAAGGCAGATATGTGCTTCTGAGAAAGAACCAGAGGATCTATCCAAAGAACAAAAATGATTTATTAGAGAATGTAATTTGGGAATCAAAAGTTTGGAAAAATGTGTATAAAATTCGACAGTAAAACCGTCTGGGCCTGGTGCCTTGTCCTTCTTAAGACTATGAAGCGCCTTTAGGAGTTCTTGCTGTGACATGTCTACCTCTAGAGGAGACAAATCGGGGAGATTGTGTTGGGGTTTCTGGATTGTAGAGAAGAAAATTGACAAGGATTGTTCCGTAGGTTGTGTTTCAGATGAGTATAGCCTTTTGCAAAAAGAGGAGAATGCATCTAGAATGTCAGTATCTTTAAACTTTAAAACTGAGCTTTCATCCCGAATAGAATCAATATTCTACTTGATATGTCTGACTTTTAAATAATTCGCTAATATTTTCCCAGCTTTATTTTTCCCTCCATAAAATTTTGCACTAGATTTTAATAAATATAAGGAAGCGTCATCAGTTAATTTTCGGTTGAATTGCAATTTTGCATTTATAAGCGCATTAAGAGAGTCCTTTGAGTGGGAAGTATAATAAGAATGCTCCAGTTGTTTCTTAATGGTGTCTAATAATTTATTGGTGTGACTGCGTGCTATTTTTCGTTTTCTAGCTACAAAATTAATAATAAAGTCTCTCGCTGATGCATTAAAAGCATCCCAAATAGTGGAAAATGGCAACGATTCAGTATTATTCAACCTGAAATATTCGTCTGAAAAAGTAATGAAGGAAGCAGTAAATTCTGGATTTAAAAGAAGAGCATTATTAAAACGCCATCTTCGAGGACCAGTAATTTTAGGCAAAATGTCAAGACAAACTGAGACAGGAGCATGGTCTGATAACAAAATGGGACCTATTTCTGCACTTGTAAGGGATTGCGAGATATTATGAGAGACGAAAATATAATCAATTCGCGATTGAGATTGATGTGTTGGAGAGTAAAATTAATATTCTCTAGAAGTGGGGTTACACAATCGCCACGCATCAAGGAGTTTATGTGGAGTGATGGCGTGAGTAAACGCTTTATGAGGTTTATTAGGGACAAAGGAGGATTTAGAGTTTCTGTCCGTGAACGGATCAAAAATTTGGTTACAATCACCAGCCAATATAAAATTATGATCTAAGCAGCGTGAGATTTGCTTTGCAAATGTACGCCAGAAAGTGGTATCACCAGAGGTGGGGGCATAAACATTAAGAAGAGAAACTGGAACATTCTTCAGCAACATTTTAACATTAATCCATCTACCCTCAGTATCCGATTCTTGTGATCTTAATGTAATTGGGAGTGATTTACGGCATAATATCATCACTCCATTACGCTTACCATCCCCTTGAGAGAAGAAATCGTGCCCAACCCAACCCCTCTTTAATTTAGCAGATTCAGCCTCTGAGAGATGTGTTTCTTGTAAAAATACAATATCAGCATTTAGCTTCCCCAAATGAGATAAAACTCTCTGTCGTTTGATAGGGTGTTTAAACCCCTAACATTCCAAGTAATCAATCTTAGCGACATACACTATAAGTACAATATTGAACACTAACAGTAAAACATGAGTCCAAATCGTGAAACCAATACCAAAAGAAATGTCTGATGAGAGAGAGGAGATTAGAAAGTTGTTGCATCACACAGTAGGAAAGCTCAGCGACAGTAAGCAAAAGAAAACAGGAACTAGAGTCTAGCAAGCTGAGGAAGAAGGATGTAAAAGAGTCAAATGAATAGTAAAGAAGTAAGAAGAAGTGAGAATGAAAATATGCAGTGATCGAAGAAGAAAGACATCGAAGGGAGAACGTTGAAGTAGAAATGTATAAGACACCAAAACAGAGAACGGTAATGAGCATTGGAACAAAACAAAAAACAGAGGGTAAAACCATTAACATACCTATAAAAGGGAAACAGGAAAGTGAGGGTGGGTGAAACCACATGGAACAGACGAGACACCCAGCAGGGATCAACCTAAACCAAGGAAGGAACCTGCCATGTCGTGATACTAACTATAGGGACAAAAAGAGAAAAAGAGAAAGAGCAATAAAGGTGAGGCGAACGTTACAAATGGAACAATAAATAAAACATGAAGAATGCCACCACCTAATAGTAATGAACAGAATTTCAAAAAGAGCAAATAGCCATAACATATTGAAATTAGGCATAATCCAAAGATATGAAGCAGTAAAGAGAATGAAAATCACATACAGGCAACATGAAAATCAAGTAATAGGCGAGGAGGAAGGTCTTGAAGAATCCATTGGAGTAAGTTTATTCGAATTTATGAAGCTTTGCAAATGTATCAGATCATCGTATGATGTTGTCTTATTGTTGTAAGTGACCTTGAAAAGACATGGACGGAAGAGACCATATCTAGCTCCCATGGCGCGGAGAACAGGTCTCATATCTAAAAAGGCTTTGCATCTAGCAGCCGTTGCTTTTGAATAATCTTGCGCGAAAAATAATGTAGAACCAGACCAAGATATTCGTTGCATAGCTTTGGCAGCCGCTAGCACTTTGAGTAGATCCGTGTACTCTAGAAAATAAAGAATAACTCCTCTGGGACGTTGCTGAGATGAAGAGTTAGTAGAAGCGTACCCTAATCTGTGAGCGCGTTGGATATTCAAGGAAGTATCACTTGGTAGTTGGGGGATCTTTGGAAGGAAGGATTTGAAGAAAGCAATAGGGTCCATACCTTTAATCCACTCATTCAAGCCATAAATGCGTAAATTATTTCTTCTATTACGATTTTCCAAATCCTCGACCTGCTTCTGAAGGGATGAAATTTGCGTGTGCATGAAGGAAACCTCTTTAGTGGCCTCATTGAAAGCAGAGACATTTTGCTCCACTACTGTGAGTCTGGAGTTCATTTGTAGCCAGTTATCCGACAGAGATTGTAACTTAGAGTTAGTATCTTCCATGAAAGGTCTGAGCGCTCTGATTTCCTGCAGTAACAATTCCATAGAGACTGGAGATGCTGATTTAGGGGGCGAAGGAGGGTCCTGTTTCAGACGCTTCACATTGGATTTCCCAGATATAGTGCGTGCAGGATCCCCTTTAGCACCATTGCTATCTATCGTTGGAGAGTCAATATTATCCAGTGGTGAAAATTGTGAAAAAAGCTTTGAATTCTTGATAAAGACACGTTTTGGTTGTGAGGCAGCAAGAAGAGAACCTTTCGTTCTGCCCATCAGCAAAAGGAGAGAGTCTTCAAAATATCAGAGGTTATGAAGTGGGAGTGCCAAAACATGAAGAGACTAAACCAGACTTTCGAGGAAAACAACCAAATAAGCAATATAGCTTGATAAAAGAAAAATGGTTGTGCAACAGGATCTCAACAGAGAAATATCATGAGGCAAAAGCAGGGGCCAGTGTGAACTGCGCCGCTAACAAAGGTCCTTAAGATGGAGTATATCAGCCTCCTTCGTATATGCCAAAACAATAAGTGTAACCAGTCGACTCAATATACATAGAAATATGCAGGAGAGGCCAAAATTAAATGTTAGGTAAAAAAAGAAAAGAAGGTGCCTTCAAAATGCACATGCCTCATATCCCCTCATAAAATTGAAGAATGAAGATGAATAGCAATTCTCAAAATGGCTGCCTCCCTCGCAGAGACTGGTGAATAAAAACAGCTGTAACTAAGAACAAAGTTCAACTTGCACATTGCTGCTGCAGAAGGACATGAGGAGCGAAGCAGAGCAATTGTGGAGGGAGCGTCAGGGAAAAAAAATAATAATAATAATAATTGTCGTCAGCTAGGTTGCTTTATAAGCCTTTTTGGCGGAACATCAAACAAAATGGTGGCCGCGATACCGCGAGTCTGCCTCCAAGCGACTATCTGGAAAAAAACCGCTACTTGCGTTTAATGAAGCCAGCGGAAGAAACTCGGGCCGGCTGCAGGCATCCTTTGAAGATAAGCTCCGCCGTTCGCCTTTGCGCTTAAACACTCCAGAATTCCGCGGCTTCACATCCCCGTGCAGGAGCTCCGCTAAGGTGCCACCATGTCTGTTGGCGTCAGACCACACTCCCGCTAGCTCCCAGGAGAGAGTTGATGATGAGAAATATCTTTAAAAATTAGAATTGGGTGTTGTCTGTGCTTAAAACATCAACAATTAAAACATTAGATTTGAGAAGCAGGTGCCCACATTGCACTGATCACAAATACACTAATATAAACAAATCTTCACTCAAGAACGATTTTTGCAAATACAAAACAGTGTCTTTTTAGGATTGGCTTATATTAGGTCCAACACTGCATACTTTCCTTGACCATAACAGTTTCCTGAAGTTGTATGGTTGTTGATATTGTTATATGTCCTTAAGTATGATTTTTGTCTCCAACTATGTATAACAGTGGTGGTGAGTGTGTGGACTTTTGGGGGACCATGTACCTAGTCTTTTTCACCAGGCAAGGTTAAGATAGAGATTCTTTCTATTGTAGGGACTCAAATAAATCATAGCCCTCCATACCAAAAGAGTCATAGGAGGTGTGGTTAAATATGGAATAATTTATCTTAATTGATTCCTCCTCAAAACAACCTTAAAAAATGTTTCCTTTGATTTATTCCAGTTCCGAACTTTTGACCCGTGTAAGCAGTTGTGGTGCAGCCACCCGGACAATCCTTACTTCTGCAAGACCAAGAAGGGGCCCCCACTTGACGGAACAGAATGTGCTCCAGGAAAAGTATATTTGTTTTACATATTTCACATGTGTATTTAATAGTTTAACATGTATGCTAAGGGAGATTTACTAAAGGATTGATTTGCCTAGGTGCATTGCATACCTCAACATTAGTCACTGCACCAAAGCAAGTTACCATGATGAGTTGTTGACTTGTCGCTGAACGGCAGCTCCATATGTTTATTCCTTTGTATCACATGTGCCTATGTCCATTGCAGAAAGGCTTCACTTGTGTGTTTCACCTTCAGACCTTCAGGTGATGACACAACCTACAATAAATGCTAGATAAATCACAAATCAAACAGTTGATCACATTTATTTGCATTAATAGTGAAAGACGTGTATATTTTGTCAACACCACTGTTTTTCCACATGTGGCTATCAACACATTTGACCCTGATGAGATCCGCCGATAATTTATCCATGTGTGAAACATAAAATAATCTGCAGTTGAACTCTATTTAGTTTTGACAAAATGCACACATTTTTCACTTTTTACCTGAATGTAAAGATAGACTTTATGATTAAAACAGTGTATGTTGTTTGTTTGAAAGTGTTGATCAGCAGTTGTTGACATGTTGACCCAATTTCCAAAGAAAATTGATTGAGCTATCTCCACCGAGTGAGTTATCAAAGCCTCGTGCTAACCCCAATGCAGTCCAGAACCATTTGTACTGCAAACCACATCAAGATGGTGTTTTGTGCTTAAAGTTTAGTGTTAGGCCTCTGTGCCCATTCTATTGTGACCATTCTATTTGAAGCTGACTGTGCATGCACCAATGATTAACAGCAGATATGCGCATGATGTTGATATCAGACATAAAAACGAAAGGAGGGAGCCTTTCTGGGACGTTCATCCCCACAAAAGAAGCTTGTAACAAGCCTCGAAAAGTAGACAGTGCTATCTCTCCTTTCTATCCTTTTTGCTAATGAACTCATTTAATTTACTTTATGGAGTTTAGAAGGTATCAGAGCACTTTACATGAGCACCAGTTGTGTTACAGACCAGCACATTTGTTTTGTGAGGCACGGGCATACTAAACTATTTGCCCAGAATGACAAGACGTTGAGTGTCCCTGCTGAGACTCAAACCCAGTTCCCCAGCTTCGAGGTCGACCCCTCTAGTCGTTAGGCCACATCCACTCCACATGATACACAGAGTTGATTGGAATGGTTAAATACCTTTGCCACTTATTTTTATTCCAAAAACTCCACGTCATGGAGCACATGCTGATCCTGTTACATTGGTAATGGTGTCATACTCTGATCTGTGTGGAAATTTCCAACACTTCAATAGATAAAGATGCATGTGTTCAAACTGCATGGGCTCAACATTCGTAGCCTGCATTTGGATGGTGGAAGGGTCCTGAAGGTAATTTACATCGCACATTGAATTTTGATCTGAAACTGTTAATGTCACAGTTGAATAACAAATGGTAGAAACAAAAACCTGGGGGCATATTATCAAGACAGGCGATAAAATTATCGGCGCTTTAGCGGCAGAAAACTGCTGCTAAAACGGTGATAATGGGCTTGATAATATGCTCTATGGAATTCCAATTGACGTCCATGTTAGATGTCCCTTCACATGTTTAACCTAATGAGAGTAAGGTGTTATCTGGGTTTTCATCTATGATAACCAATGGTTAATTTGCAACTTGCACCAGCCCATTTCTCCTATTAGCGCCTCCTAAAACAGAACCAACTACTAACCTTGAAAGTTGGGAAAGGATGTGGCGTAATGGCCAGAAGTGCTGACTTCGCAGCTAGCGACAGAAACCAAAAGACACACAATTGATGGACGGAATGCAGAACAAATCAAAACATTCACCCCCAGTCAAGAGATCTGGGTTAAATCCATCATTCTTTTGCTCACCATGCCACCCCAGTTTAGACCTGGCCATATGCAAATCAGTCTTGACCCTGTGCCTCATGGGAACAGTCCAGCCCGAACTGCCAAACCAGGTCCTCCCTGGACCGGAAACAAGCATCCTAGGACCGGTTTCGGGGTTTCACCCCTCTTCAGCCAGGATAGCTTGATTCCAGTTGCACAGTGAGCCCAGGACCACGTCTGGGCATACCTGGCGAGAAACCAAAAGACACAAAATTGATGGACGGAATGCAGAACAAATCAAAACATTCACCCCTAGTCAAGATATCTGGGTTAAATCCATCGTTTTTTGTTCACCATGCCACCCCAGTTTAGACCTGGCCATATGCAAATCAGTCTTGACCCTGTGCCTCATGGGAACAGTCCAGCCCGAACTGCCAAACCAGGTCCTCCCTGGACCGGAAACAAGCATCCTAGGACCGGTTTCAGGGTTTCACCCCTCTTCAGCTAGGATAGCTCGATTCCTGTGGCACAGTGAGCCCAGGACCCACGTTTGGGCATACATGGCGCACTTTGGGCGAGAAACCAAAAGACACACAATTGATGGACGGAATGCAGAACAAATCATAACATTCACCCTCAGTCAAGCAATCTGGGTTAACGCCATCATTCTTTTGCTCATCATGCCACCCCAGTTTACACCTGGCCATATGCAAATCAGTCTTGAGCCTGTGCCTCATGGGAACAGTCCAGCCCGAAATGCCAAACCAGGTCCTCCCTGGACCGGAAACAAGCATCCTAGGACCGGTTTCGGGGTTTCACCCCTCTTCAGCCAGGATAGCTTGATTCCAGTGGCACAGTGAGCCCAGGACCCATGTCTGGGCATACCTGGCGCACTTAGGGCGAGAAACTAAAAGACACACAATTGATGGATGGAATGCAGAACAAATCAAAACATTCACCCCCAGTCAAGAGATCTGGGTTAAATCCATCATTCTTTTGCTCACCATGCCACCCCAGTTTACACCTGGCCATATGCAAATCAGTCTTGACCCTGTGCCTCAGGGGAACAGTCCAGCCCAAACTGCCAAACCAGGTCCTCCCTGGACCGGAAACAAGCATCCTAGGACCGGTTTCAGGGTTTCACCCCTCTTCAGCTAGGATAGCTTGATTCCAGGGGCACAGTGAGCCCAGGACCCACGTCTGGGCATACCTGGTGCACTTAGGCTGAGAAACCAAAAGACACCCCGAAAGCGGTCTTGGGATGCTTGTTTCCAGTCCAGGGAGGACCTGGCCTGGCAGTTCGGGCTGGACTGTTCCCACGGGGCACAGGGTCAAGACTGATTTGCTTATGGCTGGGTCCAAACTGGAATGGCATGGTGAGCAAAAAAACGATGTATTTAAACACAGATCTCTGTACTGGGGTGAATGTAGGACATTGTTCTGCATTCTGTACATCAACAGTTCTTTTTGCATTTGTCACCCTGAGTGGGACGGGTATGCTCAGATGTGAGTCAGTGCTCTCCATGCCACTGGAATCAGGCTATCCTGGCTGAAGAGGGGTGAAACCCCGAAACTGGTCCTAGGATGCTTGTTTCCTGTCCAGGTAGGACCTGGTCTGGTAGTTTGGGCTGGACTGTTCCCAAGGGGCACAGGGTCAAGACTGATTTGCATATGGCCTGGTTCAAACTGGAACGGCATGGTGAGCAAAACAATGATGGATTTAGGCCCAGATCTCTGTACTGGGGTGAATGTATGACATCGTTCTGCATTCTGACCATCAACAGTTCTTTTTGCATTTGCAGTTAGGGAATCAGGTTTGAGTCTTGCCGTTGGTTCAACATCCTGTGATTCTGGGAAAATCACTGAATCTTCCCTTAAACAAATGTATCCTTAATTGGTGCTCATTAAAAGCGTTGGTGTTAATATTTAAGTGCCGGTGCTGAGAGCTGGAAACCACTGGCTCCAAGTAAGCACTGGTGATAACGTAATTGCAACACATGCTAAAAGTAACAGTGTGAGAAATGTGTCAGTTTGTGCAACAAGGCATAGCTGATTTTTGCACTGCTGCACTTTACACAAATGTTTGTAAATCTGCCCCATATAAGCTAACAAGCATGTGAACAGTACTTTTTTAGGCTTTCCCATATCAAACTAATTGTTTATGGTTAAACAAAAATCAATAATAAAACCATACTGATAGTGTTGCCCCTAATATTCAAATGTAATATTATTACAACACATGCCACTTCTGAATGAGTGGTAATAAATATAAAAACAATTCACACTTTTAAAAACAAAATAAAAAAGCCTGTTACCACATTCATAGAAATGTCATCAAAATAAAATGTGAGAACCTTTGACACAGTTCTTATCATTTTAAAAGAAAGCACATTTTGAGACATTGAAAATCTTGATCCCTCAATGCGGGCAAACAAAGAGTTTGTGAGTCAAATGCTATTTGCACATATGTTAAATTTCTGACCTTATTTTGTCTTTTCAAATCTCACTCAGGTCAAGCCAATAGGAGCATCTTGAGCTTTACATTCATACATAACTGACAAACTTACTTTTCTTATTTAATCTTGGCTAGAATTGCATATAACTTGGTATTTCTGAATTGCGACTTGGTTTCAAATTATGTGTACGTCTGCAGTGCTGAAAATGAACACTGGACTGCACTGCCATCTTCTTCAAACCTTGCTTCAGCTCAAACCTCCATAGAAGTGGACCGAGATTCAACTGATTTGACCCTACCACCCATTTGTCATTTGGCCTCCTTGAAAAAAGAGTTAATTTATATTTTTAGCAGTTTGGCATTTTCCCCTTCCATCCTGATGACGTCCTGAAGGAGAATTTGGCCGGGCTTTATTTAAATAGTTCTTTAAACGCAAAAGTCGGCACAACTTTCCATAAAGATTTCTATTAAGCCCAAATAGATAATCCATAACTAAGCTAGCTCTCAAGGCAAGTAAATATGTCCATAGATTGCATGCAATTTGGCTGCAATCTTTAAAGCCATGGAAGGGCTGGCACCCCAATCCAAATAGCAAAAGAGGTGAAACAGCCACTTGTCGTTTCACTAAACTTACAAAACGTAAAGTAAGCCCTTACCGACTGACCTAGCTAGGGGCATATTTATAGCCCCTTACGCCCCCGGAGCTTCACTTTTTGTGATGCGCTGGCGGTGCAAATTACAAAATCATATCTATGAGGCCACGCAAAGCCACTGTGCATGGCGTTGGATGGCCTCATAGATGTGGAGTGAAGCAAGGCACTGCAAATTGCTGCATTGCCTTGCTCTGCACTCTGGAGGCGTTTCATGGCATTGCGGTGCCCATGGATTTTGACACTTCCCCAGATTTACGAGAGCATGTAAACCTGGGTAGGCACCAAAACCTTATGCTTCCCAAGGTGAGACTAACGAGGAAAATGATCTTTATTTCTCCTCATTTTTCCTCTGCAGCACACATGGAAAGCGAAAAACACCTCTCACAATTGTTTTTGTGCAGGAAGGTGCCCCTTCCTGCAGAAAAACAAACCTGCTAACAACACAGACACCCTTGCACCATGGTGCAAGGGTGCCTGCATTGGTGCTAGGCTGTCAAAACGGTGCGAGCGCTGGGGGAAAGGTGTGGTATGCACTGTATAAGATAAATGCAGTGCCTTTCTGCCCGTTCACTTTGGCGTAGGGCTGCGCAGCAAGGTGACTTGCTGCAGTGCCCTATGTCAAAACCCCATAAATGAGGCCCCATGGTGTGACTTGCTTAGGCTGGTGAGCAATCCAAGACAGGGATGAAGTGTTTTTGCATCATTATTCTACTGTTTGTGGGGTTAATGAACAGTTCATTTCCTGCAACAAATGTACCAAAGGCATTAAGCTTCTGCTGCTACCCAGTTAGGGTCAACTCCAATAACAGTAGGCCATCAGCATTTCTCAACAATTTTAGCTTTCTTGTGCGTAACATCAGAAAAGGAACACTGATTGACCAATTTTGGGGTAAAACATCCAAAATCCAAATGAAAAATGGAAGGGATGTGCCCCCCTCCCACACACCCTCATGCTCATGGACTTCCATAACCTCAATCTCTTCTTTCAAGTATTCATGTGTGGTCACAATTTTAACATGCACCAAGATGCAACTGTGTAGTCCTAAGAGTTAAGCTAGCACAGAATGCAGCTAGTAGGCAATTTACATCTCAGGGAGTTCTTTGATGACAGTTCAATAAAAGTGGTGCACACTGGTTGTTTCTGTAGGATGCACGGCTTCTCAGTACTAAGTTTTAAGATGTGGATGTGACATTACATCCATTATATCGAATGGAGTGTACTCCTCTGATGACCAGCTGACTGCCTAGGGATATACACATGCTTGAATAGTGAGGTCTGCTCTTTTGAGAGAAGGCATATTGTCTATGCGTCTAGAGCACTCCCTAAAAATGTGCCTGTCCAGTTACTTATGTTTAGCAGCCATGTTTCATGAGGGATCCTGTCTGTCTGTGTTATCACAATATTCTTGGTTGGTGAGAACAGTAACCTTCTCTGACAAGAATCCAAATAAATTTGATATGATAGCTGCATAGAAGTCACAGGTTAAATTGAAGTATTGTGTATAGATAATAAATATATAATGGGCAGATCCTAAAGATGATATGAGATTCTTTAGAAATGGCTGTCTCAGCTAATGCATTTCGTGTGAAACTTTTTTGAATAGAACCTCATGTACAATACAACATGTATTGATGAATCCATAGAACAAGTGTATGTCATTTGTTCATTGGGTACCATTGGTTGTGGTTAGCCATGCATTTTATTGGCTTTATGTGTACACTGTAGGGTTTTTGTTTTTCATTTTTCTATTACATTTTGAGGGAAAATAAATGAACCATCTGAAGAAGGTGCACCTGAATTTTTAAGTATGTGTGCTAATTCAGTACTCAACTGTTTATTTGTGTTCTATTTGCATGTGTTTGCACTCAGTGGTGCTACAAGGGTCATTGCATGTGGAAAAATGCAAACCAGCTAAAGCAAGATGGTGGCTGGGGATCCTGGACTAAGTATGGTTCCTGCTCCCGAACGTGTGGTACTGGAGTTCGTTTTCGAACACGTCAATGCAACAATCCAATGTAAGTCTCAAAAGTTATCAGGCAGTTTATTTTCTCCATGCCTGGTTTGGGTTTCTGATTTTATTTAGAGATTTGAAAATATACCCAATTAATCAATTCTTACTAAACGTTAATGGCTGTCTTAACATCACAATATACCTTCTTCTAGATCAGTGGTTCTACACTTTTTGACTTCTGTGAACCCCCACTTAATCATTACTGGAACCTGGGACACCCACTGAATCATTATTGGAACCCAGGTGCCCCCACTGATTCATTATTGGAAGCTAGGTACCCCTGCCTAAGCATTTTAGATTATTTGAATTGCCAAATATAATACAAAAATATACAGAAATGAACATTCACCAAACAAATACAAAAATGTATTTGTATACAATTAAAGAAAAACACAATTTGAATTATAATGGGAAAGTTGGACCTTTTCCAAATTCAATTGAGACAGCTCATCATCCATAGTATATTCTGTTTGATGCACTTGCACTGCTTCCACGAACCAATCAACGATACTAACTTAATGTTTAGCCTCCACTTTCAAATTCCTTTACATTAACAGAATGTTTTAAAATATTCAGTTTTAGATATCACTTTTTTATTTCTCTACACTTTATGAATCTGTTAACATTTTTTATTTTTCTAAGGAGTTGCGGACCCCCTGAGTAGGCTTCGCAGACCTCCAGGGGTCTCCGGACCACAGGTTAAGAACCACTGTTCTAGTTCAAGGAATCTCTCATTCTATTTATTAATATACACATCTCTGTCTGCTGCCTATCTGTCTGTCTTTTTGTCTGTCTATCTTTCTAGCTCTGTACAAATCAAAATATATGTATGACCATCCCTGAACTGGTCCAACAAGGAGATCGTGATTGGGGCCTCATCTGCTTCCACATATATGTTTTCCTAGCTTGAACCACTTGGCCATTTTCCCACCCAAGTCAAGTTGTCAAAACTCTGTGTGTCAGTTTTGATAAAAAAACTTTATTGGGCAGGTTACTCAGATAGTAACTTTTACTCGTGCCTGGGCAAAAACCTTATTGCAAATGTTGGTTAGAGCACTCGTCAGTGCCTTGACTGTGGAAATGAAGTTTATCTTGATCTTCCATCAACAACTCTTAGTAGACTGCCAGTTATGTAGAACATTATATGTGGTCTCATGACAGTGGAACATCCTGGCTGCACTACAGCCAATGCACGGGCTGCTAATGTCACCCACATCCAAACAAAGCCTTATAATTTACCTTCTACCCTAAATTGAATATGGCATGCCTTCCAGAGGTCGTAACACTCCTGCGTTCTCATCGGATCCAGGATGAGGAAACATTCAGACGGACTTGTGCTGCTGTCTCAGTGATGACTGCTTAGAATCACTTCTAGGCTCACTATGAAAGATCTGCTGTCACTGCTCTTTCTACAAGAAAACAAAGACTGTGCATCAGTCCCTAACATGATCATACACACAGTCCCCTATTCTGTCCGAGCTGAGGGTTCGGGGCTCTGCTTCTTCACCTTCCCTCAAGCTTCAAAACTAGGTGCTCAGGGCATTGTTCCCTCATCCCATTCTGTCAAGGATATGCATTCAGGGCTCTGTTCCAGGTCTATATTGCTGTCTGATTTGCTGCACTTGAATCTAATACACTGTAAAACCCAAGTGAGCATACCAGCACATAATGTATCTGTTTTTTAAAGAACATAAGAATGACATCTGTTTCTTGCTACACCCCGCGTTACCCATTTTTTTATGTCAAGCACATTTTGTTGCATATTGCTGATTAAGTGAATTCCAAGGTTTACCAGTTTGACTCCCAACCCATTCCTTGGGCAGATTAATCATGGATCTCTGTACCAAGGGTAAAGGATGAATGGACTCAAGGATAAGCAGGTACCATCCAGTGGCAGCCGGTGCAGGTAAGTGCAATGCACCGGGGGGGGCGAGCTGACAGACGACGACGAAGGAAAAGAAAATGTAAAAAAAGAAAGCCACTTACCTTGTGCTCA
Organism: Triturus cristatus; assembly: GCF_964204655.1. Lineage (NCBI taxonomy): Eukaryota > Metazoa > Chordata > Amphibia > Caudata > Salamandridae > Triturus > Triturus cristatus. The sequence continues at coordinate 1,086,728,013 of NC_140581.1, read as the reverse complement.
CCGCATCGCCGCAAGGTAAGTGTTTTTCTTTTTTTAAATGTTATTTTCCTTCGTCGTCTGTCGACTCCTTACCACCCCACTGCTCTTACCTGCACCGGCCATGACTGGTACCATCCACAGGTCTGCCATGAAATATTTCTCTTGTCACACCGCGAAAGAACTCAGAGGCATATTAACAAGGGCTTTATCTCCGCTTTTTTGGCTTTAAAAGCCAAAGAAGCAGAGATAAAAATATTGCCCTATCAACAACAGGGTGCTAACATGCAAAATTGCATGTTAGCACCCTTTTTCACTATGCTTCCCTTTGCATCTCTAATGAGATGCAAAGTGGGCGTTCCAGAGCAAAATAATAGGAGAAATGTCGCTAAGCGACATTTCTCCTATTATCAAGCTTCACGCTAACCCTGATAGAGACAAAAAAAGCAGCGCTAACCACGGTTAACGCTGTTTTTTTACGTCTGCTAATTTTCAGACTTAGCTATGTAATCCAATGGGAGGTGGATTGCATGGCTAAGTCCACCATGGGCTATCAACAAGGATATCCCTATCCTTGTAGTTTTATCGCTGCGTTACCAGCGATAACCTCCCAAAATGCCGCTAGTGCCGGATGTTTTCTCGCCTAGGCGGTTAGCGTTGTTAATAACGCTATAACCAGGCGATATTATCCAGCGATAGCGGCGTTAAAAAAATTAATGCTAAGCGCCCTTAGCGTTAATTTTCCCCATTCCTTGTTAATATGCTTCTTAGTTAGATATTGTTGGCATGGCTTTTCTTTGTATTGGACGCCCACACCTATAGCTATGCTGATGCTATACAGACTTTGTTTCATTAATTTAGGTCTTTTCTTTTATTCCTCTTCTTGTTTCTCCATGAACCAATTAGCCTCACAATCATACTTGGGGAAGGTAAACACGGGAATAAAACAATTTGGATGCATTAGTAATAAGAGGAAATTCACAGTTAGAACTGAAAGAGGAAAAGGAAAAAGAGAACATGCTGAGGAGGACTCAACATTTCATATTGTGAAGTACACACATTTAGAGTGATGGAGGAACACTCGCAAAGGAATGCCTTGAAAACTAATACACCATTTAAAAATGCAAAATCAGGAAGAAAATGAGTGAGCCAGTTTTCCTGTTCATCATTAGAGTGAAAGGCATGGCGGTTGTGAAGAGGGAAAATACAACAATATCGTGTTCATGCTTGGAGAAAACTCCAGACACACCGGGTACTATGGGGCATATTATCAATACCGGCGATAAAATGATCGCCGCTTTAGCGGCAGAAAACTGCAGCTAAAACGGCGATAATGGGCTTGATAATATGCTCTATGGAATTCCAATTGAAGCCCATGTTAACTGTGAAGGACGTCTAACATGGGCTTCAATTGGAATTCCATGGAGCATATTATCAAGCCCATTATCGCTGTTTTAGCGGCAGTTTTCTGCCGCTAAAGCGGCGATCATTTTATCGCCGGTCTTGATAATATTCCTCATTGTTTTTTAAATTTCAGAAACACCCATTTTCAGGTGAAGTTCCAAGCCAATACACTGGGGTTTTCTGCGTTTGGTGGGCTGGTGACAGCCACACCGTGTGGATACTGGCAGCATCTCTGACATGTACTAAAGCCTGGAGAAGGGCCAGAGCATTAGAAAAGAGCGCCCTACTCTCCTCTTCCATGCAGGTGGAAGCACCGAGGAAGTTGCCTATGATTAAGACTCCAGGTTTTCATTTTTTATGGATTTTTACAGATAAATACAGAAAGAAAGCAATATGTTGTCTGTCTGCATTGATTTTTAAAAGTGGATAAATACAGAAATCTGGGCTTCTTTTAAGTGACTCTCCGTGCTGTCTTTCATGAATTATAGCCCAACAGCTGAGCAGATGGACAGCATGGGACGTTAAAAAAACAGGATGACATTTCTTTAAATAATGGTATATGTCAACATACATTTGTGGTATAATGCTAATATTTACCAATGGTTGTATTGTTATGTAATATTAGGCAGCTTAAATAGCTAAAACACAACAGACATCAAAGTACGACTGCGTGTCTATCAGTTAAATAAATATGGAAATGTACATTTTACAAATTCATTTATCCGCAAAACACTAAATAAATATGGATAAATACAGATAAAATAGCCCAAAAATGAATATGGATAAATACAGATAAAATAGCCCAAAAATAAATATGGATAAATACAGATGGAAAAATAAAAAATAAAAATACCATAAAACCGGGAGCCCTACTTGTGATGTGCCAATTAGCCTCCTTTCAAGGTAGGGCAACGTGAATGCTCTATTACTTACTGGTAATCTTCATTACTCCTGGTCCCCTTGTCCTTGTCCCATTCATTACTTGTCACGAATGGGACGAGGACCGGAAGGACCCGGGGGTAAGGAACAAGATGCCAAAAACAAGCAAAATATCAAAGTGCTCCAGTGGGTTCTTACATTCCAAAGTGCTTTTGTTTCCAAAATTCTCTACCATTGATTGAGCCACATTTTTGCCCACATGCCTGTTCTGGGCCAAGCAGGAATGATGCTGTCACTAGAATGGAAATCCCTGAGACAGTGTTGAGCTTGAGTGCATCATCACGTTAAACTACAGACTTCTAGTGAGTGCTGAAGGTTTTGACCATTGCCCTGCACACTCCAGCTAGGATAAAGGAAGTGACCTGGAAAAGAGTATTTTTCCCATCTGTGAAAATTCTAATTAACAAATGTGGGGGCATATTATCAAGCCAGGCGATAAAATTCTCGCCGCTTTAGCCGGTTTAGCGGCGGTTTTTTGCCGCTAAACCGGCGATAATTTTAACACTGTCCTTGATAATATGCCCCCAAAGGTGATGTTCCGGAAGCCTAGGAGCCATATAAATGAGGTCCATTGTGTCCTAATATAGGGGCATATCAACAACAACCGGCGATAATTATCGCAAAGCGCACTTAGCGCTAGGATAATTATCGCCGGCTAGCGTGGATTTTTATCGCTGAGATAGCGTGCTATTAGCAAAGCTTATCTCAATAGCGATAAAAATCCTCACGCTAACTGGTTAACGTGAGATTATCGCTGGAAGCCCAGCAATAATCTCACGTTAGCTTGTTGATAGGGACTCACAAACTTAGCCATGATATCCTCCTTCCGCAGGATATCATGGCTAAGTCAGTCCTGAAGCAGGCGTAAGGAAAGTAGCGATAACAGGGGTTATCGCTACTTTTCCTGACGCTATGCTTCATAGCGTGGGGCTTGATGATAGGAGAAATGTCGCTTAGCGACATTTCTCCTATCATGTCAGGTCAGGAACGGCCACTTTGCATCTCATTAGAGATGCAAAACTGGGCGTAAAGAATCCCCAAGCTAAAGCAAGGTTTCACGCGTTAGCGTGAGCTTGCTAATATAGCGATAAAATTATCGCCGCTTTTCGGCCGAAAACGGCCGCTAAAGCGGCGATAATTTTTTATCGCCTCGTTGTAAATATGCCCCATAGTTTACAAAAATGTGGCCTTTAACTTCCAATAGGACAATATTTCTGAGAATGACATGTAGGGAATAATATTTTTGTCAGAAGATATTGTGGTACCACTCCAAGCACTGCGTGTATGGAAAGTTGTTTTTACATGCGGGAAAAATATTGATGTGGGGAGAAGGAAATTGTAGATGTTTAAATGGCATTTCCACGTGTGCTCGTAGAGATTTCACACCTCGTGAAAAATCTTCACGAGTAAGCATTGGAAATCAGTTGTACACCTGAAAGTCTCTGAGTTTTACAGATTTCACGAGTAGCCCCGGAAATTGGAATCCTTTGGGAATCCTCAAAAAGTCAGACATTTACCACATATCTAGGAAGAAATAGGGCGGAGATTAATTTTCCATCTTGCCAGCAGAGCTTTGTGAAACGACTATTTAAGTAGCTATAATAAAACTAAAATCTATTGCAGTCTGCAATTTATCTATATTTGAATGATCTCATTTTAAGGACTGACAGAGGAAGACTTTGCTGTTTCTCGTCGTGCTTGTCTCGCCGCAGATTTCCCCTTGATTGCTTCTTTTCCGCGTGTCACTCTGCCTGATGAAGTGACATGCTGCGTCGTCGTTTCATTTCCTGAAATGTCTGTGTGAGCAGAGCAAGCACAGAAAGGGCCACTTCACAAAGACGTGTCTGTCACCGCTTCACCGCCCACACTCCACAGATACAATCTGTTCCACAATCCATAGTCTATGATAAAAAAAATATTGAGTGATGCCAGGCAATAAGCAATTGTTACTCCACGCCTAAGACTAAAGCACATTTAACTTTTTGCGTTTATGTGGCAGTTTTCCTTGGATGTATGACGTTACAACGCATACATTTACATCGCGGTACATTACACCGCGGTTTTTACAACGCAAGTCGTTACAATGACTTGCGCCAGGTGGCGCTCTAGGACAAGGAATAGGACTTAGGAGTAGTATAATTTACTATTCCAACTCCAGTCTACGTACAGTAGGGAAGGTGTTGGATAGTAAATTATACTATTCCTTGTCCTAGAGCGCCATCTAGCGCAAGTCGTTGTAACGACTTGCGTTGTAAAGACCGCGATGTAATGGCATCGCGATGTAATGCCCGCGTTGTAAATGATGTTTCCCGTTTTCCTTCAATTTATTTTAGACCTTGTTTTTTTTAAAGATGAAAAACTAATTGTATTCTTTTGTAATCTTATTAAGGCCTGTCAACGGAGGACAGGATTGCCCCGGTGTTAACTTTGAATATCAGCTTTGTAATACCGAGGAGTGCCCAAAGCATTTTGAAGACTTCAGAGCCCAGCAGTGCCAGCAGCGCAACTCTCAGTTTGAGTTCCAGAATGCCAAACACCAGTGGCTGCCCTACGAGCACCCCGATAGTAAGTTGTTTATGGAATTGCTTAATAAGGTTGTACCAGAGTTGCTGTTGGGTTTCTCAATGGGTCAAGTGACGGCGGAGTATGGGCACCTGGGCCTTTGCTTTATTAAGGCAAATTCATTCAGCTGCCTTACAGCAACACCCAAAAAAACCCACAGGAGGGCGACAAATGGTTTTAAACACCAACTTGCTGCTAAGAGAGATGGAGTGCCCATATAACAAAATGGCATTATGCTTGGAGCTGTGAAAATTCTTGCACTGCAGTTGACGCGACGTTTTTGATATCAGTGTACATCTCGTGATCTAATGCTGGTGGACTACACATTCCTGGAAACATTTGTTAGTAGCATGTGTGGCTGTAGATGCACATGCTTTGCATACTTCTAGCATCTAGTGTTGGGCTCGGACATTACAAGTTAAGGAAAGGGCAGACTGTGGTGCATAACCAATGACCCCAGTGGCGGCTCCTCCGCAGTGGTGGAGAAGCGTCGACCCACTGGCTCAGAGCCAGCAGCTGAAAAATAAAACCATATTTTAGTATTGTTTTATTTTTCAGCTGCTGGTTGAGACAGCCTGTGTGGAGTTAGGCCGGGCTGGGCCATTTCAGATGGGGCAGAGTGATGTGCACTGCTAACTGTGCATGTGTGTTTGGCCGGCCGTCTTAGGCTGGCCAAATAGACATGCGCAATTAGGTTTCTTCAACCCTGCTGTATTGCACAGCCAGGTTGGAGAATCAGCACAGACTCCCTGTGCCTGAGCGATTGTTAAACAAGCCTGCTCTGGCCAATCTCCGTGCTGCTCTCATGCAGCACGAGAGCAGCGTGGCTACTGCACAGGTAGTCTCTGATGCTGTCCCAGGGGCTGCTGGGACCAGGAAGCAGAAGAGCACCGAGGCGCGTGGCAGCAGAAGCAGCATCAGATACGTTTATTTTTTATTATTCCACCCCCCTGCGCTCCATCGCCCCAGTGTTTCACCCGCGACCCCTCCACCCGCCTCACCACTGTTATGCATCGGCTGATACTGAATGACCTTGGAAAAGAGCTGTTGAGGCCTATCCTTGCCCAGCTCACCCATTCCCTCAGTCCCTTAGTGATATCTTTCGCTTTTCACTCTCTGTGTTTTTTATTTCAAGCAGCTGTCTCGCTTTTATTTCTGGGCATGAAAGGATATTTCAGAGAAAGAAAAAAATATATTTTTGAGAGGACACAAGAGAAGGTGTGATATCAATACCCAAGTGCCTTTTAACACTAACTGGTGCTAATTTTGGGACAGAGATGATTACCCAATTATTGAATTAGACCGTGTTTGGTGCAGATTTCTCTTAAAGGATGAGAATTTGCAACAGTGAAACTACTGGCTTTTAAATCACCTGCATGACCCTTCTCGCACAACTTACCTTTCCCTGTATCTTACGGCAAAAGTCTCATTTCCCCCTTATAAAAAGTACCAGGTCCTGCCTTGAAAAAAAAAGAACTACATTATTATCTTTAATAACCTTCATCTTGCAACGAAATTGTTTTATTCTTGCCTGGTGACATTTTAATTATCATCCTCCAAGATCATCAGTTTCCACTATTTACACGTTTATAATAGTTTCACAAATAGCATATTGGCCACTCCGACCCGCTCACACAGACAAAAGTACACATAACAAACGACCTCTCAAATGCAAGCATTTGCATGTTTGCGCAGGCACACGCCCACCCAAGCATGCGGTTAGAGTGAATGGGCCGATTTTGTGGCTATTTGTGGGACTGTTTTATGGTCTGCTGAGCTGGTTTTTACTGTTGATTTCCCTGATATTAAAACAAACATTGCCTGCAGTAATCTCAAATCCATACCTTGCAAAACACGTATACAGCATGCCCGTACAAGTTCAAAACTGGTACAATTTGGAAACATGGGACACGTTTTTAGCTATCTAATTCACCAATGGGGACCATTTTTATCTTGGTGTTCGGGCCTATTTTTTGTCCCTGTCCGACCCTGGCAGGTGGTAAGAATCGATGACTTGCACCACAGTACCAAAAAGACTTTCAACCCAGCAGGCAGCAGTGTTCTCTCATTGTGCCAGTCCTCTTTAAAGGATAGGACAGCACGGAATTATGGGGCAGTTGCTAAGCAAATCCCCCTCCGAACATTTAAGTACAAAAGCCTGTGGCACCCACCTTCCAAGGAGACCTCTGGCAAAATAAACTTGAACTCTCTCTGTCTGGATCATCTGTGTTTATTTCTGTATCTGAACCTCTTTTCTTCTCTCTGCCTACCTCTACCTCTACGTCTCCCTCTCCCTCTGGCTCTCTTAGTCCAGCGTCACCTTAAGGTTTTTTGTTTTCTTCAGAGTGTCATATTGCAACTACTTTTGAGCTACAATTAGCTCAAAAGTGGGTAATAAAATTTAGAGGCATATTATCAAGGTCCGGCGTTAAAATTATCGCCGGTTTAGCGGCAGAAAACTGCCGCTAAAGCGGCGATAATGGGCTTGATAATATTCAATGTGAATTCCCATAGAAGCCCATGTTGACACCGGAACATGGGCTTCTACGGAAATTCACATCGCATATTATCAAGCCCATTATCGCCGCTTTAGCGGCAGTTTTCTGCCGATAAAGCGGCGATAATTTTAACGCCGGACCTTGATAACATGCCCCATAAAGTTGTTATCGAACTGGGGGCCTCAAAATATGTCTGTCCCAAGGCTCCGTAAGTCCTTAAAACGACGCTGTCTTTTCTGGGTGATTGTGTGGGGGAGGGAGATTTATTAATCACTCTGGCGACGTGGTTAGGGGTATATTATCAAGGACGGAGTTAAAATTATCGCCGCTTTAGTGGCAGGAAACTGCCGCTAAAACGGCGATAATGGCCTTGATAATATGCCGCAGAGAATTCTAATAGAAGCCCATGTTCACACCAGAACATGGGCTTCTATTGGAATTCTCTGCCCATTATCGCCGCTTTTAGCGGCAGTTTCCTGCCGCTAAAGCGGCGATAATTTTAACGCCGTCCTTGATAATATGCCCCTAAGTGAGGCAGGCCTTTCCTTTTCATATTCTGCAGAGCTCACTAATATGAAATAAAGAGATAACAGTCCGGGTACCATTAATTGACAACCTCAAAGCAGATTTGTCGGAAAGTCAGTATGCCGGAAAATGGGCCATGTGTGTATGTTAAGGCACTTCCTGTTTTGATGTGCCCGGTACTTTTCTATGAAAAGAAAATAATTTACTGCACGAATACACAGAATAAGATATTAAAATGTTCCATGTTCTTTCTGCAAAGGTTTCTGTTCTTCGCAAGAGTTCTGCTGAACATTTGAATCTCACCCATTCCATCTTCTGTCTCACAGGCAACAAAAGATGCCATCTCTACTGTCAGTCAAAAGGAACCGGGGACGTGGCCTACATGAAGCAGCTGGCTCACGACGGCACCCGCTGTTCCTACAAGGACCCCTACAGCATTTGTGTCCGGGGAGAGTGCGTGGTAAGCAATATCTCTCTCCTTCGTGCGTCATTTGATGTACATCACTCAGTGGGAGGTATCTCTCATGGCTTTTTTTACATCTCTGCAGGTGGGTAGTGTGTTGTAGCACGTAACGAAGAAAAGAGGTATTTTTCGTAGGCTACTGGCAAAACTTTAACCTCTTGCATTCCGTACTACATCCACAGACACCGGTCATCATATAGCGACGCAGTGTGCAAATGTCTTTGTACCATTTTGTCCCTGAGATCATGGCTGCTCTCGTGCACTGTTTGTAATGTGTCTTTCGCATATGATTTTAGGACAGCCTACTTAACTCACAGTAACATGGCGTCAAATGTATTGACTTGCATGCAAAATATTATGTCGCTCGCAGGCAGAAAGTGCTCAAATCTTCAAAAGTCATAATTGAATATTCTGTACAAGCGCACGCATCCAAAATTCCACCTGCTTGGCCTTTGCATCCTTTCAAATTTAATTACGTTTGAAGCCATGTTTGGGCCCTTCTTTGGTGACCCCTCCATCACAGCTACCTGGTATAACTTGCTAACTGACTTCTTGCCCGTGGTGGACTGCCTGTGGTCAGCCTGGGCTGTAATGCCGATTCTGCCTCAGGAAGTGATCCCAGTATCATCTGCGGATCGCCATGCTGTCTGGTATTCCAAGTCCCCCTGAGTCTAAGATGCACTCTTTGGGCCATTATTTGTGACTTGGAGGTCTTTATTTCATACCATAAGGTTGTCTTTACTGCTTTCGTATCTGCGATTTTGTTCTATCGGCCTTGGCATACCAGAATATGCTCGGTCTCAGTATTTTTTCAGCGTTGGGTGGCAGGGCACAAAATGCTCTCCACGGTCCGGAAAGGTACAACTTCACAAAATGCTCTCCCCAGTCCGGTAAGGTACAAATTCTTGGTCTGAGGAGTTGAGATGCCCTTATATTCCCCGTTTGGAGTGATTGGTCCCTTTGAAAATTGCCCTCCTCTTCTGGCCCACTGGAGAGGTGACCTCCTACTCTCCTGGGGACATATCACCTTGGCCTGAGGTCCATCCTTGCAGAATGAGGGACCTGTCTTGGTGCAGATTTTTCTGCCCTTTTTCCAGCTTCTGTTTTGTTGCGCAGATGGAGAGGAGAGCACTGTGCTCTCCTCATCCTGGTGCTATGTTTTTTAGGTCTCGCCTGACCCAGCGCATGCACTGGTCTGGCGAGACTTATTGAGAGGGCTCCAAAAAGTGCAACCAGGCCAGCCTAGAGCTACAGTGCATGTGCGCGGGCGCGCGCCGCTCTTGACCGCGATTACTTTGACCGCGATTACTTTCAGTGCGGCCGCTTTGATGTTTTATCGCGATCGCTTTCGCGGCCGCGAGTTTCCTCAATGTTGTGATGCTCCAAGAGGGCTAAAAAGGGATTCTCCAAGCAGTTTCAAAGAATTGTTAGGAAGTGCCATTTACATGGTTATCTTACGATCTTGCAGTGCATGCATAATTTCACACAAACTGTAGAAAGCTCAAACCCCGCCCCCAAATCATTGTTTTATCTGATCTCCTTACAGTGCATACTTCCCTCTTTCATAGCAAGGTTAGAAAACTCAAAACCCGCCCCCAAATCAAAGTTTATCTTGAGTACATGTGAAGCGACAAGCTCCTTGTCTTTGTGTCCTAGCATCAAGTGTTAACCTCCACCTAGCCCCCAGCTGGGACGAATAGGAGTGCTGAAGACCCTTTAATTGAGGCATCTATTGAGTATAGTGGGGACTGAAATTAGGAAGTACACCCCCACCCAACTTTTGAATGATGATGCACTGACTGCAAAGCACACAAAGTGCTGTGCTTCTGAATGTGCCCAGGACAGTCTGCATTTTTCCCTGGGGGGTGGGAGGGTCCCTGATATGGCCCAGTGATAGCTGCCGGATCCCGGATCCGGGTGGATCCCCTCATTTTCAGCACTGCTTCCAGGACATGCTGTAAGTTAACTCACACGGATAAGTAGTCGCCTTGGAGACGGGCTTTAATACTCCTCTGGGTAATATTAGCCTTTATTGGAATAATTGACTCCTGTGAACTATTTGCAATTGTATCGACATTGTCGGTTATAATATATCCAGGGAGGACAAAAGAAAATCGGTAAATCATCAAACACCAGTATTTATTTCCATTTGAAATCTTCACTTAAAGAAGCAAAAACAAGAAATAGCTTCAGAAGTATTTCAGGGCAGGGCTGTCTAAACTACTCTGACATTGGGTCGGATTTATTGGTGGGTGGGCGCTGTCTGTAAGGGTGACAGAGGACATTACATCCACCCTGACGGGCTACTGCCTATCATATCTAGAGATCACCATAGTGCTATCTAGACCTTCAGAAGAACTGCTGTCCCTGCAGGCCCTCTGAAGGTACTACAAGATTGGTGCAAGGCTTCCCTCTTTTGAGAGGCCGCGCACCAACATTTTATGTTTTCCAAAAACATACTCCCAGAGCATGCTATTAAAACAAGCATTTGCAATGCAATAGGTCTCGCATTTATGCGGGTTTGAGCTATTCACATTGCAAATAACAATGCCTTTTATTTTTGTTTTCATTTTTAAAACTTAAATAAAAGGCATTCTCATTTACAATGCCAATAGCTTAAACTCGCGTAAATGCGAGACCTATTGCATTGCAAATGCTTGTTCTTTGTGCATCCTGGACCTTCTACCAGAACATGACTCTACCCCTCTAAGCCTGCTGTATGGGACTCGCCTAATTATGACTTGGACTTGTGCAGCAATGTTTCTCAATTCTGCTGTCGCTTGTAGAATTTTAGCACAAAAATCCTCAGTCTCAGGCATCGGACCCCAGTGCACAACAAACGCCAGTCCATGAACTTCTGCAGCTTTTACACTAATCCTTACAAAGGGAACATAGTTATGAGCCGATCATCTGCAGTAAGAATTGAAATTGTATTTATTTATTTGGTCTTGGTTAAGTATTTTCAAATCCCTAGGCAAATATGTATTTTTTTGGGTAATCATCGTTTGCTCACCATGCACCAGCAAAAAATACGATGAACAGCAAGATGTGTCCATTAGTGGTCAGCGGACTGATGGGAAGCCACGTTTCACATTGCCAATGCATGGCAGATCTGTGCTGTTGCTAGGGTAGGATATTATAATAGAAAAACAGATCGCAGGTCTTAAGTCTTCCCTGCACACAAGTCTGTGATGCCTGTGTTTGTTTGAGTTCTTTAATATTCATATCACAAGATAAAATATTTCCTTTTGTGGCTACTATATGAATGCTCGACACGTATAGTTTGTATATACAATTACAAGAATCTTGAAATAAAAGTGAATTGGTACACACTTAAGTCTACCTGCTCACTCCACCCTCAAACTTGAAAAAAATACACGAGCAAGTGATTTGCTAAACAGTATCATGAATACATATATTGTTTACTCTGCACATTGATGACAAAATTGGATGCCTTATTTGCCTAACTTTCGTAGTCAGTGCAGAATATTTACACTAATGTGCACTGCCATAAAACCATATGCGTTTAAAACATGTGGCTTATGCTACCCTTATCCTTATAAATATATGTCAGAAACGCGTCCGTTAGGTTAGAACCAGAACAACACTCCTTGAAGTGTTGTAATCCTTACTTATTCAGTACGGCAGATCCAAAAACCAAGCGCCAGACGCGTTTTGGCTCGAAAATCCTTTCTCACGACCTGGTCGTGAGAAAGCTTTTCAAGCAGAAACGCTTCTGATATAGTTTATTTTAATTTTCATTTGTTTTTTAATTTGTAATTTTCTATATATATTTATATACTACCAACTCATCAGATCCACCAAAAGGAACTTCATCCGGAACAAAATCCTCGCCGAATCCAGCTACTTAAAGGACTCTTCAGCATCATCCAGGAATTCACCAAACCCCCAGTGAAGCCACGCATGTCACACTCTCCCAGGACCCCTGCAACAAGCTCGGCTCCTACTTCCATCTGAAAATCAAGGCCCTCTACGACAACTTCAGCGAACAGACTCCAGAAACCACTCCTTCCTCCAGCAACAACAGCCAGCCTACCATCACCGCCTGGACCCCGGTCACCACTGAAGATATCACCACGACCATGAAGAGCACTCACTCAGGAGCCCCTATGGATCCCTGCCGCACATCTTCCATAGAGCTGCCGCCACCCTAGCACCCAAGCTACGATGCCGCATCAAAGCCACCTTGGAATCCGGCACATTCCCTGATGACTGGAAATGCGCAGAAGTCAAGCCCCTTCTCTAAAAACCCTCTGCAGACCCTACGGACCTGAAAAACTACCAACCCATCTCTCTCCTTCCCTTCGTGGTCAAAGTCACTGAGAAGATCGTCAATGCCCAGCTGACAAACTTCATCGAAGAGAACGCCATCTTCAACCCTTTCCATTCTGGATTCCGCAGCAACCACAGCACCGAGACCGCCCTCCTCACCGCCTCAGACAACATCTGCACACTCCTCGATTAAGGCCACACCACGGCCCTCATCCTACTAGACCTCCCGCAGCCTTCAACACCTTCTCCCCCCGCATTCTCACAGCCAGACTCCACGACACTGGCATACAGTGAATCACCCTCACTGGCTCCACTTCTTCCTCGCCGGAAGAACCCAAAGGATCAAACTCCTGACCTTCCTCTCTGAACCCACAGAGATCAACTGCGCAGTACCCCAAGGATCGTCGCTCAGTTCCACGCTCTTCAACATCTACATGGCCCCCCTCGCCGCCATCGTCAGCATAGTATCCTATGCGGATGACACCCAGCTTATCCTCTCCCTCATGAAGGAACCCAACGCCATCAGACTCAGTTTCCAGGAAGGAATGAAAGACATCACATCCTGGATGAGCCGCAGCTGTCTGGAACTCAACTCGGAGAAGACAGAAGTCTTTGTCCTCGGACCCACCCCATCAGCTTGGGACAACACCTGGTGGCCCACCGCCCTCAGCAACCTCCCCATCCTCACGGACCACGCCCGTAACCTCAGCATCATACTCGACTCCTCCCTCACCATGACCCGCCAGATCAATGCAGTCGCCTCCACTTGTTTCAGCACCCTCCACATCCTTCCAAGACCTTCAAATGGATCCCCCGAATCCAGAAAGACCATCACCCACGCACTCATAACAAGCAGACTGGACTACAGAAACGCCCTCTACGCTAGAATCAACAAATCCCTGCTACATGAACTCCAGACTATCCAGAACACTGCGGCCAGACTCGTCCTCGGCATCCCACGGCATGAACGCATTACCCAGCACCTGCGAGACCTCCACTGGCTCCCCGTCAAGAAGAGAGTAACCTTCAAGCTACTCACCCACACCTATAAATCCCTCCACAACACTGGACCCAAATACCTCAGCGAAAGAGTCTCCTTCCGCGCACCCAAGAGAAACCTCCGCTATGCCGATCTCGCCCTCTCAGAAACCCCACACAATTGCAGAACCAGAGCGGGTGGAAGAGCCTTCTCCTACATCGTGGCAAAGGCCTGGAACAAGCTCCCGATCAACATCAGACGGTCCCCCAATCCGCACACCTTCAGTAGGAGCCTCAAGACTTGGCTCTTCGTCTGACTAGGAGCTGCACCCACCTCTCCCCCAAGCGCCTTGAGACCCTCACTGGTGAGTAGCGCACTTCACAATTCCCTGATTGATTGATACATATATCAACAAGCTACGTAAATATAACTACTTACCTGTTGATATTTTAGTCCTCAATGGTTTGGGATTTTGTGGACACTCAATATTCTATACTTTATATTCTGCATCATCACCAGCTACAAGTACACTCCCCCTCACATTGCGTTTACTTTCCATTTTGTGGTTGCTAAGGCTTTATTACTCTGGATCCAAGATGTCCCAGGTCTCTGCTTTTTCCTCTGACCCTTACCAGATTGCTGTTAAGAGCCTTCCTTCTGCCAAGAGCAGGAGAATGTGGAAACACTGAAGAGTTGGCTCAGCTTGAAAACAAGAACGTGATTAATGATGCTGTGATTTAAGTATCAAATAGATTATGTGGTCTAGAATTGAAGAATTCATTCTTGTTTTGATGCAAATAGCTCTTTGCGTGTCCTCTGCATCCATGCACTTGAGGTGCAGAGACACGTTCAGTTATCTAAGTCTTATGTATAAGCAAAATAACATATCAGTTTTGAGGCCAGTCCTTTGTAACTTTCAACTTCGGCCAATCAGACAGTAAAAGCCAACTTTCATAATTTCAAGGTGTGTTTTAAAATAATAACTTTCAGCCTCTAAATGAGCTTCACCCATTTTCCATTTTAGCATATATCTATATCTATATATATATCTATATATATATTCACTGAAAAAACCATAGGTTTCACACATGTTATAGTTAGCTGGACATTTTACTGATAAAAAACCAATGAAATTCCCCCGTTATAGTTACTGTAGGCAACTATAACTCACGCGACCGCAATCCTCTGCTGATGCTAATACTGTATTTAGACACTTATTTGCCCATATCTTCTTCCATTAAATTTTAGCTATACATATATTACAAATATTTTTTTTTCATAAAGACACATATGTCATCAGCAGAGGATTACGGTCGCGTGAGTTATAGTTGCCTACAGTAACTATAACGGGGGAATTTCATTGGTTTTTTATCAGTAAAATGTCCAGCTAACTATAACATGTGTGAAACCTATGTTTTTTTCAGTGAATTAGCAAGGTTTTTTAAATGCTATTTCCTAACTATAACGTGTGTGAAACCTATGGTTTTTTCAGTCAATTTGTACGGTTTTTTAAATGCTAAGTTACTTTACGCCATTTGTGGCGTGCGCGCCCACTTAACGCAGTTCGTTCCGTGCACGGTTTTTATCAACTTTAATAAGCCCTGTACATTTGGTGGCCTGCGGCCACCAAAAGCACAGGGGGTGGGGTAAGTGTGGATAGTGTTTTTTTTATTTTTATTTTTTTACCGTAAGCGTACGGTAAGCTTACGGTAAGCGTACGGTAAGCGTACGGTAAGCGTACCCCGCGAAATTGCCGAAAAAAAAATAAAACCGTTTTTGCTCTTGGGGGATGTTTGGGGACTCCCTCAACATGACTATGTGGGAGGGAGTTGTCAAAACAGCCCCGTAACATGTTTTTGGCCATCATGTTTGATAAACAACACTCAGTGCGAGAGACAAAATGGCGGACGCCGCTTCCTGGTTTCGGCCGATTCGAATGTTTACTAAGATCTAAGAGCCAATCAGAATCGCGCTCGCGCACGCCACCGTAAGCTTACGGTAAGCGTACGGTAAGCGTACGGTAAGCGTACCGTAAGCGGGCTCAGATATATATATTGATTTAAAGGCTATTTTCTCAGAATCTACTGAACAGATTTACACCAAACCTACAAAAGGCACTTCCTTGACCTAGGGACTACCTCTCTGCCAAATTTCTAGTAATTCTGTTCAGCCGTTCGGGCTGTAGCTCGTTCTAAAGGTCCTATGGAAAAATGCATGGGAAAAACGCGTTTTGGGACCCCCCTTTTATCTCAGCCCCCGCTTGACGAATCCCCCCGAGACTTTCAGGGTAGGAGCGGAGCGTAGCGCCCCACCTATTTTGAGAAATTCGCGAGGATTCGTCGACCGGCGCCAAAGTTATTCAAAATAGAATGTTGAGGTTTTCCTATGGAAACGTGGTCCTAACTATAACTACCTACTGGCGACCGCCAGTAGGTAATATATATATATATATATATATATATATATATATATATATAACAAGATTCGTCTCCAACTTCCACGTCTCCTCGGAAAGACGAACACAGACCCAAAATCAGTGCAGAAGTTTTTATTTCATATCACCCAGCACTGCCGCCATTACGCGTTTCGGCCTGCAAAGAGGCCTTGATCACATGACATGCGAGGACGACATTCACAGTTTCAAAGTGCTAGTGTATAGTCACGTGGTACACAGTGATTGAGTCATCATAGACATAGAAACAATGAAAGAAACGGTAATGAATCGCTATTCACTTATGACATAATGCCAAACTTTTAGACCAAGCATTGAATCAAATCAAGTATTATTAGTCATCATAATAATTGGTGACGTGAAATACTCATAATGGCTTTGTGTATAGATATGGGGGGTGAATAAAATTCACCTACGTTGAGAATGACCATAGTTCAATTTACACATATCACATATACAATACATATAAATAAATAAATAAATATCAATAAATACAAGTATAAATACACATATTTACACATCTAATCATTTAAATAAGTACATAAATATATATATAAATAACATAGTAACATGTGCAATCCTATTTATATAAAAAATAAGATAAAAGAATAAAACCCCGATGGGTAGATTCTAAAACATTAGTCATCTCTGTTTATACTTTGGTTAAAATCCAGGTATAATAGTCGTTCAATAATATACACAAATCCTTCACAAAATTTTCACGAATGATATAAAGTGCTAGTGCTTTGGTCTAAACAGGTGTAAACATAGTTGAATCAAACTGTTTCAATAAAACTAAACTAAAGTGCCTATGTTGCATAAAAGAGTGCTACCCAGTGTCTAAAATGTACGTAAAACTAAATATGTTGCTGTGATTGTTAAAAGAAAGGAGGAAGAGATTTTTGTTAAAAGATATGCTTAATGCAATATCTCATTTGTCATTTTGTCATAGGACATTCATAGCAGGCTAAGTTACAGTAACATTTCCATGATAATGGTATCATAGGCACGTGTATAAATCCTCATTAGCATTCAACCCGTTAGGTGACTTGGTATCTAATTCTAGAATGAATCGGGTTTCAAGTTTACGTAGTAGTGCTTCGCGGTTGCCTCCTCGTCTGAGTGGCAATACATGATCTATTGCGAAATACTTCAAAAGTTCAATGTTATTGTTGTGGCATTCTTTGAAGTGTCTCGCAACTGGATAAGTGGGGTCACTGTTGGTGATAGCTCTAATGTGCTGGAGTATCCTCTTGTGGACCTGCAACTTGGTACTACCAACATATTGCAGGCCACAAGGACACCCCAGCACATAGACAGCGAACTCTGTTTTGCATGTTAAGAATTTACTTATCCTTCTTTCTTCCATGTGAAAAGGGGATTTGTATGTGGTTGTGCTGACACCGTGTTTGCACGCTTTGCAATTTGTACAGCGAAAGAATCCCTTTCTAGAATTGAGCCAATTTCTGTTAGAGATAATTTCAGGGCTACTTTTAACCAAGTCACTTGACATAGAACGGGCTTTTCTGAAGGTGATGTTAGGAGTAGGTGCTGTCTGTTTCCCTATCACTGGGTCATTACAAATGAGGTTCCAATTTTTGCGGATTATCTTACGGATGGTACAGTGTTGTCTATTGTAAGTCAATATCAGCCTAGTTGGTTCTGTAGATACATTGTCGATAGGAATGGGGGTAGTTTGTTTGTTTTTCAAGGCGTCAGTTCTAGACATAAGGTTGGCTCTCCTGATGGCCTGATCAATTACCTTTGCACAGTAGCCCCTGGCCAGAAATCTCTGTCTGCTTTCTTGCTGCGCCTTGAGACATTCCTCATGCTTGCTACAAATTCGTCTGATGCGCAGCATTTCCCCATAGGGAATGCTGCGTATCAGGTGACCCGGGTGGTGGCTGGAGGCGTGGAGTACAGAGTTGCCTGCTGTGGGTTTTCTATACAGTCTGGTTTGGATCTGATTTTCCCAAATATATATCTCCACATCTAGAAAAGTGATAGTTTCCTTACTGATATTGACTGTGAAATTAAGATTTAAAGAATTGACATTTATCTGATCTGTAAAGTTCCTGGCCTGTATTTCAGAGCCCCTCCAAATTATGAATAAATCATCGATAAATCGATACCAACAGACTACATGCGTGTTCAATAGTTCAGAGTATGTTGCTCTGAGGACTTGCTCCTCCCACAGTCCCATGTGTAAACAGGCGTAGCTGGGAGAGAAGCAAGCCCCCATTGCAACACCCCTGACCTGTTGGTATACCTGATTTTGGAACATAAAGAAATTGTTGTTCAGGCAGGTATCAATCATGGTTACCAGCATTTTGTTATGTTCACTCATGTGAATTGATTTTGTGCCAAGGAAATGTTCAACTGCCCTGGTACCATCATGATGGTGAATGCTGGTATATAGACTCGTGACGTCCAGTGTCATCAATAGGTAGTCTGGATTCCACATAATATCTTTAATCTTCTGCAGGAAATCGCTGGTGTCACGGATATATGATGGCAACTGCTTTACATGATCTTGTAGAAAGTAGTCTACATATCTGGATGTGTTCTCAGTGATGCTGTTCCTCGCAGATATTATGGGTCTGCCTGGTGGTTTTTCAAAGTTCTTATGTATTTTGGGGATGAAGTATATGGCCGGTATGGCAGGATGGTCATTTTTAAGGAATTTAAGTTCATCCACACTTATTAGACCCGCACTTCTCCAGGCTGTCAATTTTAAATAAAAGTTGCACCACATCTGTTTCACCTTGCCAACCTCACTTCTCTTATAGCAATTGTGATCATTTAACTGGTTCATTGCCTCTTCCAGATATAGTTCTCTTGACCATAATACGATGTTTCCCCCTTTGTCTGCCTGACGCACTATGATGTTGCCATTGGATTGGAGCCTCTTAATAAGTTGAAAGTAACATTGATTTTGGTGCGTGTATTTTCGTTTCGAGTAACCAATAGATCTGTAAAGTTTTTTGAGTTCAATTGTGATTAACTCTGAAAAAATATCAATGTTGTCATGAAGCATCATGGGGGTGAATGTGGATTTGGCCTTGAAGTTGGTACTCGTCGACATATTAAATGTAATGCCACTTTGAATGCTGTCACTATTGCCTACTTCGGCCAGGTCGTAGAGATTTTGTAATGTTTCCAGGTCTTTTGCACTCAAATCTGATGTTATTTGTGTTGTCGGAGTGAGTTGTTTGTCTCTTTGATATTTGTTAAGAGCAAAGTATTTTTGCAGCTTCATTTTCCTGGTAAACTTATATATATCAATCCGTGTTTGAGTGTAGTTAAAGTCACTTGCCGCACAAAAAGTTAAACCCAGTGATAAAGTATCAATTTCTGTTTTGCTTAGTGGTGTTGTTGTGAGGTTGATAACTGTTTGAGGGTTGCTCTTTGTTTTATTTATTTGCGGTTCCATCTCTTGTTTTGCCTGAATGCCACTTTCTTGTTGCTGTTTTGCTTTACGTTTGTTGCTTCTGACTCGGCGCTCCCGCCGTTTCGCATTTGCCCGTTTTGCTTTGTTGTGTCCGCCATGCGAGGGCGTAGTGTTGCTCGTCGATCTTGACGTAAAAAATCCACCTCTTGTGCCAAGGAGGGCCGAGGAAACCCCAATCTTGAGCGCTGTTGCTCATTATCTGACTCGCTGTCTACTGCTGAGCTGAGATCCGATACTGATGTTGCGGCTTCTGGGGCTTCTTTCTCTCGGACTTGTGTGGATTTGGGGGGAAATCTATTAGGCGTTCTTAGGGAGTCGAACTTTTTAGCAAAGGTGAAAATTTGTCCATTTTGATAGTCTGCTTTATCCCTCTGAAACTTGAACGCTTTTCTTTTTTTAATTATTTCCTCCTCTTTTTTTAGGCGAGTAAGCATTTCTTCACGGAGTTTCTTGGCATGCTCTGATGTTTCCAATTTAGCTATTTCTGCGTTCACCTCCTCAATTTTGGCTTGAAGTGTTATCCGTTCACTATCCGCATATTTAATTAGAATTCTCATAAGTCTCCCCGATGACTCAAGGCTACTTTCCGCCCATTCGTTTAACATGTTGGGGTCAGGTTGTTCATAACTAGGAACTAACATAATGCGCAAGCCTCTGGGAATCCGTCCTACTTCCAAATATCTAGACAGTGAACGATGTTCCCACCATTTAGCTTGCTCGGTGCGCATTAACTTCTCTAATTTTTTGAAATGTTCCTTTAATATTTTATATATTCCTTATATAGTTCCTTTTATATATATAGCGTTCCCTGAACTGATGCTAGAAAGACATTGGTTTAGGAAAATAGAAATCCAGAAATTGCCCCACTTGTAATCCACAGAATGGTGACAGAAAGTGGAAGACTTTTGATCATGAATAATCTTTATGTTTCATATTTGCCAGTTGTTGGATACCAAAAGTTCATTGTAGGTAGACTTGAGTGACCTTTATCATGTAGTTGGACTCTGAGCATCTTTTGATATCCACTGATAACAACCCAGACCCATTAGCTTCCTTAAGCCCAGTGATATATTGCCACATTCTCCTCTGTAGAGCACCCTACCCACCTCTGAAAACAAAATACTGTAACTAATTCACATAAAAGATTACAATGAAATAGTCATCAAAGTAGTGAACTTTGGCCAACTCATTTATAGTTTACAGCATACCTTTGCTCCTGCAATGATTCCACTACAGTATTTTAAAATGTAGCATTAACTACCTATCTTACATATCTCTGCAGAAAGTGGGTTGTGACAAAGAAATTGGTTCCAACAAAGTGGAAGATAAATGTGGAGTCTGTGGAGGAGATAACTCCCACTGTCGAACTGTAAAGGGAACATTTACAAGAACTCCTAAGAAACCTGGTAAGAAAATGTTTTTTGTGTGTTCAGATGCATATTTGTTCATTAGAGTGGGCACATTTAATTTTTGCTGCGAATACTGTATATGATCAACACATGGGACAATTTGTAAGCATTTAATATTTATTTTAAGACTTAAATTCAAGTTCTGGATATCAACAGTGGCTATGATTGACACTCAGTTTTAGGTTTTGGGCATTACTTAAAAAGGTTGGTTACTCCTACCAAAATCGTTTGATATAAGAAGTGTCTCCTTTGTTGCACTATGTGGAGGGCAACAATGCACTGGAGGAATATGACTTCATAGAAAAACTTAGATAAATGGAGATCCACCATTGTGCTGCTCTAAACAGTATCAGATCATGATATTTTTCCTTTGATATATTCTCTATAGCCCTGACAGTTTGTGTTTCATCCATTAATGCATATTATTACTTATAATGAAACTAACTATGAGGGGCTTGATGTTGCCCTTTTGCTTAAAAATAAAAGACTTGTTCAGTTCCTACATTTAGTACAGTGGCAAGCAGAGTGATCTATCGACTCGATAAACTGTAGCACAGAATCTACAACATGGCTGCCCTCAGGAGCCCAGACAGCCACACTGATTCTTCTCAACCACAAGACAAATACTGGGCTACACAGAAAACCTGTTGCATAATCCAGGATCTTATTTTTACAGCATCCATGTCCCCTTTTGTATCTATTAGGGGCATATCATGGACACTGGGAGGCACTTAGTAGGACTATGAACTACCCTTCCAATCTTTACACTGTACGGTCCACACTAAATTTCCATTGTGCAGTCCATGGACACTGACCATGTTGGAGTACACTTACATGAGCAATCATATACATAGTTGTGATGCATGGCATGCAAGACATCTGATTTGGTAGTTTTATGAAAATGTTTCATGTCATCTTCTTCACCTTACTTTAGCGGGAGCTTGTGCTTCCATATGGTTATTGTTAGGCGGTGTTTGGAAAGCATGATATCAGCCATTATTGGAATGCGTGTTGTTACCTAATATAGAGTCTCTTTATACTTTTTATGCAATACTATTTCAAATGGTACTGTATTTCAAAATGTGTGTGTGAAATAAGCGCTGTTGCATATATGCAAACTGTAAGTTGTGGACTGTTTCTACTAACTCTTGCTTTAACGCGGTAGCCAGAATAAAATTGTAAAAAACATAAGATAAATAAACACAAAATACCACACCCCCACTACCACCATCATGTGCAAAACAGCAACTTGGAGCCACCTCACTACTCCTAGTTTAGAAGCATTTGACAAAATAATTAGTGATTGATTGATTATAGTTGTATGATGCTTCCTTATGGGAAACCTCACCATCAAATCACCTGCAGAGTTTAAAAGTGCAACAATATAACTATTGTAAGTAAATTGTATGAATAACGTTGAGACGATACCACAAAAGTACACCAACAACCCCATCCCTCCTACTTCCCATCCCATTTCTACTCCCAAAACCCCAATCTTACATATTTCAATTCATATTTGAGCATTTATCTAACATCACCTGCTTTAAAGTGCTGCTGGCATATATGTTTATATACATATATATTTATACAGTACATACACTAATTAACCTCTTCCAACAGGAAAGCATTTAAGCAAGAGGTGCCATAAAGAATTCAAGTTGCTGGAAAATGAAATCTGCAAGTATCCTCCTTAAAATCACCTACATGATTCTTCATTCAAAGCTTAGTCTTACTTTCATTGACTATTATGATTTACTGTCTTTTACTGAGGCATGCTGGCTGCATTTTATCTTCAGTATATACATGTAACCAAGCCTAATTTAGATGTAAAATCGATAAAATGCGCACAACTTGAAAAGTAGTCAATAAAGTCGCAAGACTCAGTTCCCCGACCACTAACTGAAAACGTTCTGTTTAAGGGAAGACAAGAGGCGCCTTCTCGTTGCCTAAAGGAGCTCGCAACGTTTCTCTTTCCGAGACCAGGGAGTCTAGGAATGTCATGGGTAAGTCATTGAAGGATTGCAGTAGGCTGGGCATCCAGAAAGGTCTTAGAGCGGCTAGTGTCTCAGGACTGTGCGTATCTCTGACTCTTAACCCGCAGGCACTGCAATAACAGTGTTAGAGGTTCATGCTTTTCTCATTGGATATCCTTCAGATTGATTGGATGGCAAGGCTCATCATACCTGAGCTGAGTGGGATGAAACAGCCAGACCTTTCAAATTTTGTCAATTGCCAAGGGAAGTGTTGTATAAAATCATTCTCAATCCCTGCAACACATTGCCGACAACTGCATCAAATGAGGGACAACACCTATCAAGTCACATACTCCAGTAACTGTATCATGGTGTCAAACATATTCAACATTCCGGAAACCCCTACTTTGCAAACATTTTATAGGTCACCCAATCTCTACATAGTTCTAGAAAGCTACATTTAATGTTTCAGACGTCTCAGTACTCTGCATATAATTATATTTGTCAGCTGTGTTTTCCCTTTTGGCCTTGATGATGCCCTTTATAATGCAGTAATTCCGAATTGAATAGTTTTTGCTGGAGGTGCTGGAATGTTGTGTGACACACTGGAAGTGTCTGTCCTTTATTCGTTGCAGTTTTCTACATCTATATACGCAGACAAAACCTGTTACTTGAAAAACAATTTTATAGTTCAGCAATGCTCTAAAGCTTGCATGATAGGTTTGCAGAATACAGTCATTTTATCAGCCTTACTACCTGTGATTTTAACTTGGCTAAAATTCTAAGTTTTCATAATATTTTCTCCAATAGATATTGGACTGCAAAATATTCACTTTCCCTCAAAAACATATGTCCTACGATTATGGACCACTTGTGACTTCATAAAATGATGCCTCCATCTTAAAAAGAGCAAGGCAAACGGTGTTGTTCTTAAACAAATAGTGCTAATTGATATACTGTGACACATTCTCTGTGCTCTGTTATCCACTGAGGTGTACTGTGGAAATTGTGCAATAACAAAATAAAAGTTTACCATATTCTATGCCGAATGGCAGACTCAGTTTGTTCCGTGTACAGTAGCAGAGAGCGGGTACAACAAGTCATTGAGAAAAAACATATTATAATATCCATGGGAAACATGAACTTCTTCTTGGTATTGCTAGTTGCTTTAGCTTCAACTCTAAATAACAAGTTGAATGGACAATAGGTTTGTTGCTATCAGACGTTTTGTGTATGTAGTGGAGGCAGGAGGTATCATCCTTATTCTTGTGATGAACCTATGCGCCATTCAGATCTCACTTATCATATTGCTTGTAGGATATGGATGCCCACCTCTGCAATTAGGATTGTCATGATGTAGCGCTCTACTAACCGTAGCTGTTACTTTTTGTTTTCTTTCTTGCTTCCTCTGCTGAACACTTCACATGCAAAGGGTACCTTAAGATGTTTGATATCCCCCCTGGTGCTAGACATGTGTTTATCCAAGAAGACGAGGTTTCGCCTCATATTCTTGGTAAGTGTTTCTCTCCACATGTGTGATGTGAATGCTTCGCGGCGATCCTAAATCATCAAGTGCGAATGATTGAAGGAACAAATAACAGAATTAACTTGTATGATGATGGCTGTACAATTTTGAGTGGCTTCTTTACAGGTCTACTAGATTTACATATCAACGAATCATAGATAGCTTTGAAACTTGGTGGCTAGCTTTAGTTTTTTTATTGTTTTTAGAATTATTTGGATGTTCAATGAACATATGCATTGAAAGATAGCATCTAGATCATTAAAGCTTGCAGCGTATATTGCCATCTAGTCAAGTAAGTGCTATCTGTGCCAAATGGCCATAATCGGTTTAAAGCAAATTTGCAGAAGTGAGAAAAATGTTGAGGTTTTTCAACTACCAGAAAACCATTTACTTACATTTTGGGCGAAATCTGTGTTTATGCCATAGAGTTACATTGTTCAGTTTGAAGATGTGTGGCTCAATTGTATAGACGGGCACATGGAATATTCATGAGTAAGAAGCAAGGCATAATATATGCCTGAGGTGTCGATAGCAACTTTACCGTCAGGGACTCCGCCATCAGAGTTTTAAATCCTGGGACTAGAGCCCAATGCATACTTTTGAAGAAGCAGATTTGCCAGTGCTATAAATGTGGATTATCCGAGGAAGAGTTTGGCATTACTGCCCCAAATACGCAAATACTGAGCCACTCCCACAATGAGGCCCTTAGAATGCTCCACCTATAGTGTAGATAGATTCCCCGTTAGGATCCAAATAGACTTCCATGTCTTGGGAGTGGTCCTAGACTAGACTAGCATCAATTAGCATGTAGGGTGTAAATTGGTTGCCTTTCACTCAGATCCTTACAATACATACAATACACAAACTCAAGGTTCTCCAAGGTGCCTTGTCAATGGGATGACGTCCTAGGGAACATTCTTAGGAGGATGAGAAAAGATTTAATTGGAGCAGAACTCAAACAACATTCTGAACAAGCATTCACAATCCACTTTTCTGTGCAGTAAAATATCAAATAGCAAGGGTGACTGTAACCTGTTGGAATGTCAGATTCTGGAAATAGAGGTAAAACCAGTCTACAGAATAGTTGCTTTACATATTCTTTTGGTTGGAAAGTGGAAATTGCTGTTTGGTCATCCTGCCAATGTTAGGTTAATATATAAGCAAACTTTGACAAAAAGTGCCCAGTTTATTGATAGTAATTCTAAGCTTAAGTCTTTCACATTCAGCTCTGATTGTTTTTGAGAAATTTTATTGGCAGATGTGGCAATCAGGATAGATAATGGGTGACTCTGATTCAGCTTAACTCATTTATCTATTTTGCCCTTACTGGCTTTGAGATGGGGTTGCCACCGAGTTGGTATTTCACCAGCCACACCAGCAATTCATCTTCAGAACTTGTGCTAGAAATGATTAAATATTTACAATATATTGCCTTGAATTTGTTTAGCTCATTGTATTTTCAACCCTTGATTCTTTAGCAGGTGCTAGTACTGCCTTCATGAAGTAGGTTAGCCATAGTATTTGTGAGCGACGGAGAAATTTACATTGTGGGAGAGTTGCAGGAGGGGAGTTAAAAGGGATACAAGTTGTGTGTCGAAGTGGGGAATTTAGACCATTGAATAAAAAATGTGTTTCACATTTTAGACAAGGGAAGATTTTCTCAAATTCACAGGATTGTCAGTCATGATTCAAGACTGGAGACTGATTTCAAACCCAGCGCTGCAGGTCCAAAGTCCTCAGCTTAGGCAATAAACCACATCACTTGACTATTCTGAACTTCACCTGGTGCATAAGAATCAACAGGAGCAATTTTGAAAGGGACATGTTGGCCCTAGCTTATTAATATTCACTTCACCAAGCCACTGAGGCTGCTTTAAATCTTTTTTCTGTAAGAAAATAAAATAGCACAAAACTTGACAACAATACCGCCTCTTGCTTGCTTCCGTTTCAGAATCTCAGAATGTTAGTAAAGTGGATGCAAATGAGTGGTGAGCCTGACATAGATGCCTCTTGAACTTACCTCAGTGAATGGGAATGGATGAGCTCCTCTTACTGTGACAGTACAGAATAGACAGTAGATGCACTCAAGCCTACTGGTGTATGTGTACACTTTACATGCAGATGAAAGAGGTGGTATTGCCTTTAAATTCCAAATGAGAAATAGGACATTAGAGTATTGTTGGAATTTTTTCAAACAGCGGTGACAAACCCACCTTTAGATGGTCTCTGTAGGCATTTAAAGTGCCTGTCTGGGGTTTATCCTAGTGGCTAGCTTGTAATGGTCTTTGTTAAAAAATGTTCAGAGAAATCAGTTAGTAGAGTGTCAGGGCAAACGTTATGGAAGTTACTCGGTCATCTAAGGACAAGCCTTATATGTGCCTTTGATGAAGATCTGCAGGATTGTATTCAGCACCTGTCATCTTCCCATAGAGTAGCTAATGATTATTTTTGGACAAAAGTACAACCAATACTCAATAGCTCTTTGCTGATTAAATAGTGAACATTTCTCTGAGATTGACTCCTGTGCTCAATCTGTAAAAAATAACATTACTGCTGGGGCCCAAAGTTTCTTTTAGGAATTCACAAACAGTTCCTCTGAATACCAGGGCAGCCAAATACTAAGTATGGTTAGTTTTGATCTCCCTCGTGTCTCTTTCTTTCAATAGTTTACACTTCCTGTCTCTTTACCTCACTCTTGCAGGCTGTTTTTATCTTTGCATTCTCCCTTTGTCATGGTTTCCCTATCTTTCTGTGCCTCCTTCTTTCCCTCTTTTGTGATGTTGGGCAAAGTCTGATGATAGAAATCAAGGCTCAGTTGCCATGAATGAGTAATGGTGCTAGCCAATTGCAACTACTAGCACAAATCACCCACTGGTTGATCCACTCTCTTTTTGAAGGCATTAGTGAAAGATAGAATCCTATAATTAGGATGAAACATTAGTAAGCACATCCTCAGTTCACTACATCGTTTGATCTTTTCTTTGTTGGCAAAAATCTAGCATATTATTGATAAATGTGGGGCTTTAGAAATATTGAAATATCTGAGCATCGGTTAGGCACATTTGTGAAAAAGATTTAGGAAAAGGTTGCTGCAAGATCTCTGCTGAATGATCACTGATTTGCATGATACAGTTTTGCACTTGCGTGCATTCAATGAATTTTTTAAAGCAAGAGTGCTGAAGCCTCCTTAAATATCTTAGAATTTGCAAAGAGACCACATAGAGATATAAACTGCAGTACTATGCAATAAATGCTATGCAGGCAAAGCGTTATGCATGTGTCCTCATTTGTCTTCGTGAATACATTGGGAGGTTCTTTGTAAAATATCTAAAGTAAGCAAGGCAAAATGTGTGGTTCTTACGCATTCTCCCCCAACAGCTATTAAGAACCAGGCCACAGGGCACTACATTCTGAATAGCAAAGGTGAAGAGGCCAGGTCGCGTTCGTTCATAGACCTTGGAGTGGAATGGGAGTACATCATAGAAGACGACATTGAAACGCTTCACACCGATGGACCGCTTCATGATGCCGTTGTTGTTCTGGTACGTGCCTCCATATTAGATATCATTTGTTTGACATCATTTTGTTTACTATAAACAATATAATGCCAAATCTTTTTGGCCATTATATTGTATATACAGGGTTTGTAAACTGGGGAGGGGGGTGCCTACATTTTGGATTTAATTTTCTACAACTATCACAAACAAAATCATGTTTAGGTATACAAAAAAATGAATTTCACCTGTATTGACTCATCTTATCATATCCCATGAACAAAAACATATTATTATTTGGCTTAAGTCAGACACAATGCTTATTCATTCTTTCTGCCACTCTTCTGCACCACAAACCACCTCCACACAGAGATGCATTACACAACGTGGAGGGAGCTGAGGGCTCAACCAGTTTCAGCATCAGACTGTGGTAACGTTGTGTGTCACTATAAAGTTGTTGAACAGTAGGCAGACCTCTTACTGTATGATGTGCTTTGGATAATAGCTCAGTAATGGTTAACCAGAAGCAGTGTTTGAGTCCGAATGGAAGGTGGTATGTGTGGCTGGTGCTCTGAAAAAAGACCTCAGACAGGGTTCATGCTGCCTAAGGGTTGGGCATAGAGTCATGTGTGGTGTGTGCAGGACATCTGCTTTCAAAATTTGGGTGGGGGTTTTATAACTAGAGAGGTAAGCACAGACCAAATACTTAGTTAAAAAAGGAAGTATTCAGGTCTTGATTGACTTTATGGTAAAAAGCTCGAATTTGTTTAATGGATTCAAATTTGTTGTGCAGATGGGATCCAATGATATTTATGATTTTGTATCAGTGAGTCCTCATTCTTGTCTACCCCGAACTAGCGTGCCTCGCTGTCTCCCCCGTTGTTTTATGGGATTTAGCGCATAGCAAACATTGACTGTTGTGTTCATTGGGCACAGATCTCCCTTTGGTAAACTATAGCGAAAAGTAAAAATCTATATTAAACTTGAAAACAATTAGTTAAACTATTTTTATGTTAAATACTTATTAAATATATTTAAGAGTAGAACAAAATAAAGAAAAGCGCTAAAGCATTATTAACCTAATTTTACATTGTAAATCTGGGCCTCCATGTATTTGATGATGTAGGTATGAAGGCAGACTGTTGGTTGAATGAAGTCTAATTTGCTGGTTCCTCTTTCCTGTCGTTATTATAAGGGGTGTTGCCTGACTGTTGCATGGTTGTGCTAACATTAAAAATGCAATTTATTTAGCTTTTTATGCTATTATTAGTTGAAACTGTCATACAGCTACTGAATGTTTAATGACTATCTCACAGTTCACTCAAAATGATATTTTGAGGTATGCCTGAGTGAGTTGGATTTAAAGATACCAATTCCAAATCAAAGGCACTTCTGAAATCTGCCAAGCAAGCACGTTTAACATGTCACTGCTTGCTCGCTATAGTGACATTCTGAAATTGCACAGCATTTCACGTTAAATGTGAGTGTTGGTTTATAGAACTGTTACTCCCTTCAACACAATTTGTGAGTTAAACTTGCCTTCAGCTCTTCAAACTGTAGGACTCAGATTTGTTTAAAACATTCTTTAAAAAAGGAAGTTGTATTACATTCTTCGTATAAACAGTTAAGATCTCCAATCTCGATAATAATGCAATCATATGCAATTGAGAGAGGGTCCACCAATCATAATTGGCTTGATTTACTTTGAACACAACCAAGGGCCAGATATCCATAGGATGTTTTTCAATCATAAAGTCTGCATTGATCAAAATGGAAAGCATACAATTGCCAAACTCCAATTTGCAAGGTATTAAAGTTGCATTGCTCCTTTTCTAGTAATGATTTTCTACCACTAATATTTTCTAATGCAAAGCATTGAAAGGTTATCTTCTGGCAAGTGCTGTTGGAAACCATTGCAAAAGTCCACCAGTCCCTGAGTGGCAGTATCTACTATGTGTGTGGCAGTGATGGATATGATAAGGAGCAGATAGTACTCCTAAGCACTTCTGCCTGCTCCCTCAAATGCCGCTCTCAAATTCCGCAACATTTTAGAAATATTGCAGCCTTTTAGGTGATGGGTCTTAAAACAACCAAATAAAAAATTCTGAGACAGAGCAGTGTCATACGACCAGGTCAATCGCACTTCCTGCCAAATGTCATCCCCTGGTACATTTTGTAGTTTTAAAGTTTATTTTGGAAATGGAAAATGTGGTTTTGGATAAAGAAGATTGTCTTGAGACTTTTTCCTCCTTTCATTGCTGTTTTGTACACATCCGGAGCTCACTATGAAAATCCAGGATTCTTGCTTATGGTGGTCATTAATTCCTCCTGGTACAAGAGTCAGTGTTTGAACCTTTTTTTTATTTTAAACCAAGAAATGCCCCTTCTGCACGCCTCTATGCTATAAAATGCAGGGGTTAAACACAGGCTGTGGTTCTGCCATCCAAGAACACTCTCAGGTGCTGTGTGTTACTTTGTGTTCCCCTCATGTGGGAGCAGTGGTGATTGATAATTTTGAGCTTCCTCTTTTCGACAAACCATGAAATGAAATTACTATCTATCAACTTCAAAAACTATATTTTGTTTTTACATTTCCATTATATGCCTTGCTGTTGTCTATAGGTGCATCCGAACACTGCGTGTGGAGCAGTGCTTAATTTGAGAAAAAATAAGTGCCTTGCCCACTGAGTTTTTCAGGAGGCCAGTGCAGCTTGAACCACACAGAGCCCATGCCTTTGCTATGAAATGTCAGGATAAATACTATCAATTGATGCAGAACAATGTTAAGTAGCTGCTGCTTCTGCTGTAGTCATAAAACTGATTGCGCCATTGGTCGTATGGACTTTTAGATATCAGCTGGAAGTGAAATCTGGGAGATAACATCAGTACAAGAAAAATTACAGTGAACCTCATTTGACTCCAAAACAACGACAGAGAGGATGGTTTCCAAACCATGAAGGTTTATGAATGAATTGGTCAAAGTTACAGGCGTTATTCGTTTGGTAACTTGTCAGTTAAGCATAGAATTCCATAACGATAATCAATCTAACAGGATAAGATCAAGAAGATAGTACCATACATTGTTAAACAGTGTAAAAGCAAAGTAAAGAAAGTATCAGTTCCAAAAAGGACATCCCTAAGCTAACTAAAGCATTTACTAATGACAAGGGAAACTGCTAAGCAGAAGGAGTCATTCGGAAGTGAACAAAGGTTCAAGGCAAGTAAGAGGCCTAAGAGTTCAAAAGTCTAACTCAAGAACAGGGAATATGAAACCTCAGCAGTTTACTGGGAAGGTCTTCTCTCCACAGAGCCAGGACAGTATCTCCTAACTGTTCTAAGACACACAATCAAATCATTGTATTGCATATCCAGAACTTCTTCCTACCAGCTCCTCCGAAATTGAACCAATATGGTTGCTGTGTCTCCTTGAAACTGGTTGACTTCCCTCATCCAGCTAAAGCTCACACAGCTACACGACCTTGGATGGTATGATTGGTCCAGACTGCATGGTACAGGAAGATCTTTCTCATCCCCGCACATGGTGTAAATCACAACTTCCAATTAATCCAATCTGCTCTAACTATAAGCTACTCTTCTAATTAGTGTAGGTTATCTTGCTCCAGCAACGAGACAAAAAATGTGGAAGCACATTTCGAAATCAAAATTCTGGTTAACAGTGAAAGTTTTTTAAGCAGCTAAGGCCTACTTCCAGTTAGGCCAACGTTAAGAATGCACATTTGGTTAACGTGAATATTCTGTAGCCTTATGAGCCGCTACCAGGGACTTTACCAGTTTTTAAAGGTCCTGAATGTTATAGGCCTGAGCCGTAGGCATTGGCTTATAATGATGGAGTGGACCGTTATCAACCGCTATAGCCTGAGGCAGAAGGGATATCATGCTATCAGAACATTCCACTCACTAAGGGTAGGATGTTCTAAATCATAAAGTGATAAACATGAAAACAAACATTGGAATGTTGGAGCGCCGAACTTATCCCAGCTATTAAAAGCCCAAAGGTACTCCATTGTCTTGAATGGAGCTCTTAACATTATACTTCAATCACACAAAGTGTGGCTTCTGTATACGTGTTTAATCACACATTAACATATGGATTAACATTTGATCAATAAAGATTATAAAGAATACATTTTTCGCTGCTCCATTATTAACCATGACGTCAACAAATGTGACAATTCAGTGTATTCCAAGTCATCCAAAGATGTAAAAATGGTCAAAAGTGTCCTAAAAAGTTCTAAGAGATAAGAACAACCAAGGAATCCATAAAACATTTTTTTAATCATGATGCAAAACTGTAGTGTACATCGTTGCCATTAAATTTGTTAAAGACTACCAGCACTTTAAAAGAGAAAGTTTACTACATTTTAAAATGATTAGCAATCCCACTGAATGTTCAAAATTGACTGAGTAAAAGCAATAAGTAAACCACATGCAGGTATTTGCCAAAACCAATCAGAGGAACATTGGCACTCAAATGGAAGTTTGCTCGCTCTCCACTTCCTTTGAAATGCTCGTTAACACCTTGAGGTGTCCAGGCTGTTGGCAGACAGTGCTGCTCCTTTTGCTGGTGCAAATAGTGTCTCTTGTATTGCTTCACCCTTATGAGCTGGTTTGAGAGATATAGTTTATATTTAGTGATCTGTAGTTGTTCTTTCATTCACTCATTATCTTACTGAAATATCATAATAGCCGTCGGGTATGCCATTAGCGACATGAAATGTCGACTCATCCAATTAGACTGCTCAGATGTTAAAGACTATAATCATACTGCTTACTTTTTTTTTTCTTTTTTTAGAAACGTTTAATGATAACATGGAACTTTTAATTTTGGTTTACTAGATTTCCTATAAGAAGTACATTTGAAAGCAGTTTCTAACCTTTACAAATGACACTGCAGTGGAACTAATGATTGAGTTCCATGATGAGCAAGGTTAATGTAAATTTTGCCTTTGTCACATTTACATATAGTGGCTGAGGGATACATATTGAATAGGTAGGTGAGATCACTTGGCAGAAGATATTAAGAAATCTAGTGTATACAATATATTAAGCATTATTGTTTTTTCGCTTATTGATGATTGTTATTCTTATCATAATTTTGTATTGTTATTTGTTTTATTATTATTAACCATATTATTATCATTCTTATTCTTCTTATTATTATCATCAATTATATTATTACTATGATCAATCATAATAATATTAATATATAATCCTTATAATGCTAATTCTAATAATAATAGCAATAATAATAATACAGAGTTTGGGCTACTATAT
The DNA here is from genome assembly GCF_964204655.1 of Triturus cristatus. NCBI lineage: Eukaryota > Metazoa > Chordata > Amphibia > Caudata > Salamandridae > Triturus > Triturus cristatus. The sequence goes on along the minus strand of NC_140581.1, from coordinate 1,086,694,775 downwards.
TATTGTTGTTGTTATTATTAATAATATTTTTGTAAATAGCACCGTCATTATTATCATGGTTGTTGTTGTTATTACCATTATTAATAATAATAATAATAATAATAATAATAATAATGATAATAATAACAAAAACAACATCATGACATCAACAAAATAATACTACTAATAACAATAATGCTTTCCATTTTCTTTAGCATTAACTACCACAGATTTGTCATTTAGTGGCGCTGCCAATGGCAAGTGGGAAAGTGAAACACTTTTCCTTGTTTCTGCAGGTTATTCCTCAGGAAAATGACACCAAGTCCAGCCTGACGTACAAATACATCATTCACGAGGACTCCGTACCCACCATCAACAGTAACAATGTACTCCAGGAGGAAATTGACACTTTCGAGTGGGCGTTGAAGAGTTGGTCCCAGTGTTCAAAGCCCTGCGGAGGAGGTAAGCAAATCGCCTGTGGTTTACGAAAAGCGGTCATATATTTGTCGCTTTATCATTAAAAACTGATAGAATGTAAATGCGTAGCAGGGTTACGAATATACAGAAAGTGCATCAAAACAAGATCCTCCGTTGGATATGATTCTGGTATCAGTTAGTAGACAATCGACCTTGGTGAATGCACAGCTGAGCCTAAGCATATCACCGTGGCTTTGAACAAAGACATGTTCATTTAAATAGGACTGTGTGAAACTGTATATTTTTCCAAACAAAAAGAATAATAATTTTGGGAAAATGTAAAGAGGTATGGCTTTGCGAATAATAATAACATGAAATACAGACACACTGTATTTTCCCTACAAGATCTAAAGAAGTGTTTGGAACATTGGTAGCTCGACAAATGCTGCTGCAGCACACTTCCAGTTCCTGGGAGACTCACGTTTTGCTCACACTTGCCGGCTATTACAAAAGAAGAGCATAAGTAGGAAAAGAACAAAAAGGACACAAAACATTTAGAGCCCAATAATTAGGATTTGGGCAAAAGTACACTAGCTTAAACAATTTTCAACACTCTACATTTAACCAGATATTGCTGGTGAGTTTTGTAACATTAAACTGAAAAAGTTGCTAACCTTAGTAAAGTGCTGTTATCACACCATGGTTGAGCAGTACTTAATTTGTCAAAGAACGGATGCCAGTGTCTGAAACCTTTGCCTCACTTAAGAAGGCTCCTGCTTTCTCCCTTTGTGATGGATTTCCGTCTTTCTCTTCCTCCGTCTTTTGGATTTGTGTGTTTTTCTATTACTTACTCACTGTAAATATCTGATTTGAATAAATAAGTGCCGGTGCCCCAAAATAAGAGCTGGTGGCCCCCACCAGCACCCACTGGCTCAAATTAACATGACATTGGCAAAACTGAGGTTGCGCCTTAAAACATATACATGGAATTTGAACGTCAGGCTCTCTTAGCATACATGCACACTATTCAAGTGCTCTATTTCAAGTGAAGGTCATTGTAGAAAGATAATTCCCCTAGTGTAAGGGGCAGTATGTGTACCTTCATTTTAGCCTTGATGTTAAAGCTAAAAATTGGCCTCTAGTCCAGGATGTTCTGGGCCTTCAAAGCCTCCCCATCGTCAGCCATGCCCAAGAATATTCAAAGGAGGCCAAAGCTCAGTTTATGTTAACTTATGTACAAAACTTTAATGGAATCACTTTTCTTATTCTGATGCACAAGCCAGTCCTTTTGATTTCACTACTGCAAATGAAACACACATTGACCATTAGTCTTAATCTGTTTACAGCAGTTGCACACTCACATTTCTAGTTTTTAGCACAGAATAATACAATGTCCGGAATTTGATCACTGAGGACCTCATTCATAAAGGTAAATTTACACTTTCGTGTAGGTTCTTTACGAGTGTGGAGTCTCCACACATAATTTTATTTTTATTTATTTTACCTTTGTGAATCAGGCTCTGAGTTTTTCTTATCCATAGAAAAATCCGATAAACAGGCTAAAAGGTTAAAGGAAATCAATAAGTGAGTGCAGGCCATAAATGTTATCTAAAACAGGGCGCACAATCCAAAAATGCTTGGCTTTTCCTTTAGAATAGGACTTATTACAGTTTGGAGTGAAAACAGTTAGTGGCAATGAAATCCATATGGAGTATCCTGCAAGTGTACTTACGTATTTCCTAAACTGAAAGGGTCAGGGGAGTAAACAAAACCACACAAATACGGTTTCCAAAGCCTTATTGTCAGCCATTTTGAAGAGGCAAATGAAGATCAAGAGAAAACCAAAGTCAGACACTTGTACTTTAGAAACAATGCATACATGGTAGGTAAACTAAGTAGATGGAAGGGATTTATGGTTGCACCCCGATCATCATCATCATAGCGAAATGTAGATAGTAGCAAAGAAGACGGTGGGAAGATACTCTGAATAATCCAAAGGCAAAACGTATCTCAAGACACAAATTGTATGTGCAGAGATAAAGCCGCATTTTTGTGTTATAGCCAGACACTCACAACTGAAATCTTAATGTAGGATTTCTAGTTTATTTATGCATGTTAAATAACATACAAGGGCTAGACTAATTTATGTGCAACCACAGGCATATGAATCGCACATCCTTCAAATCGAACATCTCTTCACTCTTTATTGAGCACACTCTCAATTGGATACAGAAAATAAGGGAAACATTGGAAATTGCTCCTGCGGGATTATATCTAAATGTCAAGGAGGGGATTGAGGGAGACCTGCCTGGCTGTACCAGTGGATGCCGGAGGGTGAGCGTGGAAGCCCAAGGGTGAATAGTAGGTGTGATGCAATTCTTTTCCAGGTCCTAAAATAATTAAAATCCCATCAAGGATCTGAACAGGCTGTGAAGAGGTTGTGGAAAGGTTGTCCTTTTGTTCCAGTACCACTGGCTGGAATCTTTATTAGACCGGTTTTCATTTTTTTACCTATGGCACACTTGGGATGATTAATTCCAAACTTTTTAATTTAGTTTTACTATTTTAACCTGTTTACCTTGTTTTATGCAAGAATTGAAACTCTTCATGCCCCAACAAGTGAATGAGAGACTTTTCTGTCAGAAGAATGAAAGAATATCACCTCAGAGTGGGAAGGGAGGGAACGCTGAGATGCAGAGAGAGGGCTAGAGAAACCTACAGGGGCTAGGCAGCAAGGTCAGATATTAGTGAAGGGTTTGTTGTCTACTTGGGTAGCTGGATTGAGCATGTCCCTGTCTTCTGTGAGGCGCTCGATTGACCTATGGTGGTGGATCAGTGCTATGAAACAAATATAGAATTATAGCTGGGTAACCGCGTGACATCAAATAGACAAGGAGCACAAAACTCAAGTTTCTATGATGTCACTCATAACCTCGAGTTGAAAAACATCGCCATAATTCACTTTTTGCTCATCTATAATTTTATGTAGTGTATGGTCCAAAAAGTTATCTGCCCCTGCTTTCAACTGATGCACCGGGGCAGTGGAGTAATGGAGGAGCCGTACATAACATGGTCTCTCCTTCCTGGCCAAAATGTGAAAAAAATATCTTACCTGCCTTTCTTATCAACTCTGGACACCTTTCCTGCCTTCCTTTCCCCTCTGGGAGCTGTGCTTTCTGCTTTCAATTAAGGCAGACAAACAGTACTGCACTGACAGGCTCTCAGAGAGCCCTCTCACCCTGGGCGGAAAGACATTTATCGTGTAGCAACATTGGGTATTCAGTTTTGTTATCAACTGTTGCTACATTACAGCACTGAATTACTATATTTAGAATCTGGTGTAAATGGTATGGAAGCCATGAATAACATTTTTTAACACTTTATTTGTAATGTGAAACATACAGTAAAATACAAGCAGCATGTAATATACTAAAATATATATGCCCACAAAAAAGATAATCGTAAACACATCAGTAGTATTTTTTTGTTGTATCAGTAAACCCACCATATTGTCTTGTATATGTGGACTCTCCACTCCATCCCCCTTTTTCTGAAATATTGTAGCCCATAGTACTAAATCTTATACAAGTTTTGCATCCGTTCTAACAGTTTTCCATCCTGATCAACAACCCACTCACTCAAGTCCCTCTCCCGTGAATTCGATTTGGATTATGCAGTTTCATCCAGTGGATAATGACTCAGTGTTTGGCCAACACCAACAATATGGACGTATATGTAGCCGTCTCCTTAGGTCTGGGTATAAGATTGAGTAGACAGTGATTCACTGAGAAATGGACAGGTATGTGGGTTGTGTCTGCTAGACTAAGCAACACCGCACTTCAGAATGTTTGTAATTGCACATAGCTCCATGTCATATCGAGAAAATCTGTTCACTCTTGTCTTCATTTTGAACACGCACATGGTCTGTCAGGGTTAAATCTATGGAGTCATAAGGGAGTCATGTATGTGCAAGGGACATAGTTAAAGTGCATTAGTTGGAAGCAGACTTTGCTTGAGAGTGCCTTCACATGTGTGTGAGTTAACCCCCAGTCATATCTGCCAGTGGTGATTCCAAATCCCATTTCTGAAAAGCTGGGGGATCTATTATTTTCCTGTCAACCCTTAAAGCCCTATATAGAGAGGAGTTTGTGTGGGTGTCATGCCCCATCTATAAGATTGTATTCACAACATGAGAGTCCAGGAATGTCAACAGGAACCCCAGCTAGAGTTCCATGGCTGTGCTGGAGAACTTCACGTATTGCAAAACCTGTCTAGGTCCCACCCCAAATTGTATCTGCACATTTTCAAAAGTAATAAAGCTGTCAGTCGGTGTATGTCTCTCTATGTCAAACATCCACCCTCCTCGAATTGAGAAATTGCTATGTCCCTGCTGATTTTGCGGAACGGCTGTAGCTACCAAATCTCCAACCATCTAGAGAAAGGGGTGCGTTTCCCCTATGAATCCGATAAATCACTATGTCCCAAACAACTGCAGTGTGCTTTATAATAAATGGACAGAATCCTGGTGTATCTCTCCCTTTCATCAATGTAACCGGTAGGGGTTCTTTCTCCTAACATCTCTCAGTTGTCCTATTCTCCACACCAGCTAGACTTGTGCCAGAGCTGAGCTGTCTAATAATATAGTTCTATGTCCTAAAGGTCCAATCCACCCTCCTCTTCATCCCGTCTGAGGACTAGCCTACTGAGGACTGGCAATCCCACCCTGCTTCACTTACCAGCCCAAACCAGAGAGACCAGAAGTGAACCTATCTTCCGGAACATGAGTTTGGGGATCATACATAGCACGTTCTGTAAGCGATAGAGGCATTAGAGAAAAAGTATAATTTTTACAAGTGCGATACAACCCGTTACAGAGAGATGGAGAGTGTTCCAAAAACAAATAGAGCTCGAAAGCCCCTCTATGACTATGGCCATATTATATTTTTATTGTTTATCTGGGGTAAGGTAATGGAACTTGCCTATCTCCTAGTGAAGCCTAACTGCTGAACGTCTGTGACAGAACCCCTACCTGTCTACCCAGGGAAAAAATCATGGTCTTGTCCCAATTGACCTTGAGGCCAGATGCAACTCTAAGCCTTTACAGTTCTGACAGCAATATCTGTAGGAAAATATGAGGATCAGTAAGCTAAACCAGAGTGTTTCAATCTAATCATGAAGCGTTCCGCGCTAAGCTGAACAATAGAGGGGACAAAAGGCATCCCCATTTAGTGCACAGTTTGATTGTCCATTTGCCAGACACAACACCTCCCAGGCATACTGTTGCCATGGGATCGATACATAAGAGATTCTCCCAGTACCGAAAGATCAGTACGAAGCCCATCCTGCTTATCACTTTGAACATGTAGGCTATCCCATAGTATGGAAGGCTTTTACTAAATCCAGTGCAATATTGGCAGCATATATGCCTAGTCTTTGTGTGGTGTGCAGGATATGAGTTAGCTGTCCAAGCGTGATGAATGTATTGCACCTTGAGATAAACCTGCATTGATCCTCATGCACCAGTGATCCAATAACTGTTTAAGTCTATTTGCTTATACCTCTGAAAGCTGCTTCGTAATCATATTTATCATAGGAAGAGGGCAGTAAGATCCCAGCTCCTCCAGATCTCTATCAAGTTTAGGCATCATCACTGTAAGTGCTCGCTCATGCCATTCGGGATTTTCCCCAGTGTTTTTGCCTCCACCTAGACCTCCAGAGGATGTTCAGTGAGAGTTGATGCATAGGACTGGTAGAACTCCGAGTGAAATCCACCCAGTCTTTGGGTTTTGCCATGTGGCATCTCCTTTAGGGCTGTCAACAGTTTTTCTCGTGTCAGATTGCCCGCCAATATCGCCACCTGATCCTCGATAAAGTACAGTAATTGTAGGATCATTGACAGATTATTGGAAACAGCAATATCGTGTGGATATAATATCATATTCAAAATCTCGAGGACCAAAATCTCGAGAATGTCAGTGCAAATAGGTAAGTATAGGTTCACAGGTCAAAGGTCAAAGATTACTTTATTTCGACCCCAAAGTCATAAAAGTAGACACAACATGGTAAAAGAGCATATTTTAAAAACAGATATAAAATAGACAATATGGTATAATTCAATATAAAATAAGAATAAGTTACAGAGATAGGAATAACAATCAGTACAGTCGATGGGAACAAGAAGGTCAAGCAAGAATTCATGTGAATCAATTTGGTAATCATAAGTAACTACCATACTAAAGTGCATAAAAGTTAATCCAGTTCACAACAATGGCCATCACATCAAGCATTTGGTCCTTTTCAGCCATAAGGCATGCCAGTATCTAGGTAAACCAAAAACCACAAGTCTGCCTGTGTCCGTGCTTAGCAATCTAAGCACCTCCAGATAGTGGCCGGAGCCAACAATTTTTCAAAGTGGAAAAATCCACTTGGCCCTCAGCAATTTATATATCGGGCAAAAAAATAGGAGATGAATAATAGATTCAGCACTAGCATTACAAGCAGGACATTGATCGTTATTCTCAGAGTCTGACCTCCAGTTTTTACAATAAGTTTTAAGCGGGAGTGTTTTATAGTGGAACTGAAAAAACAACTTCCGAGCCAAGGGAGGGACAATTTCATCCAATGAGTCTTCAAAACGAGGTACACATTTGAAATTGAGAAAACTGGTGGTCAAGCTACCCTTGGCGTCAAATGCAGTTTGTAGGGATGTTGCTTCCCAATACCGTTCCTTCATCACAGCTCTCGAGATGGTAACCATACTTCCTGGGTCAAACCAGTACCCCATCATTCCAAGCCTCTCTAGGAGAGCCCTCAGAGCTCTAAACCAGGGGACAGATTTATTAATAGGAAATTTCATAAGCTCACAAAGTAGCTCCCGGTATGGGCGCAATTCCTCCACAGTCCACAGTCTGTGGCAAAACATTAAGTGCTTATAGCTAATTTTATGGGCCAGCTGTCTCTGTGCCAAGTCAAAATAAAGGGGGACTAGAGGCGTGCTTACTGGAAGATTTGTCAAAGAGCTAAGAAAATGATTTTCAACAAATGACAAGGGAGCAGTTATACCAGAACCCCAAAGTTCTGCTCCATAAAGTGCACCCCCTAAAATTTTCATATTATAAATTTCCAATGCTGGCGCTAGCTGCCGTGTAAAAGTATTTCTGTGTATTTTTGCTAGATTTGCGGTTTGAAGGATAAGTTGCAACTTTACCTTATCAATGTGTTGATCCCACCTCAATGTGGGAGTTAAAAAAATGGCCAAATAATCAAAAAATTCCACACGCTCTAGCTTGCTACTGCCAGCAAGGACCTGTCTTTTGTTTCGTTTGTCCTTACCCTTCCTAAAAATCATATATTTTGTTTTAGTTTCATTTAACACCAGGCCTCGTTCCTCGCAAAACAGAATAAAATCATTTAAAAGATGCTGGAAACCTTGAGGAGATTTTGCAATTAAAAGAGTGTCGTCAGCGAAGAGGAGGGCTGGAACTCATCGGCTGCCCACCTTTGGACCGTCACACCCATCCCTATCTAGCCACTTTATAACGTCATAAATAAAAAGAAAAAAAAGAGTAGGGGCAAGGACACATCTCTGTCTCACACCACAGTCCACAGGGAAAGTGTCCGTAACTTGGTTATTCTCGCCCCATCTGACCTGTGCTGTATTAGATGTGTGAAGTCTAATTAAACCTCCCTTGATATACACTTCCTTCCAGTATAGGCATAGCAAACGGAAGGTTTGGTCCAGGGTACTCATTTTGGCTCGAAATCCTGCCTGAAGGTCACTCAAGATTTCAGACTCTTTGATCCAGTCCTGGAGTCGAGCTAGTATCTGCTTGCAGAAGATCTTTTGTAAGGAGTCAATAAGACTTATCGGCCTAAAGCTTGAGGGCTTTGTTCTGTCCCCTTTTTTGTAAATCGGGACGATCTCGGCATTTTTCCATGAAATAGGTAGAGGACTACCCCTAAGAATGGAATTTGATAGTATGTTTATATACCGACCCCATAGGGCCACATCCTCCTTTTAAAGATCATTAGGGATTCGATCAGGCCCTGGTGCACGTGCTAGGGTACAAGAAGCAATTGCAACTCGGGTCTCCTCTAGCGAGATGTGAAGATCAGTTACATCCAGGGCCTCATCAATCAGACTTACGTCTTGACCTACAGGTGCCTTGTCCCTAGATGCGTATAGGCTGCAAAAGTGGGTTTCCCAGGCCTCCGGTTGAACCATAAATTCCAGATGGCACTTATTATCCTTTAACCAGTGTGCTACCAGACTCCAGAACTTTTTCGAGTCCCTCGCTAGCAAAGCACTCCTTAAAGATGACCAAAGATGGGCCTCCCACTCCTTTTTAGCTTCTTCGATGGTTTTTTTATACTTAGCGCGGCAAAGCATTATATCAGGGCAAGATTTTTGCTTTACTGCCTTTAATAATTCCTGCTTTGACAGCCTACATGCCTTTGTATACCAGGCTCCCTGCTTATTTTGTGCATAATGGGGATATGTTCTCTCTCTCGTGTGCGACTTCCCCTATATATATTTTTTTTTCCAAGGTAAATATATTTGGAGTTATATTATAAAACTTTGTTTACCTATAGAAACTTATCTTCATGATATCTGTGTCCTCGATATTCTTGACATGATATTTTGGTCATTGATATTTCTGTTTCTGATATTCTGTCTAGATACCGTAATTGTACATTTGTCAACAAGTGTTCTCTGGGAGACGCTGCCATCTTCTAAGGGCATTTACACTTATTTTCTAGGTAGAAGTGGAAAGCCTCCACTATGTCCCTCTGTTAGGATATACGCATCCCATTTAGCCATTTAGGCAAAAATAATTGGCTATACGGGATTTCCCTTAGAAGTAACCATGCAAGGAGCCTGCCCACTTTATCACCAGGTCATTCGATTTTTCACTTTGCTTTTTCAGCAGTTACGAGCTGGAATAGACAAAATCATCTTCACACACTCTACCTCTCAGGTGGGACACCTAATCTCTTGATGCCTTAAGTCTGCCTGAAGTTAATGCCATTTCCATGAGATTTTGCTTATGTGTTCTCTCCCTATCACATTCTTAAAGGCATCCTATTTGCTGGTCCTAGCAGCTGTCGAGCCGCGCTTCTGTTCAATGTAGGACTCCATTGCCTCCCCATCCTCTGTATTAAAAACTGTGTTACGCAGGGCCTCTGGTCATAGCCTCCACAATGGAACACATGGTCTGGATGGAGCAACACAGTATTCGATCATCAGTGGCGTGTGGTCCGACAGCAACCTGTATCGGGATTGTGCTGTTTCTTTTTTCCCTGCTATCCTCCTCATCACCAGTATGCAATTCAGTATTCTATAGATCCCATGTATTGCAGAGTAGCAAGTGTATTATTGCGAAGTAGGGTGAAACTCCCGCCATATATCTAAGCAGTTTAAGGAATCCATCATAGTGCTCTTAGTCGTGTCATGTTTGGTTTTGCATGAGGGCGAGGTAGGTATCTGTCCAGATCCTTGTCCAGAATACAATTGTACTCTCCAGCTCATATGAGAGGCACTTCCAGATAGTGTGTAAGTAATCCCATAACAGTTGGGTGAAAGGAACGGTCATCTGTATTTGGTGCATAAATAGTAGGAAAGAATATCCCTGCTCCATTCAATAGGCCGTAGATCAGAAACCACGTCTGTCCTGGTGCAGGGGTGAGAAAAGAGGATACCAGGGGGGTGGCACAGGAGGAGTAAGTGGAAGAGTAAAACTGGCCTCTCCACTTGTTTTTGACCTTCTCCACCTCTTTTCCTATTACATGTGTTCTTGTAAAAACTCGGTGCGTGTTGACTGCTGTCTAAGGTAGGAGTGCACTCTGTTTCTTTTTCTGTGGTCATTGATATCTCTAATGTTCCACGTTAAAAATGTTGTAACCACTTTGCATGATCAGTGTTCAGTGTCAGTTGGATCATCCAGGGGGTTCAGTGTTACCAACTGCAGGCCCTGTATATGCAATTAGTACCTCTGCCATTGAAACATGCTATCTACTACTTGACAAATTTGAGCCCCAACACTTTTCCCCCCACCTCCCACCTGCAGGTAAACACTGAGAAAAATGTGCGTGTTTCTTTCTCCATGGTAGTTCAACCCTGAACAATATCGGTGTCTTTAACAATTCAACCTTGTAACATAAACACCAACTGTGACTGATTACCGTAGCTGACTATTTCCTCTCTATTCTAAAACAATATTACATGATGTAATAAATTGAGTTTCTCGTTGAGGGGGGAAACCCCATTCAAGCAGCAAACACAATCCTTATCATAGTGAAGTCACAAGCAAACCCCAAATTAAACTGTGCTCAACCTCTGGTAGCTTGGCACAGAGCACTCAAGCTTAACTCAGAGGCAATGTGCAAAGATTTTGTGCAACACTTCAAACAGTAATACAATGAAAACATACCAGACAAGGGATCCAAAACCATATTAGAATAGTGTAGATTGTAATAATTAAAACAAGACCAAAACAACAAATCTCCAATCAGTAGAAATGGAGATATGAAGGTTTAAAGATGTATGTGAATAAAGCACCATCAGCACAAAGTGCTAACTGTGGATATCTGGTCGCACTAGATCGGGACAAAGTCATAGGTTGAAGCCAACCGCGATGGAACGTAGGCCGGCTGCAGGAACCCAGTTAGGCCAGCAGTGAACCTCATAATTCGATCTGCATGGCCTTGTGGTCTCTGTAGTGGTGGATTTGTGCAGCGTTTGTCCTCTAGGACGCAGGATGATGAAGGATTAATTTGAGGATAGCTGGAGCTCATGATGCTTACATGCTATCCGCCATCTTGGTAGGAATAGCCAGCCATGAATAACATTAAAATAACCTACTGAAACACTGCCATTTGAGTAACATGAAAGGTCAGATCTTAGCCGTTTAATGCGCTTCCAGTGAGTTGCCCATGCTGAGCGGATAACTTTGAGGTTGTCCTCACTTTTATTCTACCTAAAATATGGCTGAACCTCATGATTCCAACCCTTGGTTGGTGGTTGACTTAAGCTGGTGAGTGTGGGAGAAATTCTTGACATTGACACATTTTGGGGCAAAAGATAAAGGGTTAGATGTACTAAGCCTTTTTGAGTTCACAAACGGCCCAATTCCAGAATCGTGCTGTTTGTAAACTCAAAAAGGCATTTCCAAATGTACAAAGCCCTAAATGCAATTCGGTAACCCGTTACTGAATCACAATTTGGGTTTGCGATTTGGTATTTGGAAGGGGCATGTTTTTCGCGTCCTTTCCATATACTGATCCGCATTGGTATGTATGAATGTTTTGTGACCAGAATGCGGTTGCAATACATCTGCTCTCTACTGCCAACTCAAAGTTGGTGGTAACCCATTTGCAAATAGGACGGGGTCCCTTGAGAATAGTTGGAAAAAAATAGATTTTAAGAGCAGGCAGTGGTACAAAGAACCACTGACTGCTCTTAAAAAACTAAACTTAAACGTTTAATGTTTTGGATTTAAAAAAAAAAAGATTACTTTGTTTAAAAGCAATCACAGCAGGTCACCATCACTGTGATGGCAGTGAATTGCAGTGGTCACAAACTGTGACCTACCTCATTGGTATTCTTTAAGGTCTATTTGCAACCCACTACGAATCCCTAATGAAACTTAAAGGAATTTTGTACATGATGAATAGTGATTTCCCAATTCCCAAAATCGCAAATAGGAAATAGCTATTCTGTTCTTTGGACATCTAGCCCTAAATCCCTACAATCTACGAATAGATAGTTTTCTACTGTTGAACAAAATTATGGGATCAAACTCCCATCTTTACTTTTCATACTTTTCATTCTTGTACTTCTGTGCCTACACTGGTAATGGAAAATGCAACTCTACACACACCAAACTGTAAAGAGAAATCCAAGGCTGCATGAGCCTCACATACCAGACACAGAAGAGTTAGAGAACCCTTCAATGTGTAATATTTAATTGAGAAACTTGCAATGTCTATCCAAGTGCACAGCCTCCACCTCTATTTGGAGAAAAAACATTCTTTTTTGGGACTGTAATTTAAAAGGTAATGGTGGAAGTAAGATTTTGGGGCAACATTTTCTGTAAACGAATCTACCTTAGGAATACATGAATGCGTGTGTGTTAGAAAAACATTCCTATGTGGTTTCACTATTACACTGATTAAGTGCAAATGTTTTGAAAAAATATAGGACATTTATCTCACATTGGAGATTAGGAATCTGGCAAACCCATTACTTAGAAATTGATGGGCCCAAGAGTGCGAATGAAATGCTTCTTATGCGATCAAATTGCACTGTAGAGAAACGTAGTGGGGAACCTACCTGCTCAGTCGCACTCCAAAAAGACTAGGAATAGTTTTCTAACATACACATATTCCCGTATTCATAAGGTGGATTAGGTTACAGACCTTAGTCCAGATGAATTGCCGTTGATTCGCAGCAGCCCGATACGGCATGAAACATGTTGATTCTATTTTCAAAAGCCTGAGGTCCATTGTTTCCCTGTAAGGGTCTTGGCCCTGTTTTTAACCTTGGCATGGGATTTTATTCTGAACAATAAACTCTGGCAGTTATTAGCTCATAGCCAGTTTTACCTTCACATCCCAGTCTACCTCTCTCCCTTCTGAGTCAGGCATAGGGCAACACCCAACCATTTCAATTTTGGAGTGGATTGAGTAAAAGATCTCCAGCAAAGAGTCCCTTCATAGGGGCCCGCTGGGCATTGCAGCAGCTGCCCAGCAAGCAGCACGGCCCTGTGATGAAGCATGCGACTTTGGTGGGTGAAGGCTTGTGCATCTGAGTGAATGTGAGTGAATTTAGTGAGGAAGGGGGGACATGTGCTTGACCTAAAGTAATTCTTCTCATACCCCTTATTTTTGTTTTTGATTGTGGCTGAGTGTAGCCACTCTTTTAAAGTGCGGCAGACTGCTTATATGCATCCTGGTGCCAGACCGAGCCCAACTGCATTTGGTCACACTTTGGATTTATTAGCACAGCTGGCAGCATAGACTTGGAAAAAGACTGCCACTGCAGGTCTAGATGTTTGTTTATGTAGCAGCCATGTTGAAATAATTTCCCATTATATCAATCACAAATATATATTCAGTGAGTCAATTTGAAAGGTAAGAGGGATGTAGCCTCAGGGCTAGAGCGGTCAACCTCGAAGCTTGGGAACCGGGTTCGAGTCTCGGCATCAACACTCAACATCCTGTGTTTCTGGGCAAATCACTTAATCTCCCCGTGCCTAACAAAAAATTAATGTGTCCTTCTGTAACGAAACTGGTACTATGTAAAGCATTCTGATACCTGCTGTCTCGGGTCTAGTTCACGCTATATAAAACTCTAAAAAATAAAATAAAAACGTGTCTTGCAAATTTGTTCTGAAATGACATCAGTGAGGTGTTGTACATGACATGAGGGATTCGTGTTGCTGTAATTTGAGTTTTTGTTTTACTTACCGAAAACCACACAGCAGGATTTGATAAACTCCTTCAGGTACAGAATGGTACTTACTGCCATGGGGCTGGGTCTGTCTGGAGGGCAAAAATGTTGGCAGAGGCATCACCATTTACACATTAATACATAGAGCACCATCCTGGTGCTGCTGGCTTCGATGGTATCACACACTGTGTGTTCCAGCAACATACAAGCCAGTGCAATGACTCCTCTATGTATTAACAGGTCGGTTCACAAAATACAGAGTCATAATGAGTCACAAATTGACCTACCTCATGAATATGAATAAGGTAGGTTACAATTTACAGCCCAATTGTAATCGCAGGCATCACAGGGTTGGTTTCCTGCTGGGATTGGCAGATCACAATCCTGTGCCCGCTTTTAAATAAAGCAAACAGTTGTCTCTTCTAATGTAGTCTGTTTCCTTTAAACTAAAAATAAAAATGTAACTAACATTTTTAAGAGAAGGCAGTGGTCGATGGGACCACACTTACTCTTAAAAAATATTGTTTTCTTCATTCTCAAAGGAGATGGGGTCCTTTGGGGTCCCTTTCCCTTTTGCGAATGGCTTACCACTACATGTATGTAGTGTGCAAAGCATGTCGGTCACACAACAATAATACAGACTAGTCAGATTTTGTATTTGGAAGGGACGCCCTAATTACTACCCTTTCAAGTACGGAATCGGTATTGAGTCGTAAACCCAAATTGTGATTCTGGAACATTTTATCAAATCGCAATTTGTGATTTGTAAATACCAATAGGCATTTTGCAACAACAAATAAGCCTTCTTACATCTGGCCACAAATATCCATGAATGAGAGCCAGAAGAGTAAATAAAGTGATGTGAACAAAACAGTCTGAGACACTCTGAAGACCACTACCCTTTCCACAGACTCAGTAATGTTAAAATCACACTCTCAAATTTTCAGAATTGAAACAATTTCAATTCTAATTGTTTACAAACTAAACATTGTTAGTCATTTAATTGATCGAATTGATACTGCAAAAAAAAAATGGCGAAGTCAATAGGTCTGCTTGTTTTAGGCCTATGCCTGTTGTTGTATTATATGTCTGGGTGCCACAAAAGAAAACTCTCAGAAAGGCACCCCAGGAAAGGTGAGGGGGCACTGTTTGGAGAGCAAGATTTTAGTTTTCATGTTTTAAGTCACAAGCTTCATTCCCCATGTCTCTTGGAAGATATTCCTAGATAGGCTTCTTTGATTACACCCCTTGTAGAGACCTTTTTCATTTCACTTAAAGCAATGGTCACAGAGGAGGCTCCTCAAAGCTTGATTTGGACCCTACTTACACATTAATGGCGGAAATTCTTACTCACCCATTAGTTTACTTTATGTACTCAGTAACTGCTAACGTTATTGTAAAAGAAAGGGTCACTAACATGGCAACTGTAAGTTGTAACCGTTCATGAAGGCTAAAATAGTGCAAATCTGTAGGAGTTGTCACTAAGTATTTTTCTGCATTGGTTTGTGCTGACTTTAGTATCATGCTGTCCATCCTTATATTAAATAATATGGATTTGCTATGTACATCCTAAAGTTCCTTCAAAGCATTGGATGAAAACAGAAACCTAAAATGTAAATAACAAAAACATGATACAGTGGGAGAGTTATAACCCCTAGCAGTTGGGGTGGATTCCGTGTAGAAAGATGTGCTCCCATTTATTTCAATGCAGTAAATATGTATTTGCCACCATTTTGGCAAAAGTGAACCTTTTTGGGGGAATAGAAAAACTGCTGGAAGAGTGGCAGCCAGTTAACTAGCTGACACGCTGGTGGCTTGTGGTGATTGGATGCGAGAGGTACATTTGATGAAGATGGACCACTGGAAGTTGAATTACCCTAGCTGAGGCATTGGAATACAATTCACGTAGGAAATTTAGTAGTGCTAAGTCTACTCCCATATCCCGTAATATGGACCATAATTTCGTATGGCTGACACAGTCGAAGGCCGTAGACAAGTCCACGTATACCATGTAGACATTGCCTTCTTTTGCAGATATATATTTTCCCAACAATAATGTCAGGTTTAAGGCCTGATCAACTGTCCCAAGCCCCTCCCGGAACCCAAACTGAATGTCCGATAAAATCTGTCCATCCTCAGCCCAGCCCCGGAGGCATTCCAAGATAATCCTCCCCACCATTTTGCCCACCGAATCCAATAGTGAAATTGGTCGGTAGCATGTTACATCTTGACGATCTCCTTTCTTAAAGATAGGGACCATGATTGTTTTAGACCATGAATCTATTAATCCCACACCACATGCCGCATTAAGTTCTCTTGTCAAAGTTGGGGCCCAGAATCCTAAATTTGATTTAAATAGGTCTATTGGGACCCCATCCGGGCCTGGAGCCTTTCCATTTTTGCTAGCTTTTAGTGCTAATACCACTTCTTTCATGGTTACGCCAATATTTAGGGGATAGGATGTTCCTAAAGGTGTTAGGGCTAAAGGATCATGGCTATCCCCTTCCACGGAATTGTTTGCAAAGATCTTTGAGAAAGGCTCTACCCAAGCCCCCGCATCAATTGCCACCTCAATAGTTGGAGATTCTTTCGATTTACAGAGAAAAGGAGATTTGACTATGGTCCAAAAAGCAGAACTATTTTTATTTTTAATGCTTTTCTGGAGTTGCGCCCATAAATCCAGCTTTAGTTCAGTTTTTCTTTCTTTTAAGGCTGAGTTGTATTCTCTCCTCAAAATTGTTATTTCCTGGGGCACCCTGTCTATTTTTTGCAATGCTTTTTTTAATTTAAAGAGTGCTACCGTACATCTGTGATTGAACCAGCCTGGTTTTTTCGACTGAGTGATTTTTTTTGATTTCACAAACAAAGCATTGTTAGTTGCTTTCAGGATCTCACCAAAATGTGCCAAAAGTTCGCGATCCGTAGTATGCAGATCAAGACATTTTTCAATGTCGTGAGGGACCTCTTTCATTAGTCTACTTAGGATTTCTGCCGAATCCACCTTTTCCCATTTCAGGGAATATCCATTAAGTTTATCCAGGTGAAAAGAGTTTTGTCTTAATACACTAGGTAAAGTTTGGATTTGATAATCATATAATGGAATAAAAGATATGGTCAAGGCGCAATGGTCACTTATTACAGTGATATGCGTGTCAAATTTCTTTACCCGATTGCCCACCGTATTTGATATTAAGATAAAGTCAATAATAGAATGACTTTCTCTACCTATAAAGGTTGCATCCGGCCAATCGGTTTCAGGATTCCTTTTATTGGCAATTACAAGATCCATTTCGATTAACATTTCATTTAAAATATCACCCACACCATTATGCGAGAAATGAAGGATTGGTTCGTCTTGTTCATCTATTAACCAGCAGAATAACCCATTATTTATTTTACACAGGTGTAGATTAAAATCCCCACCCCAAATAATGGTTGCGCCCATAGAGGATGCCTTTATCAATGTTGTTAAATGAAAGGAAATCTGTCGCAGAGCCACCAATAATTCAGGCTCCTTTAAGTTGTTATAAAAGTTAACCAGGCGAACCAATTCCCCTTTAGCAAAGCGGATACTCAATATTTGGAAATGAACATCAAGAATAGCCGAAGTTATTTGGACATTTCCTAATAAGTTTGTAATGTAGATAATTAAACCACCCTTTGCTCTGCCAAAGGCTGTAGGGACTGCAGATGAAAAGTAGGTTTTATAACCTACAAGATGTATTGGATTGGTAATCCATGTCTCATGGAGGCAGATTATATTTTGAGTGTTCAAAGAGTGTTGGGCCAGCATCATTTTCTATTTTGTGGGATAGACCTGCTATGTTCCAGAAGAGTAATGTTATTGGTAATCCTAATTTAGGCAATTTCTTCTCTGTCTGAATTTTGAGCTGTTTTGGTGTTAAAACTTTCAAAGGTCTAAATGAGGTATAATTTTTTCCTGGAATATTTGATGTTAAGACTTCTAATGGTTCTGGGGTTTTATGGGACAGTTCAGAACAAACTGTCAGATCTTTCAGAGACGATAATGATACTGGGTGATTTCCGCCCAACTGGGCTATGGGACATTTATCATTAGGTAAACCAGTTTCTATTTTTTGGAATAGCTGGGTGTCATCCTGATTTTCCCCGCGGACCTGGGTGGAACGTCAATCCACACCTTCCAGTCCAGATAGAGCGGAATATCTATTTGAAAGGGACAGACTATAGCCGTGTGGTTCTCTGATGCGCCCAAGTCGAGGGCAGGCTCTAGAAGAATTTAACAGCATGGAATGAGGATAAAAATATGTTAAATCTCGAGTAGAAATTACATCTCCTGCATTCTCACTAGGCCAATCGCCCATATGTCTGACCACATTTCTATCTCTAAAATTGATAATAATGAGATCACCTCTTATATCCTTGGGTCTCTGTCCCAACCACCATAATCTCCTAACATTAAGAATTTCACCGTCGATATGCGCCGGCAGAGGTCTATTGCAACTTAACCAATAGATCACTTTGTCCTTGAGTTCCTGGTGTCCCTCGATCCTTGCACCTTTTAATTCCGGTACCCCTTTCAGTACCACCACGTAAGGAGCCGCTTCCGGGGGGAGGTCTATAATTTGCTGCTTACCCTTTGTCATATCGCTAGTTGGGAGATGTAGGTTTATGTGATATTTCCTGTTCAGTGAAAATCCTGTCTTTACCAAGCTCTCGCTCTTCTCTAGAAGTGGTACTAGGCTTATTATGAGTCTGAGGAGTTATTGGAAATACTTCTTTCCCTACTAAGGAATGTTGGTTTATTATTTTATCGCCTAGGCGTTCTTGAGGAAGTTTGGTGTCCGTTATTATTGGGTCTCTGATTTGAGTAGAAGCCCTGATCACTTCTGTATTGATTTTAAGAGTTTGTTCCATAGTCTCTAATTGAGCTGACATTCTTTTTACCCTCTCTAGGAGGGGCAATATCAAAGATTTCACTAATAATTCCATCGAACCTATTAATTCTTTCAAAGATTTTGACGAAATTGAAGGGCCAACTATTGTGGTCTTCCCTAGCCTATGTTTAGAAATAGTTGGAGGAGTATTATTAGTAAGCTAAGCAAATAAACTAAAAGCTGGATGGTGAAACTTACCCAAGTGTCGGAGTCTAATTTCTGGAGTAGAAGTTGGAGGTGGTTTGAGTATTATTAGTATTAGATACTTTAGCGGACCGCGGACCGTCTATAGACAGAAAGAACATTGGGGACCATAATGTATCAGGAAGGTAGTGCAGAAGCCTGAACTGGAATATTAAGGGGCAGATCTATATTGGAGATGCGCCACTTTTACGCCGCCGTTGCGTCACTTTTGTGACGCAGCGGCGGTGTAAACCCTGCGCCACGTTGCACCATATTTACATCGTGACGCATCTATGGAGATGCGTCACGATGTAAAGCCCTGCGCCACGTAAAACCTGCGTCAGGTTTCACGTGGGCGTGTCGACAGAGGGGGGGGGGCGTTCCGTCACAGGAACGCCCCTGAAAAGTGACTCAGTCAAATCTAAAGATTTCACTGAGTCACTTTCCCAACGCTGATGCGCCAAAACCCTGCACCTGCTTGAAGCAGGCGTAAGGCTTGACGCACCATGTTAGGGATAGGGTAGGTTGGAACAGTGCTGGAGTTGCGTCGCGCTTCCGATGCAACTGAAGCACTGCGCCAACCTTACGCCATCGGATGCGTCACGCATCTGTTTATTCCTGCGCCATGATGCGCCGCATTGTAAATGCGGCGCATCATGTGTGGCGCAATGGTAAACTTGCGTGACGCATCATTCCTGGCGCATCCTTGCTGATTTGCAGGGATGCGCCAGGAAACATAAATCTGCCCCTAAGAGTATCTGGGAATGCAAGGTGTGGAAGTGTATTTCATCTCATTCAGGGATGAAGGCGGGACTCCAGAGGGCCCTTGAGAGTGCCACCTAGTGGCCGGATGGCAAAATCCTATGGTTGAAGGCGTATAACACATAGGCAGCTGTGATTTCATTGCATATGGTTCAGTGCACCATGTGCAGTTCAGCGTTGCGTCAGCAGAGGGAGACACTGCCAAGAAAGCTGAGTCTGCATTGCTGCCCCATTGGGATCTGTGCTATCCTGGGCCAAGGGAGAAGATTAGGGTCCGGGTTTACTAAACTTTCATGCTACAGAAGGCAACACAGCAAAAGAACTTGCTGTGCTGCATTGCATTAAAGGGAGAGAGCAGAAATGTGCCATATGTACAAAGATGTGATGCACTTCCACTCTCCCCTTGTGCTGGTGCACTGGGAGTACACTAACACCAAAGAAGGCACCCTTGTGCCATGACATAAGGGTGCCTGCTTTGTGGTCGGAATAGTTTTTGTGAAGGAAGGGATACTTTCCTGCACAAAAACTATTCTTAGAGGTATATTCCTCTTTGTCTGTGTGATGCAGATGCAGCACACATGCAAAGATGGAGTAACGAGGAGAAATAAAGATGTTTAACCTCGTTCCACCAGCTTTGGGTAAGCTCACTATTTTGCAAATTCAGGTTTACGGACTTTAGTAAATCTGGGTTTGCATCAAAAACCATGACTGCAAGAACTGTAACACCCATGCTTCACCCATGGAATGCCTTTCCAACGCACAGTAACGCAAGGCAGAGCTATGTGCTGCCTTGCATCAGTTTATTTAAACCTGGACATACAATTTATTTCAGTGCTTCATTCAAAAAGTGACACCCTCTTATACAAAATGTTAGTAAATCTAGGCCTAGATACTTTAAGTTAATAACCAAGAGCTATTGCTAGCGAGACTAAAAAGAGAGGTTATTCAGCACGTACTTAAATTACCATTGCTCTGGAATGTTATTTGTTATCTATCTATCTATCTATCTATCTATCTATCTATCTATCTATCTATCTATCTATCTATCTATCTATCTATCTATCTATCTATCTATCTATCTATCTATCTATCTATCTATCTATCTATCTATCTATCTATCTATCTATCTATCTATCTATCTATCTATCTATCTATCTATCTATCTATCTATCTATCTATCTATCTATCTATCTATCTATCTATCTATCTTTCTGTCTGTCTGTCTGTCTGTCTGTCTGTCTGTCTGTCTGTCTGTCTATCCATCTGTCTATCGGAGGGGGGCGGGTGAAGCCCTACTCATGCAACAACCACTATCTTTGTCAGGGTGAACCACAAAAGTCACAAAATTAACGCCCGCTTAACCCTCTAGTAGTTTGGCGCAAAAGCAGTCAGACTTTATGTAGAGGCACTGTGTTAAACATTTATGCAGCACGCAAATAGTAATAAAGTGAAAACACAACATAATAAAAATACCATCCACCCCATCCAATCTGTCAGGATGGCCCACCCTGCCAACATCTAGTTCCTCTTCATCTCAATGTCAGGAAGGAATACACAAAGGCTCACTGCCAAGCTATTCACGGTCATGTGACCCAGGACATGGGCACCAAATGGTTAGGCAAGAAAATGCCAATGTTACAAAAGTGGCATTTTAAGAATTATAATTCAAAATCGACTTCACCATTAAAGAAGATTTTAAGTTACAATATACAACATATCTCTAGCTGCCCCCAACCCAGAGTTATCACATATTAAATGTAATAATGTAACCTAGTGTCACTCAATAGGAGAGATAGGGCTTACAACAAAGGAAAAACAACATTAGGAGTTCACTACCAAAGCATATAAAACATAAGATCACAAGTCCTATGTTTTAAATACAATGCACCCTGCCCTATTGGCCTTTAGGAATGTTTAAGCCTGGCATAAGGTTTATTTGGCCAAATCCAATGGCAGTTTAAAACTGCACACAGGCTTCAATGGCGTGCCTGAGATATGTTTTAAAGGGCTACTTTAGTGGGTGACAAAATAAGTACTGCAGGCCCACTAGTAGCATTTAATTTACAGGCCCTGGGTAAATGTAGTACCATTTTACTAGGGAATTATAAGTATACTAAATGTGCCAATGGGGTGTAAGCCAATTTTACCATGTTGAAAGGAGAGAGCACAAACACTTTAACACTAGTTAGCAGTGGTAAATAGGAGGATGGAAAGTTTTGTAAAGATTGATCAAAGGGGAGAAAAGATAAACGTGGGGTGTTCCAAAACACGTTTGGGTAGCAATGCATTTTTTTGTACTCACGCGTAGGGGACAAACACCTAGTCGGATTTTCATGAAATTTGGCAGGATTACACATACAGGTAAGTAGGGTAAGTATTTTTTAAGTTGTAAGGCTTTTTAAATATGTTATATCTGTTGTTGAGGTAATTGCAAAACTTTGCTGTATTTCACTGTATTTTGCGGAAGTACCGTGGTACATAGCGATGATAAGGCATTATGTGATTGGCTAATGACTGTCTTTAGCACTTTGTCTGTGTTCTGCATTACTCCCTTACATATAGGTAAGTATTATTTTTTATTTTTTCCCCTACCTACTACCATTTTATTAAAGTGGTAATAGGTAGAAAAAAATATTTACAAGTTTGTATATATATATATATTTTTAAATGTATGGAGTACTGCAGTGGTTCATAATATTTAAAAATATATATATATGTTGAAAGTTTTTAAATACGCCCTGCTATACTACACTATATGTCGCAAATATAGTATACTACAGTCTATTTTAAATTTTTACCCAATTTAAATCTTCACAAAAAAGTATTTGGAGTACAACGGTAATATGTACAAATTACGGTGGTACTTAACTTTTCTTTTTTTAAATGCGCAGTTCTCCCTAAACGGCTGGAAAAATATATAGAAAATTATAAATAAATTTCTCTAACAATTATCACTTTCATAAAGTGACCTCCTGAGGCGGAAGCCGGGAGAGTCTAGCTAGCGTTTTTAAAAATTGTCTTACTGTGTAATTAAAGTGATTTTAAACTTTATTTTACCATTTCGAGAGTGTATGTAAGGTGATTGTCAACTTTCCTACCTCGATCCCCCTCTGCCACGGGATACTGTCTCGAGTGGACGCCCTGCCCTGGGACACGCAGGCCATGCCCACCATCTGACAGGCCACACCCCTACCTCCGCCACTATTTATCATGTGTTTCCACCGGAAGCGCAGCGGACGGGCGCAGCGGGGGCGCCTAAGGCAAGCCCGTCTGCGCCCGTCCGCGACCAGACCGCGGCCGGGGCCAGACATGCTGCCGGCGAGGGATCTCAGGGTGAAAGGATAGTGTGGTCAGGTGAGGACCTAAAGGCTCTGGCTCCCCCCTTTAATTGCTGTCCGCACTCTACAGACCCTCTAACCTTCGCCCCTCCTCAGATTTGTAACACTTGTGTGTCAGTTTTTAGCAATGTAAATTCTGTGAGGCTTCCTAGTCCCAAAACTCCACTTCAGATAGGCATTAGAGCCGGACTACTGAATTGTAGATCCCTGGCCAAACATGCTGATGATGTCTGGCAGTTACTTGAAGAACAGGAATGGGATATCCTGTTTTTAACAGAAACATGGATGAAGGAAGGCAACTTGACCTCCATTGCACTGGCAGTCCCTCTGGGATTTAAAATATGCCTCGCCAACCGTTCTGGGACAAAAAGAGGCGGTGGCGTAGCTATCATTTTTAAAGAGCACTTAAGACTAACCTCCTCAGCACCTACGACTACTCAAGGAATTGAAGGCCTCCACTTCTGCTTTCAGGCAAGTCCTCAGCTCTCATTAGCAGGACTGGTGATTTACCGCCCACCGGGCGGCGCAGATTCGAACTTATCTATCCTACTGGACATGATTGTTCAGAGCTCGCTCCTCCACCCCCATTTTATTGTGGTGGGTGACTTTAACATCCACATGGATAAATCCGACTGTGCCATGGCAGAGCTACTTAGAGCTACTTTAAGCACGGCCAGTCTTAGACTGATCAATGAGGGCCCTACACATAGGGGGGGCCATACTATTGATCTTATCTTTTCTAATATCAAAAATGTGCTGGCCGAGGATCCACTCCCTCTGACCTGGTCAGATCACTCACTTGTCCCTTTCACACTGAACTTGGCGCACGACATTTCTGCGTCCAGTAAATGTTACTTCCTAAAAAGACAATGGAAGAAGCTGATCCCCGAGACTATGGGCCCTGTCCTGGAGAAGACTACCCCATCCCTGACAAACAACGCCAATATTGATGCTCAACTCTTCAACGAGTGGGTTGGAAAGATGGTTTCCTCTATTGCGCCAGCTTCCCGTGCACTATCGAAAAGAGATTCTCCCTCAGCACCCTGGTTTTCGCAGGCGCTAAGAATAGAGAAATCAGCTTCTAAAAAGCTGGAGAGACTCTGGAGAGCAAACTATGGTCTGGAGGAAAAGATTAGGTACAAAGAAGCTTCTAAAAATCTTCGGAAAACTATTAGAAAAAATAAAAAACATTTTTATGCAGACTCGATTCTACAGGCAGAACAGTCTAGCAAACAGATTTTCAAAATAGTACAGTCTTTTTTTAAACCTAAGTGCATTGAGAGGGAGGTTGCTCCAACAGTAATGCTTTGCGAGCAAATTTCTGAGTTCTTTGATCAAAAAATTAAAAAGGTCTACGACTCCTTTGGACCAGAAATAAAAACAGTGAAACAGGACCTCGCGAATAAGAGCGAGCTAAGTGAGACTTTCACCCAGTTTTTCACTATCCCCGTGAGTGAGGTACGGCAAGAATTGCTCCGATGCCCTGCAAAATTATGGAGCTCTGTAGCCGACTTCGTAACTCCTACACTTCATCATATCTGGAACTCCTCCATTGCTTCGGGCATATTTCCGGATGCATGGAAACATGCTACCCTCCTGCCCTTAAAGAAAAAGCCTAACGGGGACACGGAAGATCTCACTAATCTCCGCCCGATATCTCTACTAGCCGCCCCGGGAAAAATGTTGGAAAAAGTCATACAACGACAGCTGAGTAAATTTGTAGAAGTAAACAAAATTCTCCATGAAACACAGTCTGGCTTCCGGCCCGGCTTTAGCACGGAAACAGCGCTTATTGAGGTAGCCGAGTCAGTTAGGTGGTCGATGGATGCAGGGAACTCAGCTATGCTGGTACTCCTGGATCTGTCGGCCGCCTTCGATACGGTGGACCACGCCAGACTACTCAGCCGGTTGGCCGAGATAGGGATTCAGGATAAGGCGCTGGATTGGGTACACTCCTACCTATCTCAGAGAACCCAGAAGGTGGCACTTGGAACAATCTCGTCATCACCCAAGCCCCTTGGCTGTGGAGTCCCGCAGGGGTCGGCCTTAAGCTCCCTTCTGTTCAATGTCTACCTTGCTCCTCTCTTTACGCTAATTGCCAACTGGGGTGTCAAGGCAATTTCATATGCCGATGACACACAGTTGGTATTTCCGTATTCCGAGATCACGCAAGAGTCCTTTTCTAACTTCAAAGGCTGTCTTCAAGACGTAGCCCACTGGATGAACGCTAATAAATTAAAACTTAATGCCAATAAGACAGAGGTTATCTTTTTTGGCAAGGGCTCCCCGCCCGCGTCAGATCTTTGGTGGCCGTCGGAGATGGGTCCTGCCCCGTCACCCAGTCACATGGAAAAAAATCTTGGAGTGAGATGGGATGATTGCATGTCCTTTACCTCCCATATCCAACAAGTTGCCAGATGTTGTATGAGCAAACTGAGAAATCTGCGTAAAATCCTCAGACTCCTACCAGAAGACTGCCGAAAAACGGTTATCCACGCCACTGTGACCTCAAGGCTGGATTATGCCAATGGACTCTACCTAGGCCTACCAAAATACCTGACACAAAAGCTTCAGGTAGTTCAAAATGCGGCTGCGAGACTGTTACTGCGAATTCCACTCAAGCAGTCAGTCTCTCCGCATCTTCGATCCCTACACTGGTTGCCAGTTGCCAGCAGAATAAAGTTTAAAGCACTAACGCTGGCTTTTAGATCCTTGCATGGCTCCTGCCCAGTATACCTGAAAAACCGTCTTCCCAGATACTCCCAAGCCCGCGCATTGCAGTCTAACTGCCGTGTTCAACTGACAATCCCACGCACGAAAAAGGCTCGACTCGGGGGTCGGACTTTTTCGGCTAACGTCTCCGCGCTGTGGAATACCCTGCCACAAGAAATTCAGCAGGCCCCTTCCGAATCCTGTTTTAAGACACTGCTAAAAACTTGGCTTTTTAACCAACCACGCTAGCTTTTTAATTAAATTTTTAATTCTAATTTTTATTTTTTATTGCTATTTTTAACTACTCCCAGGTCTTCTGTGTTCTACTAGCGCCGGGACACCTCCTCGCGAGGTAGCTGTCGCGCTTTATAAAACCCAGTATTATTATTATTATTATTAAGTGGTAACACGTAGGGAACAACAATAAACGTAATACCTATATATAAGTCCCTAACCCAGAATGCAGCGAAAGTGTGCTGAAAATGACATGGCTGCGTTTTATGTTTTGTAAAACAGCCATTAGCCAATCAGATACTGCCTTCTACTTGACATGCACCGTGGTTTTCCGCAGTATAATATATTACTATGTATTTTAACACTTATAACTTTAACTCTGCTTACACTATTTACACCTACTACCACTCTATGCTATTCTATTCTACACAACTCCACTCTAACCTATCCACTCTATGCCACTCCTCTCTACGCCACTCCAGTGTACACCACTCCACTGTACGCTAACTATAACTCACCCTTCCTCCATGCACTGGTTATACCTTTACATTTCATATAACTTATACAATGTAAAATCATAGCATTCATAACAACACCTATAACAACTCAAATAAAATCATTGCTGAGGACACATTGCATGGTAGAGTGGAGAGTTATAGTTAATGTAATGTGGAGAATGAGGTGACCAGATTGTGTGTGGAGGTGCGCAAGTTATAGTACATTGAAGTTAGTGCGTACATTATAAATGTAAGTTATAACTGGGAGTGAGTAAATTATAAATTTAAGTTGGAACAATAACTTAAGAACTTCTAAAGTTCGTATAGTTTAAGGTGGGTTTGTATAGAGAGCAGTCGCAGCTGGTGACATTTGAAAATGGTGAGGCGTAAACGTTAGGCATGACTTTTATATAGCAAGTGATGTGAACAAGTCCAATGGACAAACCTGGTGCCCAGGGTGAGTCCCTCTCCCGAGAAAGACATGAAAAAAAGATTGGCAAATGGTACATTTTAAAGCAATGAATGTGGTGATAAAGCAAGGATTATAAAGCAGTGGAAATGTATAGTCTTGAAATATTAAACACATTAAAAACTGCCCCATATCTTCCTGCATTAATATGTTCAACAGTTACTGTAACGTGTAGATTGTAAAGCATGACAACTTGGGCCCTTTAAAATGTATGCTTGCCCAGTGCTCTAGAGTGCATGCTCTAACCAGACTTTGAGAACCACTCACAGCTGCTGGCTGCAACCAGTCACATAGAAATATGTCCTGACAAGTCTTTAAGTAGGATGAAAAAAGTGGGGGCTCTCTACAAAGGAACATGTTGAATACATTTCTGCAATTTCCATAGTGTGCCACCTGACTGGTATTTTGGTTTCTCTCTGAGAAGTAATTGTATCCAGATAAACGACACAACAACTGACCTACACCTAAAGCCTGTCAGTATGATTGGCTTTGTTAATGGGTGTTAGCTGTTTAAGTTGTTTAAGATAAATGAGTAGCGACAATGGTTTGTTATAAATAATTAACATTGGAAATGTTTCATTTCTGAAACTGTGAGTCTGTGAATTAAATAGCATTAAGCCCTGTGGAAGGTCTTTTGGCCTTCAGTTATGTGTGCTTTATGTGATATATGTATTACTGCATATGCTGTCCATCTGCACATCTTCAACCACCTCTCTTTCCTCTTCAGCACCCTCTTTTCACTCTTCCCTGAATGCACTTACTCACATCTCTGTCACTTCACCGCCCCCAAACATGCTCTGCACTCCCTCAAATTTAAGCACTTTAATTTCTCTTACTTTTGCCTTGCAAATATGTTGACATCTGTGTACCCCTTCACACACATATCCACAGAATTTCAGTTGCAAATGGAATACATAACCCACTGACATGCACTTTGTTTGGCTTCAGCCTTAGCGCCTGTGCGCTTAATCAAAGCTCCTCATAAACACCTGGCATGGCTCAAGCCTCAAGGTATGCACAGACAAAAATACAGATAAACAACAAAATTACAAAATAGCTAACGCTTGCGGAATGCAAGATTAAATAAAGTATGTGAAATAAGAGAGGAACTGAATCACTGAAATGCTTTCCCTTAATTTTTTGTAACATTAATTGTTTGCAAGTCAATCAATTTTTTTTGCATCAGTGTTAACTTAGGGGCCTGAAGACACTGCAAGATTTTATGTCATACATCTGAGAACTGTGCACTGTAAGCACATATTTCTCACCTTGCTTGACTTAGATATTTGGATCAACTTCGCAAGGGAACAAGAACTATGCTTGTTTTTGGATCCATTTTGTGGGGGAACAAATACAGCAGCTCCACTTCTAACAGAGCCAGCAATCTGCTGCGAGGGCCTGGGTGTCACAGTGAGGAGATTAGCATGAAGGGTCTCAGCACAATATACATAACACAGCATTGGCTTGCAAACACTTACCATTACCAACAACAAGGCACCAGATCAGAGGTGCTTGCGTCCACTCTCACATATGACGAAAGGGTGGGATCTAAGCCTTTGAATGACGAACGTCTGAAATAACGCTGGGATGAAGTCTTTGACATCCAAAACCGTGACCTTGATTGAGTCACTGGCCTACAGAGTGCATACAACCATAGATCACAATGGCAAGGAAAGGCTTTAAAACAGAAAGCCCTGCGCCCTGCTTCACAGTTCAGAAAGTTGATTTACTGCCTGGCTTCCGTCTCCTGCTTCAGAGGGAGGCGCGGCAGGCAGCCTGAAACAGACAGCCCAGACTTAAATACATTGATTTATTTAGAGATACAATCATCTCTCTAAATAAATCGATGTATTTATTATGGTTTTTAGTAAATGTGTAGGAATTTCAGAGGGGTGCAACCCCTGAGCCCTAATGGAGAAACCGGCCCTGAGAAAAAAGAACGTTTTCCTAACTATAACTTAGTTTTAATCACTGGATAATTCATTTAATATGGATTTGCAAAATAAGTGGGATTTGTACGATTGAACTTTTATACTAACGGAGCTTTTCTCAGTACACTGTTTAGAAGTGAACTGACTTGAAACCAATCTTGCGAAACTGAAGGTGTTTTTGCCAAATATTGTGAGGGCTCAGGGCTGAGCAGTTTCAAATTGAGTGTGTATGTAGACAACTTGTATAATCTATATAGTCTGGTGTACTATCTTTAATGCCTAGAGTATGGTACTTCGCAAGAGATATATTCAACCTTAATTCTTTTGTAATCTTTTCATTTTCTATGAAGATCTTCAAGTGTCTTGATAAGTAATTAATTCTGATGCTTTAAAATTATTTAAAGAAAGCAGTGCCCAACTAATCTGAAACCTCAGTATGCAATGTAACGTTTCAATTGTGCTGTTCTATATGCATCGTTTTTTAAATATGCTTTGCTTTTTTACACTTAAAACAGTGCTCTCGGGTGAAAAACTGCAGAGGGTAATAAAAGAATTTCTATCTGAACTATCCCCAGGTTTCCAGTACACAAAATATGGCTGCCGTAGGAAAAGCGATAACAAAATGGTTCACCGCAGCTTCTGTGAACCGAACAAAAAACCGAAGCCTATTCGCAGAATGTGCAACCTACAAGAATGCACACAGCCACTGTGAGTACTCCCATAGAATTGTCGTTTTCCTCCAAATGAGTTGTAAAATGGACAACAAGGCATTTCTGATGGATGAGAAATTTTAGAACTTTGGCTATTGAATTAATTGACTTTCGTTCACCCACTGAGAGCAGTGGGGAAGTGACATCACGTACCCTTTGACCTCCATTAACATCACAGCCTTGACATTTAGTCTGACGATTAGACCCATAACATCCTTCTATTTCCCAATGAGGGGATAGGGGAAGGACTGGAGAAGGTAGGCATGAATTTCAGAGCCCTGATTTGTTTCTGTTCCTTTCTTTTTGACCCCAGAGAAGAGTGATAGCAAGTGTAGTGCCATTTGTATTAAAGGGCACTCCGAGGTGCCTATTGTACACGAGTCACATTTGAGCAGTATGAATCCTTATGTTTAGCAATGGCATCTATGTGAGTGTTTGCTCTACTGCAAATGAGTTACTGAACAAAGATGTAGTGTGGCAGTATTTTTTGAGGCTTCGTTGCATTCCTCAGGAAACAGACATTTTCTTAGTTAACCTAGTTTTTGTTAGGGCCATTTGAACACATACATATTGACCAGCTGTAGATCCAGAAAATAAACACAGTTCTGAAGAAAATGAAATACATGCTTTTTTAGTCTGATTATGATTTGAGACTGTATATTGGATAAAGTCCTCCCACTGTGAGTTCTCAGGAAATTGCAAGTCATAGGAGTGTTCTAGTGCTTTTAATCCTATGGATATACTTTGCTAATGCACTGCCTGATTTTCTGTGTCCTTCAGACAATATAAACAAACTGCCCCTCCTTGGATTGGACTTGATAATGATTGACTGGGCTTGTGATCAATCAAGAGTGTTTTATGCTAAGTTAGGAGTCCTAAGGTTAGGACTCCTAACTTTACAACTACTAAACTGAGAAAAATCCTAATTTTAAGGCTTTCGGTATTCACAGAAGGCATTTAGGAGTCCTAAAGTTAGGAGTCCTAAATTTAGGACTACTAAATTGAGAAAAATCCTAATTTTAAGACTTTCGGTATTCACAGAAGGCATTTAGGAGTCCTAAAGTTAGGAGTCCTAACTATACTACTAATAAACTGAGAAAAATCCTAATTTTAAGACTTTCGGTATTCACAGAAGGCATTTAGGAGTCCTAAAGTTAGGACTCCTAACTTCTGTGAATACCGAAATGAGTAAGTGCCTTCTGTGAATACCAAAATGAGTAAGTGCCTTCTGTGAATACCAAAATGGTAGTAAGTTTAGGATTTTGTCTTAAGTTAGTTCTGTGAATCGGGCCCATACTCTTTAAACATAACTGTTGTTTCATTTTGCCTCTCAGTTGGATAGCGGATGACTGGGAACACTGCACTAAAACCTGTGGAAGTTCTGGTTATCAGATCCGCACTGTGCGTTGCATTCAACCGCTCCATGATGGCACAAACCGCTCGGTTCACAGCAAGTACTGCAATGGAGAGCGCCCTGAAAGCCGAAGGCCCTGCAACCGATCTCCATGTCCCGCCTTTTGGAAAACAGGAACCTGGTCTGAGGTAGGCATAGGTCTTTGCATAGAAATAGTTATCATATCTTTGTAATGTGACAAGCCAACGGTGAGTGTCTTTCCTCTTGTCTCACTTCGCACACTCAGTTTCTTTTGAAAGCTATGTTGAAAGTATTATTCAAATATGGCAGTACCCTTTATATGCATGCAAATAGTTTTTAGTAGCAAATCAATTTTATCATAGGTTCCAGAGATTTTCCGTCTTTTATATATACATTTTTATTCTTTCTGGACTCTGCTTGTCCAGCACCTGACCAGCACCTGATCATGGGGACAGTATCCATGAGAATCCCACCTTTCAACAGCACCTACACTCTAATACTGTGAAAATAGAGGTTCAATGTGACTAAATGAGGGAAAGGTTTTTAGGGCAGATACAGTGGTGAGGGAGTTTTGAAACAAAATGGATATCCAATGAGCTCTTGCATTCAACATATATTGTCTCAATTATTCACTATAACAAGTACCTGTTTGTTCTAGTCATAATGAGCACATCAACTGGTCATTACTTTATGCATGCCTTATTTTCTGTTCATAACCTTATTTACTGATACAAATGAAATATATCCTGAGTTTAATTTACATTGCTACCATAGCCAGTTATAATGCACACAAATAAGCACAGATCAAACTTACTGTAGATGAATCTTGCATCATTTATCAAAGTGTCACTACTTTCCACAAACGTTTAGTTCCTTAGGACTCAAACAGGATATTCTGCCCCTTTAGTGGGCATGAGTTTTCAAACTGATGAGCTTGTCAACTTCCCAAAAACGTACTTGCCTAGCTCAAGGCAAATGTGGCAACAATGCCCTGCTATCACCTTAGACTGTTTTGCTGCTGAGGGAATTAATGTTCTTAAACCAAACTGCTAAAGAATGTTCTTCAGGACCACCTACCGCCTTCAACACCTGCTGAGTCAGAAGCCAAAATACCCAGCGAAGGATTTAGGGTGTGGCTTTCTTTTATAGTGTGGCGTTCAAAATGGCCACCACACCAAATTTTGTAAGGCTTTTTCACAGCTCTTGTGACTTTTCAGCCGGATGCTGTATCTAGGCATTCAGTTTAGAGGAGGGCACCTGTTACTTTTTTAGGCACTGGCTTCTGGTATCATTTTTTCCACAATACCACCACCATCACCCGCAGACACTGTCAAATTGCTCTCAAGGTTGCCAGGAACAACCAGTAGCAAATTGGGCTCAAACACTTGCAACTCATCCAATGACAATACTCAGATACTGCCATTCAGTGTTAAACAGTGTATGCGTTTCCCCTAAATATGTAAAGTGAACTTGGTTACATCTAAGTAGCTTACTTAACTCATCAGCAAGACCATGGTACGTTATTACAGGACATTTCCCAGTGGTGTGGTAAATGGCATATGTGGGTTGCAGTGCATATTTTTGCACCACCCACTTTTACCACTGAAGTGTATAGCTCCAGAGAACACCATTGTATCCTGACTAGTCTTGCTTACTTATGCCAACTACCCTTCCTGGGGTATAGGCCATCATCCAGGACTCTCCAGCCAACTCTGTTCTGGGTTTTTCTTTCAATCTGACTCCAGGTGTAACCCATCTCCTCGCAGTCAGCCTTGAGGCCTCGGCGCCAGGTGTTTCATGGCCTTCCTCTTTTCCTTTTCCCACTGAGGGTTCCAGGTCAGGGCTTGCCTGGTGGTGTTTGATGTGGGCTTGCAGAGGGTGTGACCTATCCAACTCCAGCGCCTTTTCATGATTTCTTCATGAGCAGGGAGTTGGAAAGTGTGCTCCCATAGGTCATTGTTGCTGATTGTGTTTGGCCAGCGGATTTGGAGGATTTTCCTCAAGCAGGTGTCGATAAAGGTCAGGATTTTGCTGGTGATGGTCACTGTTGTCATCCAACTTTCTGCTCCATAGAGAAGGACTGATTTTATGTTGGTGTTAAAAAGCCTGATCTTGGTTTGCAGCATTATGTCTTTGGAGCTCCAGATCCTCTTTATCTGAATGAAGGCAGCCCTTACTTTGCCGATTCTTGCCTTGACATTGGCATCTGTCCATTCCTGCTTGTCTATGACACTGCCCAGGTAGGTGAATGCATGAACCTCTTCCAGTGCATTGCCTGCAAGAGTGAGTGCAATTGTGCTGGCCATGTTAGCCTTCAAGATCTTGGATTTTCCCCTGTGGATGTTAAGGCTGAGTTGTGCTGAAGTGGCTGCCACAGAGTCTTCTCTTACATCTGCAGATGGGTATCAGAGAGTAGGGCCAGGTCGTCTGCAAAGTCCGGGTCATCGTGCTGCTTTCAAGGTTTCCACTGGATACCATTTCTTCTCCTTGCTGAGGATGTCTACATGTTCCAGTCTATGGCCAGCAGGAAGAGAAAATGTGAGAGCAAACAACCCTGACGGACTCCAATCCACACTTGCAAACCTTTGTGAGATGACTTCCATGGGCCATCTGGCTGGTTATTCCCTCATAAAAGTTCTTGACCATATCGGGGCAAGCCTCGTGACACGCTATGACAAGAACGAACCTCACAGGCGTACCCTATGGACATTTGAGTGCCTCCACATAGCCAACTTCGACTGTAACGTATGCCGGGAGGGGATAACACAACGGGCTTTGGGTACAGGATTATCAGTTGTGTATGTGGTTTCCTTCTTGCAAACTGTCAATAAAACAAAGTTAAATATAAAAGTTCTTGACGATTCTTACAAGTTTATCTGGCACACCAAAGTGGCGAAGTAGCTTCCACAGTGTTTCTCTGTCCACGCTGGCGAATGCCTTCTCATAGTCAATTAAATTGACAGAGAGGTGAGTTCCATCCATCGACTTCTCAAATATGATGTGCAGTATGGCAATCTGGTCTGTACAGGATCTATCTTTGCAGAAGCCAGCTTGCTGGACTCGCAACTGGGCGTCGACTTGTTCCATCATTCTGCTCAGGTTGACTCTTTGCCTGGGGTTGATAGAAGAGTTATCCCTTTGTAGTTTGGGCAGTTACTCAAGTCACCTTTCTTGGGGATCTTGATGAGATATCCCTCCTTCTAGCCTGAATACCCCTATTCCTCTTCCCAGATCCTTCCAAACATGGTATAGAGCATGTCTACTGATGTTTCAGTGTCTGCCTTCAGATCTTACAATGGCCTCCAGAGCACCACCTTGAGTCCCTGAATCATCTATCTCACTTAGAATGAATCTCAGAATTCTCCGCTTCATCAGCTAAAATGACCTCCAAGCAGTAGAACCAGCTGGGTTTGAGGCAATGTCTTTATCACTTGACCTCATTTTAATGTTCTCCGGGTATTAGTCCCATAATTACCAAGACAACATTTTTACAATTTGCTTATTAAGAATTGTTCCACCAATTGCTCAGATCAAAGGATGGTGATAGCTTTAGTTGGACCTGTCCCTTTTTCCTTTGTCACCCCCAGCTTTTTTCCTTCTGTTGCTGAACCCATAATTGTTGGCATTAGCACTCTGCATTTTTTCCCTGCTGACCTGTGGTACAATGCTTGTTGCTCTTTCCCTAAAACATGGCAACAATTGGTATACTCCTGATTGGACCATTTAGTTTACTTGTAAGTTCCTAGTATATGGCACTACATGTATAAAGGGCCTGTAAATTATATGCTAGTAGAAGGCAGCAGAACTCATTATGCCACCAACTAAAAGTAGCCTTTTAAAACATGTCTCAGGTCTGCCACTGCAGCCTCTGGTGCAGTTTTAAGCTGCAATTTCGACCTCGCAAAATATATTTTTTTCCAGGCCTTGACCTTCCTTTTTAATCATTATAAGTCACACCTAAGGTAGGCCCTAAAGACTCATAGGACATAAAACATTGTATTTAAAAAGTAGGATATGTTTTAACTGCGCTAGCAGTGAAAAAATCCTAAAGTCACTTTTCACTATTGTAAGGCCTAACCCTCCCATTGACCAACACTGGGTTATCTTATGACATTTAATAAGTGCTACATTTAGATTGAGAGGGAGCAGATACAGATGTACTATTCACACTTGTACAAATTGAAATTTAAAATCCTCTTTAATGGTAGGTCAGATTTTAAGTTCCAATTCGGAAAATGCCACTTTTAGAAAGATAAAGACACACAATTGATGGACGGAATGCGGAACAAATCACAACATTCACCCCCAGTCAAGAGATCTGGGTTAAATCCATAATTCTTTTGCTCACCATGCCACCCCAGTTTAGACCTGGCCATATGCAAATCAGTCTTGATCCTGTGCCTCATTGGAACAGTCCAGTCCGAACTGCCAAGCCAGATCCTCCCTGGACCAGAAACAAGCATCCTAGGACCGGTTTCGGAGTTTCACCCCTCATCAGCCAGGATAGCTTGAATCCAGTGACACAGTGAGCCTCGGATTGTGTGTCTTTTACTTTTAGAAAGAAGGCATTTTCTTGTACCAAATATCGGTGTCTTCTGCCAGTGTTCTGGGTCACATGACTATGAATGGCTCTGCTGCTGGTGTTTGTGTATTGTTTCTAGACTGTAACACAAAGGGGGATTAGAGTGGGCAGTATGGGCCATTCTGGCAGGATAACTGGGGATGGGCTGTACCCAGCCTCACTTAAACATCAAAGGGCTTTACCTCCTGCTTGCACAAAGGACACCAGGCCTGCCATTCCCTTTTCACCCCCAGACAGTCTGTACACTTGACAGTGGAAGGAGAATAACTTTCCAGAACCAATTGTGTAGGGGTAGGACAGGTTGGCATCAGGTATAAATATTGGACCAAGGATTGTGGTTGTTGTCTGAGTAGGGCTTCCACCCCCTCAACCAGTAAGTCAATTTCTTAAAGATTTCTACTCAATATTGTAGCTCACAATTCTAACTAATCCAGTTTTTATCCATATTTATTATTATTTTATTTATTATTATTAGCATTTATAGAGCGCAACAGCTACCTCCAACGGAGGTGTCCCGGCGCTAGCATCCATCCAATGAGGGAGGTCAGAGAGAGAGACTACATGACGAAATTGTCGCTAAGGAAGGCCAAACAGCTAAGTTTTAAGGGCCTTCCTAAAAGGCAGTTCTGTACTTATCTGCCGAAGGTCATTGGGCAGTGTGTTCCATAGGGTCGCAGTTCTCACGGAAAAAGCACGCCCCCCCCGTCCTTGCTTTTTTGAAGCGAGGAGTGACCAGGAGATTCAGATTGTTGGATCTGAGTGTTCTGGCGTTCTGATATTTCTGGAGCCTTCGCTTCAAATAGAGAGGACCCACCCCTCTCAAAGCTTTGTGAGCTAAAACCAGAACTTTGAACATTACTCTTTTCCTCACTGGGAGCCAGTGCAGACTGTGCAGATGGGGAGTGATGTGATAGCGTAGGGGCACATTTCTAATGAGCCTGGCTGCTGCATTTTGAATCCGCTGAAGTCGCCTCATGAGATAGTCAGGAAGACCAATGAAGAGGCTGTTGGCGTAGTCAAGCTGGGAGGTGATGAGAGCATAGACCACCATCTTCCTACAATTCATAGCAAGGAAGTGAAGACATCTACGCAATGCCTTCAGTTTCCAAAAATACTGAGAGGAGATGTGCGATATTTGGGCCTTGCCTGTCAGCTGGGTGTCAAATCTAAAACCCAGATTCCTTGCAGAGTTAACCGGAATCGGAGGTGGGTTTAATTCTACTGGCCACCAAAGCTCGGTTTGAGGCGGGAGGGGCTGATTAAAGAATAGAATCTCAGTTTTTTCGGTATTTAATTTTAGGCAGTTATCTGTCATCCAGGAGGAAATATTCAGAAGACACTGCCTGAAATTCGTGAAGGCATTCTTGCTTTGTTCTTTAAAAGAAAAAATAAGTTGTGTGTCGTCTGCGTACGAGACAACACGGACACCTGATTTTTCAGCAATAGATGCTAGAGGGTAAAGATACACATTGAAAAGTGACGGGCTGAGTGCCGAGCCCTGTGGGACCCCTTGTGACATCGCCCTAGAACTGGAGACATGGGGATGTAGAAAGACCTGCTGTGATCTATCTTCCAGAAACGACTGAAACCAGCGTAACACGGTCCCTGTAACTCCTAATTGGTGAAGCCTGTTCAGGAGGATCTTATGGGAGACCGTGTCAAATGCCGCAGAGAGATCTAACAGCACGAGCATTGCGCAGTTTCCCGTATCCATGGTTTCGCGTATTGACTCTGCCACCTCTAGAAGAGCCGTCTCAGTGCTGTATCCTGCCCTAAAGCCTGACTGGGAGTCTTGGAGATGGCTATTGGATTCAAGAAAGTCCGAGAGCTGCCTCTGGACCTCTTTTTCCAGAATTTGCTGGGGCCGGCAGCAGGGAGATAGGTCTGAAGTTTTTCAACTCTGCCGGGTCCGCATCCTCTTTTTTGAGGATAGGTCGAACAAAGGCTTTCTTCCAGTCAGTTGGAAAGATTTATGCAAACATAATTCACCAGGATAGACTTCTCCTGTAGGATATCTATGAGCAAAACACATGTTGGCTGTGTACTACTTTCAGTAAGGAAAAAATAAAATGCTGTTTAAATGTAAGGTCACAGGTTCGGTAAGAAGAGTGTTTTTTTTGTGAATAACCTTGCCACAATTTTACGAATCTTCACAAAAATGTAAAAAAAAATTTATCCACCTCTGCGTTTTTCTGGAAAGTTTCCGGGTGATCTATCACACAGGGGCCAAGAAAAAGGGGTGGTCCCAAAACATTTTTTTCCCATATTAATGCCTATAAGAATTTAGGGAAGCGATACAGAAAAAAACACATCTACACAGAATTACATCAAATTTGGCAGAAAGTTAGATCTTTATTCAGAAAATGTGTTTGTGTGATTTGGTGTAAATCTATTCAGCTGTTTTTCAGAAAATAGTGTTTAAATTATAGTGATATCTGGACGATTGATCCCACTGGAGTCCTGTGGTGCTCCCATGGTACAATAGATTTGAGGCATTCCAATTGGCTATGATTGATTTATTTCCCCATCACCCCATTCTGATTGGCTGGCCACAACATGGAGAAAAATGGTGAGGCTGCTATCACAGGACACAGAAATAAAATTGTAAAACCATAGAAGGGGGCAGGGTATCAGTACCCTGTCTCTCGGCACTTCTGGGGAAGCCAGACGGAAACCTCCCTAAGAGGGGCCAAATGTTTTTTTTAAAATCATGCCTCAGGTCATGCATTACTCAGGACACAGTGTGGTCCTCCATGAGGTAGTGTGTAAATCCACTGGGAGACGAGAAATACAAGATTATGCAAGCTTCACTGAGTAAAGCTTGCCCAGTCTCCTGGTTCTACGAGGTGACCCTTGAGCTGTGGTACCATGGTACTGAATAAAAATAATAATCTATATTTTTTTCTAAATGTGGGATAGTGGTTTAATTGGGGGATGGAGGTTCTTTTCATACCTGATTTCTCCCTTTGTCATTGTTTTCCTGTTTTTATTCTCCTCTTTCTTTTCCCCTTTTGTGTTTTTCTCTCACTTGCTCTGGGTCAAAGTTTGTTGAGGAAATATAAGTGCTGGACACCAAAAATGGATTCTGGTTGGTCCCACTGCCTCACATTAAGCACTGGGCCTTACAATCTCTTGTCTTTGCAGATAGAAACTGGGGGCACAAGAGACACCTTTCTGCACAAAAAACAATCCACAGAGGCATTTACCTCTTTCTATGTGTGCTGCAGGACAGAGGAAATAACGAGTCAAAATAAATATATTCCTCCTCGTTACGCCTCACTGGGGAAGGCGTAGCATTTTGACGCATTCCCATGTTTACTAGCTGTAGTAAATCTGAGAATGTTCTAAAACCCATGGGTGAGTGTGTGGGAGTGTTCATGTTCAACTCATGGAAAGCCGCCCAGCTAAAATGTAGTGTAACACAGTGCAAGCAGCTACGTTTCTTTACCTTTCTTTAAAAAAAAAACACATGAAGTGGGGCGAATCGCTCCTTGCATGGCTTTGTAAATATTACTGAAGACTTTGCATTGGTGACGCAAGGACAACACAAAGGCTTGATAAATCTGGGCATAAGGCCCTGATGGTGGGCTTAAGGAGGAAGAAATATTTATTGTATCAGATATATATTCAGACATTGAAAGATTTGTAACTTGTTGGGTGCGATAATAACACCAATTACTGCCTACAAATTGGGGCACATATTGATGCTTTCCGCACCAAAATCACTGGCATAAGTAAACTTGAGAGGGCCCCCCTGCATGGTATGTGGAGAGACCCCCTCCGGACTCAATCAGGAGCTCTCCGTCCAGAGTATTTTGCTGAGGGGGCCCCCTGGAGCGGCGGGGCCTGTGTTACTCCACTGACCACAATCCACATGTTCTATTAATTAATGGGAATTTCCCTTAGTACATTTTGCTAAGCAAGGTGGACACTGCACAGCCTATAATTCCGATATTTGCCAAGATGGAATTACCGAATGCAAATTGGGATTAACTGGCCCAACCATAATCAGAGCCTTGGTGCACCAAGAATTTATATTTATTTACATATTGATGATAGGGCGCTGCATGATTTTTCTCCATGGAGCCACACAATCTGCTATCTTTTTTTTTGTAAATTCTTTTTATTAAACAACTTGCACAGTATGACAATATCTTTACATCCTTTCAATATACGAACTGCATTAGCACATCTTCAACATTAGCATTCTCATGTTTCTAGGCTTTCCCACCTACAATCTGCTATCTTTACAGTGGATTCTCAGCTTAAGTTGCACTGAAACCCAAGTGGGTTTTATGCCATAAGGTGCACACATTTGCTTGCAATAGTGTGGTCATGCGTGGTACGCTCAATAACCTTGCAGCTAGAAAGCGCTATTGTCAAGAATCTAGCTACATGGACACTACTGCACATGATAGGGGAGCCACCATTTCAAAGCCGGACAGTAGTCACAACTATTTAAATTCTCCACAATATATTGAAACAAGCACTGGCAAAGCCACTAGGATTCACATATGCAAGATCTATCGGCTTTGTCAATGTTTTTGCAGCTATGTTGGACAGTAGCATGGCTGCTGTGCAGCGTGGCTGAAAGTAAAATAAATAAACAGTCAGTCAAGCTTTTATTTCGGTAAAATACCATAAAAAGACATAAATAATTATGTACAATAAAACATGATTAAATTGACAATGCATAGAGTATAATCCATCAAAACATTAAAAAAAATTTTTTTTAGTGATACAAAGATTACACAAACAAATGAGAACAAAAAGTTTTTTCATCATAAAAACAAATTGTCAAAACTAAATCCAAGGGCCACGGTGTTCTCGCTACACCACAGCTTCTTGGTAGCAGCAACACGAGGATCGGGAGGGTTGTGTGACAGATTGCAGTTTTTTGGACCGGGTGAACCACATAGAAAGAAGGTATTTGGCCGTCGCAAACACTATCAAAGGGGTAGTGTCGTACTTCAGTATTCTAAACACCTCCTGATAGTCCCTAAGACCCTTAGACTTGCAGAGCTGAATAATCCACTTCTTCCTTGCCTTGTTATATAGAGGGCAGAAAAGAACAGCATGGAGCTCTGTTTCACAAATATCAATGCATACAGGACACGTGTTTAAGGGATCAGATGCATTAGACCATCTGCAGGTAAAAGCCCTCAATGGTAATGAACCGTGTCTAAACTGAGTGTAGAGTTTCTTCGCCAAAGGGGGTTGGATAACATCCAAGAAAACTTCAAACTGGGGACAAAACTTAATGTCCAGAAAGGTGTCGGTAAGCCTGCCCAGAGAGGAATGCAGTAAAATCTCCCTCCGATACAATTGTAAAGCCTCCCGCAGTGAATTCTTAGAAAGTGAGCGACTAGTCGCTTCCGGTGCGGACCATAGGTCCCCCATCCCTATGGAGTAGCAGAGGTTCTTTACATAAGTTAACCAAGGGATTTTTTCCAGATTTCCCCTTGACAGTAAGTCACCAAGATCATGCCTATAGCTTGCAAGCTCGGGTGTTGACCAGAGACGTCTCCAAAACAGGAGTGGGCGGTTCAGGATAATCTCTTCTATAGGAACTAGACCTAAATCCCATCTCAACGGAATTAAAGGGGTACTTGCAGGTAGTTTTAGCAATCGCCTAATAAAGGAATTCTCAATTGACGATAAGGTAGCACAAGTGCAATGTCCCCAGAGGTCAGCGCCGTAAAGCGCACCCCCTCTTGCTTGGGATTTGTAAATTTCCATAGGGGGGCCCAGAGGTTTAGAAAAGGTGTTATTAAAAACCTTCAGGATACCCCCCGCTGATTGTGCTAGCTTAAGATTTGCCTTCGCCAAGTGAGACCCCCATTTCATTTTGTCATTGAGGGTCACCCTCAAATAATCGAAGG
Source organism: Triturus cristatus (assembly GCF_964204655.1). Classification (NCBI taxonomy): domain Eukaryota; kingdom Metazoa; phylum Chordata; class Amphibia; order Caudata; family Salamandridae; genus Triturus; species Triturus cristatus. Next base: position 1,086,653,338 of record NC_140581.1, on the reverse strand, counting down.
TAGAGACCCTGTCCAATGCAACATCTCCCATCTTAGGGTGTGGGCAGTTGGTTGAATTAGAACTGAAGACCATAAATTTTGTTTTAGATAGGTTCAGTTCCAGATCCCTTAATTTACAGAAGGAGCAAAAGGCCTCTAATGTGCGCTGGATGCCCATGTAAGATTTAGACAACAGGAGCGTGTCATCCGCGAACATTAGGGCCAGTATCTTACGCCCCGCTAGAAAAGGGGAATCCAGGTTGGCGGCGCTCAAGAGATGCTCGATCAACCCATTGATAAAGAGGGAGAAGAGAGTGGGAGCCAGAACACAGCCCTGCCTCACACCCTTTTCAACCGGGAATGGCCCTGAAATCTCCCCACATCTCCCGAATCTCACCCTTGCATAAGTGCCTTCGTGCAGACGTTTGAATAAATGACAAAGGTAGGGGGGAGCGCCCATCTCTAGTAATAGGACCCATAGTTTTTCCCTTTGGACCATATCAAATGCGGACCGCAGGTCCACAAAAATCAAATAAAGATTGCCAGCACCCATACTGACTGTCTTCCAATAAATCAACTGTAACCTAAACAATTGGTCAATAGTGGAGACCTTTGCACGAAACCCCGCCTGGAGGGAGGTTAGAATTTGGTGGTCCTCCATCCAGGTCTGCAGTCTTGTTAGAAGGACTCGGGCAAACAGCTTCTGTAAGACGTCAATCAAACTTATAGGGCGATAGTTCGCTGGATCCAAAGGGGAAGATTTTTTATGGATGGGTATAATTTCTGCTCCCAACCAAGTATCCGGGATCTCAAGGCCCTGCAGAATGGCATTAAAGTATACCCGGATGTAAGGGGCCCAGATTTTTAATTCACTTCTGTAAAGGTCACCAGGGATCCTGTCGAGCCCCGGAGCTTTCCCTACTGATAGGGTACTAAGGGCCAGCTCTATTTCTGGAAGGGAGAAGGATCGACTCACTGAATCTTCCTGGTACAATTGATTCATTACAATAACATTAGGCGGGGTTGCCGGGTCAACACCTCCCCTAGGATTACTAGAAGAGTAAAGGGGTTTAAAATGGGCAAGCCAAACCTCCTCACTGAGGTTGGGGATAATAGCAGGGCTGCATGCTGCCGTACCAGTTCGAACGAGGTTCCAAAAAGCCCTCGAATCACGATCAGCTAATGCTTGCTTCATATTTTGCCACCTTAGGTCCTCCCACTCGGATTTTGCCTCCTTAATCAAATTTTTGTAAAAGGCCCTCGCAGCCTGGACACTAGACTGTGTGCCAGTTTTTACCTCTTTAATCAGGGCAGCCTTAGCCAGCCTACAAGAGCCATTATACCAGTGCTCAGGCCTAACAGCCCTTGGCCTAGGGGCGGTAGAGTTGTAAAAAAAGCCAACCAGGGCGCCGAGGAGTTCCTTGTGAATGTTCTGTAAATCTGGGAGATGGTTCGGCGGAATATCCCCATTGGGGCTCAAAAGGTGGGAAACCGCCTCCAGGGAACTAGTGACATTGCTATATAGTGCTGCAAGTTTTAACTCATCAGTCACAACCCTAGCCCACCTAATCCGTCTGCCTCCTGCAACTAGCACCAAGTTCTCACTATTTAGTGGTGTTAGGCCCCGTGGGACTCCACTGCCACCAATATTATTTACCAGTTCCAATGACAGTAGGTTATGATCACTATCGACCCGCGGAGTAACAGAAAAGGCTGCTAAAAAGCCCCAAAATTCCACGTTCACCAGGATGTAGTCGATAGTCGAACAACTCCCAGGTCTATTGAAGGTGAAAGACCCCGGTACATCAGGACAGAGTCTACCATTGCAAGCCCTCAAGGAATGTGCAATGGCCAACTTGTTGATCTCAAGGGCTAGTGGAATAAGACGTTTAGCAGGATAGATAGTGGGCTCTGGAATTTTATAGTTTTCGTCCTCATAACAAGTAGGAGAGGGGATCCCAAGGAGAGGTTCAAAGTGACAATTAAAATCTGCACCTATTAATTTGTGACACGCAGGGGGAAGGGAATGTAGTACATCATCTAGGGCGCCCAAGATCGACAAACCCAGCTGTACCGGATGAGGACGCAGGTAGACATTTAGTACTGCCAGCGAATAACCGGTAGAAAATGTGAGTAACAAACATAGGATATATGGGGATTTTGAATCTATGAGTTTTACAGAGCAACCTAGATGAGTTGCAACCCAAACGACTAGCCCCCCCGAGGGTCTACCCCTTGCACCTTGGGCCGCAGAAACAAAAAAAGATGCGTAGCCCACCCTCGATGGAATATGCCGTAGCCATGTTTCTTGGAATAAACAGATATCATAATTGTCCATTAACTCTCCCCACTCAGGGTCGGAGAGTTTGGACTCCAATCCAGCCACATTCCAAGACCCTATTAAAGGTCTACGTGCAGGCATATGGAGGGAACAAGCCACCAGAGGGAGAGAAGTGGGGGAACCCTGTGAAGCAATATGCTCACAGGGGCCCAACTCAGGGCACCCTTCCGTAAAGCTGTTATACAGAAGCGGGGAAGAGGAGGAAATAAGACCGCCCCCGGCACCAGGAACAGCCGAGGGGAGATCCATCTCCACACCATACCCATCCCCACCCAAACTCCCCCCCGTATGCCTATGCCCTCCCATGTTATGCCTCGGGGATGATGGTCAATCCACAAACCTAAGCATATCAAAACGGTTGGCAACCGGGACATTGAAGTAGGGATTATGGGAGGCATGATAGAAGTTGGGAAGTTCCACATGGATCGGATCATTGGAAGAGGGATAGAAATACCCCAGGTGACACGTGCCAATAGATCCTATTTTAAACTTCCCGCCCAAATCCAATATATGTCCGACTACTCTGGGGTCCCTAAAATTGATCAGAACACAATCCCCACCAATATCCTTTGGTCGAGTCCCTAGCCAGGTAACCCTGCGAACAAAGAGGATCTCCCCTCTCCCAACTCCATTCAGAGGTCTATTTTTGGACAGCCAGTGGGTAACTTTATTTTTAAGTTCATAGTAGGTCTCCCCCTTAGCATTAGTTAAAGGGGGAACACTTGTGAGCACAACCACATAGGGGGCTGCCTCGGGAGGGAGCTGAACGAGGGGAGAGGAATCGGCCAGGTTCCGGAGAGCTGAATTACCACCCATATCAGAGGGAAGCCTACCCCCACCAGGGCTCCGAGGAATATAATCCTTATTACTGTGAGACTGGAGACCTGCTGATGAAACAGTGGGGACACGGGTGGTAAGCGGGGGCATGGGAAGACCAGCATCAAGGGGAGGGACAGTAGGCAGCGCCAAGGGTAGCTGAGCTGAAACAGAAGGGGTAGGATAGGGGAAAGTAGACTGGCCTTGTAAGGAAGCGTTGTTAGTCGAGGCTAGGGTACCCACACCCTCCAAACTACCGGGATTATGCAGAAGATCATGGTTTGGCAGCTTTTTCCCACTACCTTTGGTGTTAATTAAAGATACCAACCTGTCGATTTTGGATGACAGGGTTTTTAGAAGAAGGTTTAGGGAGTGGTCCATATACGACTGTAGATCTATTACTAAATTAGAAGCCCAAACCGGTGGGTTAGTAAAGGAAGGGTGTTGGGCCGGAGCTGGAAAGGCAGACCCAGCTGCAGGGGGGGCGGGACGTATGCTCCTTTTTTTGGTTTTCGGCTTTTTATTCCTTGACTTTACCTGCTTCTTGGGAGCCACTATAGAAACATATGATGATGATAGTGGGCCAACTTCCGCTTGCACAGACTCATCTAGAGTCGCCTGTGCACAAGGTAGCTGGGTAAAGGAGGGCAACATAGAAGACATAGCTTCCAGGTCCACCTGATACGAAGACAAATCAGCCAAGCCATCAGAAGGGGGTGCCAAAGTGAATGCAGGGGTAATGGACAGCCGTCTTTCCGTGTTTTCAATGGCTGTGGCGACCACCCCAATTGTTTTCTGCAGCATTTTGTCTATAGCTGTAAGACTTGGAAGCGGGGGATTTAAATTAGCGTGTTGTCTAGTCATTGGGCGACTCAATGAAGATTTAGAAGTTTTCCCCATAGTTCAGGTGCAGACTAACAGACTGGTGTAGTGCAAATAGAAACCCGTGTGCAACGATTGGCTAAAAACGAACAATGTTTGATAAAAGATAGAAAACTCTATGCGCAGCTTGAGGCTGTAAACTACGTGTTAACACAAGAATAAAATAACCTGTAATGGTTAGGAGTCCACACTAGTCCAGTGTCCACGGCCGAAGAGATGTGGCCCAGCCCGGCCTCCTTCGGCCCCGGACGGCCACAGACGGTCCCGCCCTTGTCCCGCGCTTCTCCCGGCGCCGCCCGCGCGCGTCCGCGAGGCGGAGGGAGTTGCCTTCCTTTGTACGCCCCCAGGCGCGGGAACCGGGTGGTGGGCGGTGATGCAGGGCTTGCTGGGGGATGTAGTCCGGCCCTCTTCGCGGCCGCGCAGCGGCACGGCGGCGGGGGCAGCCCAGACGCAGCACTCCGCACTCTCCGGCAAAACAACAGGGCAGGCAGGGCAGCAAGGCGACGGCAAGCGCAAGGGAATCCTCCCCAACAGGACCTCACAGCAGACAAGTGTTTCCCGCTCCCCGGAGGGAGCTGCCTCCCTTTGTACGCCTCCAGGCGCGGGAACCGGGTGGTGGGCGGTGATGCAGAGCTTGCTGGGGGATGTAGTCCGGCCCTCTTCGCGGCCGCGCAGCGGCAGCGGCACGGCGGCGGGGGCAGCCCAGACGCAGCACTCCGCACTCTCCTGCAAAACAACAGGGCAGGCAGGGCAGCAAGGCGACGGCAAGCGCAAGGGAATCCTCCCCAACAGGACCTCACAGCAGACACATTAAACACATTTTAAAAAATGACACACTCGTTAGGACACAGCAGCAGCACATTACAACACGATTATTATAGTATAAATGCTACAACACATGCATTTCTTCTATACGCTAACGCTGCAGTCCCCAAACTTCTCAGAAGAGTTTCTGTGCTTTTAATGTAAATCTCACTAGCGTCTGATAAAGTTTTAATCACACCATTTGACTGCTTCTAGTCCTATATAAAATATCACAAAATATGTCTTGTAGGTGACTTTGAATAGGCAGTAAAGAGGCAGGTAGTATGAGAGCACGGGGATTGGTAAAGCATGCCCTTCTATGCTCCTTTCTACATCTCTGCCCCAAGCTTGTGCTTTCCTTGCAGGAAAAGATAATGTCCTCATATTATTTTATAGCACTAATTATAGTAGGCAGGCATGGCCGCCAGCAGGTGGCGTGGTAAGTGCAGGCCAGGGAGAGTGGACTCACATAGGTTCCCATAAATGGATACATGTGTGAAATGTGCGGGTCCTATAAACACAAAGACCCACTGGGTGGTTTCCAGTGTGACTCGGCAACAGTGTGAAGGAAGCCACATGTTTATAGAGAGCAGCTGTGATCTCTGTAATAGTGGCCAGGATATTAATATTAATCGATTTTTATTGTATTAATCACATGGATTACAATAATAATGAAATAAAAGAAAGAATATATTTACTATCATCATTAATATAAGTTAGAAAAATAGATACAAATATGCTATATGGGTCACAGATATAAAACAAGCAATATGCTAAGACCCTAACAATTTATAGATATAGTCTGAAAATGTCACAAATTTTATAATAAAACAATTATCTTGAAGCTTATAACAGTACTTGACAGCCACGGGGGTACATCTTATTTTTGCCTCCTGAAAAATCGGACATATATATAGTTTCCTTAAATACAAACGTTTTGGGCTCGTGCACAATAAATACATGAGGGTTTTCGTCGACATGTAGACTTCCCTTTGATACTTGATTCCAAGTTCCCTCAAATTCATAGATAGGACTATAAAACCATCTGAATCTTAAATATTTCAGTTTCGGATGAGGCGAGGATAATAAGGAATAAGGTCATGCAGCCGGGAGCGATGAAGCCCAATCTGAATGGAGGAGAGGGTGGGAGAGGAAAAGGATGTGGCGCTACAGAGACTAAAGAGACACTGACTTTGGAACTGGGGAGCCAGGTTCGAGTCTCGGCATTGACTCAACATCGTGTGATTCTGGGCAAATCACTTTGGCTCCCCTGCCTAAAAAACATGAATGCGAGCTTGTGCAATGTAACTAGTGCTCATGTAAACACCCCACTGCCTTCTGGTTGGGTCTGAACTATTTAAAAATATAAAAAAGAAATAGTATCTCAGTCATAACATGCACAGCAGGCATGTGCTAAGAAATTTAAATCAAACTTGACCAGGAAGTGACGTGTGACGTGTGCTGTCGAATTAGAAAGCAGCAAAGAAGAGTGATAATGATGCCAACGAATAGTAAGTAATGGGTGGACTAAAAGCCAATTTTTACAGTTTTTTTTTTACCTACTGTATACAACAAAGACCTGTTCACACTGTGAACAATTGTTTTATACATCCGTTTCAGTTGTCATAGATTTTAGACACTCTTTACAGCTTGCGAATATTTCGTCTAAGCTATTCAACGGTGTGGTTCACAAACAAGAAAGAGAGAATGAGAAGTTTTGCGTACGAGGTGAGTCAAACTGACTATCAATGTGTCTTAACCTTATGTCTCCAACACCCCAATTATGGTGAAAAAAGAGTGAGAAGGAGTGTTGGTGCCTCACGGTAGCGCCACCAGGGAGGGTTAAGCAGGATGGTACTCGCCTGCTACCTCAAATTCTCATCATCAACTACCAACACTCCAAAAGCAAGAAAATTGTGTGAGGAACCAATGATTAACTGTACAGGTGCTAAGGTGTGTAGTTAAAGAAAAAGGAGAGAAACAAAGAGCTGTGCTAAAATGTGTGCACCGTATCAAACCCCTTAGTGATATACACTGATATCGAAAAATGAGCTAAATCACACTGGCTTGCATATTTTATTCTAAGCTGCGTGATGGCTCATGTGTTAAAATGCCCACATGTTTCATTGCCACTGGACAAAACTCACGGCAACTTCTTCAGGGCGTGGGGTCTGTTCATTTCACCCTGCACCTCTAGTTGTCAATTAAAAACAGTTCTGTAGGAGACAAAAGAGAACATACACAAACATAACAACATAGGACAGACTTGGTTGGTAACCTGTTATCTCAGGACAACTGTCCTATGTATTGTATTTCGGAACACCCTATAACATATTTACCAGGATATCGCCCACCATGGGCATACCTTTACCCTTGAGTCCTTGCGGCTATGTATGCGCGTTCAAGGCTCCGCTTATTCCACTCCACTCGTGAGTCTGTAATATATAATATACAGTGAGCATAGCATGATTGATAATGTTTGATGTCTCATTCATAATTAGTGCGGGTGTATCTCCCTCCCGTCTCTGGAGGTTCCCCCACATCTAGGGGTTTGATCAATAAAATGCCTCATGTTTGGCGTCCCATTAAAAAATATTAACCTAGACATGGCGAACCCTTTATAAAGTTGTAACCTAGCCCATCAAACTTCCAGGACTCCCGTTCCGACCTTAGTGTCCCTAAGCCCCATCTCTTTGGCCTTTTTCAAATCAACTTCCCCGAGTTAGAACCATCTGTCAAGACTCACCGTGAAAGTGTTCGTAACTGGCGTTTACTCAGCCCAGCAACAGCACGGCCATTCCATTGCGCGGTTTAAAAACGTCATTGCGTGTACCACGTGATTGGTCTACGCGGGTCCCATTCAAACCCAGGGCTCGGTGTGATGTAAAAGGGGTCGCCATTTTGGAATGGGAAATGCCGTATTATGCCTATCCCCATTAGTTTACGTACATATGTTCCTGCATGTATTTATTCCAACCTAGTGTAGAATGGTGATCACTGTGTGTACATCAACCTATTTACAGCCTTAAAAACCCCGAAATGATGTATTTCATGGGATGCTCCTACACGTATGTATCCCTATATAGTTTTTCATTTGGGGTATCAGTGACTGAATGTCGCGGATACCATTCAGATGGCTTGATGTAATGTAAAAGAAGTTGCCAATTTGAAGTAGGGAATGCCGTATTTTGCCTGTCCCCATTGATTTACAGAAACGTGCTCATAATAGTATTGGCTACGTCCCAGTGAGGGATGCTGATGAATGTATATATATATACATCAACCTATTTACAACCTTAAAAGTAACCAAAGTGATGTATTTCCTGGGATATTCCTACAAATATGTGTCCTGATGTAGTTTTCCAAAGGCATAAATGTGGTTAACCTACATTATCTGGTAACTGCAACTATAGTGATCGCCCAGCAATTGAGATTATAATATACTGAGATTGCGTTAATGACAGTTATAACTCATTAATGTCACACGCTTTAAGTTGACTCGTTACCCGAACTCTGGACCTCGTATATCCACTACTGGTATAATGTTCATGGCCTTGGACTGAGTACTAGTGACCCTCAGTGGTATGGAGGAAGGGTGTCATGAACCATATGTTCACCTTACTCCATTCGATAAGGTCGTTTAGTCCATTTTGGTCCACCCCCTCTTGATAAATCCAACGTGCTTCCCTGCTACTCAGTCTGGATTCAATATTAAACTGGTCACCTGTAACTCTCTCTAGCACTACCCAGCGTACTTCCTGAGCAGTATGTTGTTGTGTTTGAAAATGTTGTACCAATTTAGTGCTCAATTTACCTGCACGGAGTGTGCTAAGATGTTCTTGTATTCTTGTTTTTACCTTCCTGCTGGTTAGGCCGATATAGTGAAGCTCGCAGGGGCATGTCAATCTATAAATCACGTGCGAGGTGTTACAGTTGCTAAATTTGTTTAAAAACCAGGTCTTATTGTTTACAAGAGTAACATTTTTAGTGGGCGATGTAAATGCGCACACAGAGCAATTTCCACATGGGTAATGCCCCGGGGGGATGTTGGTTTCACGTGGAATTATTTTGGGTCTGGTGTGGACCAGCCGGTCCCGAATGTTCGCAGATCTTTTGAATGCAAAACGGGGGGGAGGCATTTGCATATTGGTGGTACTAAGCAGATGCCAATGCCTGCGAATAATCTGCCTAATTTTGTTGGAAAGTGGTCCAAAGGTAGTGACCACTGGAATACATTCACCTTTTTCTTTCGAGGTCTTTTCCAACAGGGCTGCACGGGGCGTGTTGTATGCTCGTTTTTTTGCCTGTCTTATGACCTTCCTCGGGTATGCTCGATCTTGTAGCTTGGTAGCCAAAACATTCGATTGTACAGAATATTCCTGTATAGTAGAGCAGTTTCGGCGGTATCTTAAAAACTGTCCTACGGGCAAGTTGTCACGGAGGGCCCTGGGGTGGTAGGATCTGTAATGTAGGAGAGAGTTTTTATCCGTTGGTTTATGATGAACCCTGGTCACCAACCTATCATCCTCTGCTTGGATGTCGAGATCCAGATAGACTGCACTGGTTTTGCTCATTTCCCAAGTGAACTTTAAACAGCCGTCAAGTCTGTTAAGCCAAGCAAGGAAATCCTTCAGTCCTTCCTCCGTCCCTTCCCATATACATAGTACATCATCTATGTATCTCTTCCAGAGGACAATGTTCCTCTGGAAGAGATTGGTGTCTGAATGGATATGGTACGCCTCGAACTGGCCCACATAGATGCAGGCCAGACTAGGGGCAAATGTAGCCCCCATCGAAGTCCCCGACACCTGGAGATATATCTGGTCCTTACATGAGAAGAAGTTTTGGGTCAATGCGATCTCTATGCATTGAAGGACGAAGGTTTGGGGACAGTCATAAAACCATTCAGAGTCCCTCAGGGCACGCGCTGCTGCCACCAGCGTAGCCTCCTGAGGGATACTGGTGTACAACGACTCTATGTCGATGGTTACAAGGAATTGGTTGGCTGGATTATATGAGACATTCTCCAAAATTCTCAGCACGTCCGTGGTGTCCTGGACGTATGAGGGTTGGGTGATGACCCATTCCCTTAGGAAGAAGTCCGCAAACTGGGATAGCGGTTCTAATAGCGACTGAATGCCGGAGACGATCGGTCATCCCGGAGGAGGCTGTTGTTTTTTGTGTATTTTGGGTACAATATAGAACGCCGGCATTCTCGGTTTCCTGTTGATCAGGAATTCGGCTTCCCTATATGTAACCCATTTCTTTTCTTTGGCCTCGGTTACCAGTTGGATAATGGTCGCCTGCAAGTCATTGGTGGGGTCCCGCGCTAGAGGTCTATAATTGCAGCGGTTCCCCAATAGCCTGGCCACCTCTGTGTCGTAGTCGAGTGTGTCCATCACTACCACTGCCCCGCCTTTATCGGCTGGCTTAATAGTGATTGTTTGATTGTTTTGTAGGCTTTTCAATGCCTGCCAATCTCTAGAACTCATATTGCTGTAGTCCACAGTCTGCATGTTTTGTTCAATCTGACCAATATCCTGTAAGATCTTCTGTTCAAACACCACAGTTTCAGGGCCTATTGTATTTCCAGGGGGACAAAATTGGGAAGGGCGCCGCAAATTTGTACAGAAGTTGGACACATTCTCCTTTTCCTTCCCGGCAAAAAACGTTTTAAGTTTAATCTTCCTCGTTAGCCCGTACAGTTCTGCCCGGAGTTGGAACCCGTCATGTCGGGGGGTGGGGACATATCCCAACCCTTTGTTCAGTACAGCAGTTTCCGCGACTGTGAGGGGATATTGAGAAAGATTGACCACAATGTTGTTAGCCTTAGCAGTTATAGGGGTGTTCTGCCTCTGCTGCGAGTGATCCTCGGGGAGAAGGACTGCCAGGTTGAGTTCAGGTTCTGACGAGCCCGACCCCGTCCCCGGCCTCTGTAGTTGTTCACCCTCTGGTCTGCTGTATTTTGTGTTTGTTGACCTAAAAAAACCCTGAACATTGCTCCCATTTACCTACAACAGATTGCCGCTAGGCAGGCAAGACCTAAAAATGACCAATGTTTATACCAATCAGGAGTCTTGCTAAGCCTCAGTTTGAAATAGCCTCTCTGGCTTAGCTGAAAAGGATAAATCAAGTCAGAAACAATTTACCAAATCTTCCTACTACATAGGTATAAATATTAAAGTTGAGATTAAAGTTTTAAAATCCGCTACTTCCCGCTTTTGTAGCCCGTCTGCCCTGATATTTTTTGTGGCAACCATTTTTTTGTTGTATGGCACATTAAAAGTGGATACAAAACATTACAAGTTTTACAACAGTAAATGACCGTTTGAGTTGTATTCAAAGTTTTTATGCACTGTATTTTTACCATTTTAGAAATGAGACCTGTTCATAACAATGTTTTGTTCCTAATGATGAAAATTGCTGACCTAGCAGTCTTTGAAAAGAGCCTTGTGCATGATGTAAACGAATATAGCATGTCAAAACACATGCTATTACATTGCGTTCCATGACAACGCGGTTGTTACACGACTGCATTGTTAGACCACGATACCTTTACAGCACAATAATTAGATTGACTTGCTCTAGATGGTGCTCAAACCTTAGGAATAGTATAATTTACTATTTCAACTCCAGCCTGCGCAACAGTAGGGAAGGTGTTGGAATAGTGAATTATACTATTCCTTAGGTTGGAGCGCCATCTAGAGCAAGTTGATCTAATGACTTGCGATATAAAGGCATTACATTGCAGCAACGCTGTCGTTGTAACGACGTCGTTGTAACGACTACGTTGTAAAGGTAACGCAATGTAACATCCCCGTTGTTAAGGCTGTTTCCCGATATAATCTTTTGAAGCAGAATTGTGATCTCAAGTTAATGTTTTCATGTTTCCACAGTGCTCTGTAACTTGTGGCGAGGGGACGGAAGTCAGGCAGGTCCTGTGCAGGACGGGTGACCAGTGCGACGGAGAAAAGCCTGAAGCTGTCAGGGTTTGTAAGCTTGCTCCCTGCAATGGTATGTAGCTCAGAATGTTAACATGTTTTAATGGGTGATGCAGAGGCAATGTTGTTGAATGGTCAAAGAGACCCTAACAAAAAGATGTGATACACCAACCCTCGCGAGACTAGACTCCACAAAAATACAAGAATAAACCCCCGCCCTGGAAAGACCGTTAAATAATTATGGGACCGTTTTATGTCTGATGCAGTTATAACAGTAAGGCTGGTAACAGGCTTTCTAGCCTCATTGGGAACTCCGCTATTCACTATAGAGACTTCGCCTGCTAAAAGCAGGCAAGGTCTTTGGGTGAAAATGGAGGAAAGCACACAGGAATAGCCGTGGAAGCAGTGATTTATCAAGAAACGGCGTTAAGATTATCTCCGCTTTAGCGGCAGAAAACTGCCGCTAAAGCGGCGATAATGGGCTTGATAATATGCCCATGAGAATTCCCATAGAAGCCCATGTTCTGGTGTCAACATGGGCTTCTATAGGAATTCTCTGCGGCATATTATCAAGCCCATTATCGCCGCTTTAGCTGCAGTTTTCTGCCGCTAAAGCGGCGATAATGTTAACGCCGTGCTTGATAATATGCCCCTTTGGGAGTCTCGGGCAAGACGTATTTTGTGGCCCTCTATTTAGAAACAACTATGATTTTTTTTCAACCATTCCCTGCGAATTCAAGTCTGCATGGTGCAAAACTAGACTGAATTATACCTTGAACTGTCAGAAACAATGGCACACAAAAACGTAAAATATGTCTTGCCCAGGTAAACAAGTCCATAAGATGCCACTGGTTAGAGAAAGAACAGAGTGGGAGACAGAAGCAGGCAAAGAGAGGGACAGAGGTTTAGAAAAAAACATAGTAGACGGAGGTAAAATTGAGAGATTGTCCACTTCCATGGGCTGCCTTGGAAAGTGGGAGTTCTGGGCAATTGCACATGTTGCCCATGCCTTAACCCCTTCCATGCTGCGCAGATTCCGCCGCTGTGCTGACGGAATCTTGCGCGGGTGGGGTCATGACGGAACGGTTCCGTCATGAGCACAGCTCAACCGTGGCTCATGACGGAACCGTTCCGTCATGAGCACCGAAGGGGTTAAATCACCATTGCCACCTCCCCCAATTTACTGACACCTGACGTGCCAGTAAGTGCGGGTGGTAGGCATTCCGCATCAATAAGTGGGCCACTCATATTGTCCCTACCGTGTTGTGCCAAAGGCAGCAAATAAATGACTTGGATGGTTCGAACGCTTTTGTGTGGCGAAAACTCACATGTGGTAATTTTGTTGATGCATTTGGAGTGTGCGGTTGTAGCCCAGTATTTAAATATTACTGAAAGGGTAATGCCTAAAAGTGTGGCAAAACATGAAAAAGTACAGCTGCAGCAATATCACACACCATATGACTGTGGGGCATATCAGCAACGAGGTGCTAGAAAATTATCTTGCAAAACAAGGAGAGGGGCTCAGTTGCGTACAAAGAGATAGAGCACCAGTAACTGTTAGGTTAAAAAGAATTTTCTCTTTGTACTAGAATAGAGACTTCTGTTACGTAAACATACCTTCTAACAGTCATCCACATACATACTTTAAAACAAGATTATGACCGCCTAACGTTAATGTTGGAAAATTATCAGTAAAAAAACTCTTTCATAAGTGACAAACATTAGTTGCAATTTATTGACAGATTAAAAAGAGGTATCACGTGATTACAATATATCAAATAAAATAGTCAAACACAAGTGACTAAACGTCAAAAACCTCAATTGTGACAGTAAGTTAAAAAAATATATATGTGCGTTGTATCAAAAGGCACACACCATTATGAAATAAAACTTTCAGTACAAATTAAAAAGGGACAATAGGACATACATACAATTGTATAATGGGAGGAACAAAAACAAACATCAAAATTATGTCTTGGATGTGTGGATTTGTAATTACAGTGCACAGAGATAATCTGGTGGCAATGCACCCTAACTATTCAGGATTCTGTTCCGTAACAAATTCCACCAAACAATTTATGCGTCGACGCGTTTCGGTGGTGTACAGTGATAAAAACCACCTTCTTCAGGACTGACAGATTTAGTTCCTCCACAGAGTAACTTTAACAAGAGTCCCTAAACATAAAACATAATGTAAACATTAGGGAAGGGCAAAAAATGCGAAAAAATAACATACATATACATCTTAAGACAACATGATTAAACATTGTATTCCTTTTCCTCTATCACTAGATAGCAAACAATGACCTATAGAGAGTCTGGCAGCATCTTTATTAAAAACAGAGTGACCTCAAAGTTTCCAACATTACACTGAGAGGACTATATCTAAGACAAAAAGAATCTCATTCGTCATTCATACCTCTATCATTTTTAACCAATTTCTTAATGAAGAAAAAATGTTATTAATAATATGGCCACTGTATAGATGTATAAATCAATTATTTCTAATGTTGGGCCCGACTTTATTTTTGTTAAGTGAATTCTATATCATTTGCCATGATTTTGGTTATATGGAAACATGATAAAAAGATATATGTATACCTATATATCTGTCCCAATAAAAATTGTTGACAGGCGATTCAGAGGCTCAGACAAAGCCCACCATTTGTGTGTAACTTAGTCTGAAACAAATAAAAATTAAAAAATATCATAAGGTGCTTAATATGAAAATTAGGTGGAGCCCATTGTCAGTACTGCTCCCACTCCGTAATCACAATGTTTTTTATCCAAGGACTATTTTATACCATGTTGACTAACCTTGGTGCAGTCAGATGGAGCCTCACTGTATACATGGGGTCGTGTTCATTATTTAGACATTTCAGGATGTACATGGACGCACGAGAGCTCCCAGATCTGTTTGATTATCCTTGGGAATGATACTAACTCTAGGGGTAAACAGTAATAAAGATCCAATGTCACCCGTTAGTTTAAAACATATCGATAGAGGAATAGGTTGGTACTAGGTCATTTGACTAAGACACTTACCCTATATGGCGATGCACCAATGGATAATCAGTCAAATTACTAAAAACCTCCTTTATGTAAGCCGTCCTATCGGGGCAGGATAATATTTTTCTAATTCACCCGAAAATCTGGGTACGGCTAAAAATAAAATAAATATAGGGTTCAAATTAATCATGCACAACAAAATATTGTTCGAAAGAGAAAACAGACGCACTAGTTTAGGTACTGTCAATTGTGCAGGAATTTGTAAGTTACTGTCCTCGCTCCCTACCTAGGAGTGAGCTGATCCCACGTCAATGGGGGCTAAGTTGTACTAATGGCAACCCAGTGTAGGGTTCAAATTAATCATGCGCAACAAAGTATTGTTCGAAAAAAAAAAAAAACAGACGCGCTAATCCTAATTTAGGTACTGTCAATTGTGCAGGAATTTGTAAATTGCTGCACTCGCTCGCTTCCTGGAAATGAACTGATCCTGCGTCAATGGGGGCTAGGTTGTACTCATAACGACCCCGTCTCAAGCTCACCTTTAAACAAACCAACCGTGTTAGGCTCGTCTGCTATATACCGTACATGCAGAAGATTACCGATAGTTTAAGTCCTCGCCTACTGCGAGCTGTTAAACAACAGCTACTATATGTTGAAAACGGTAAGAGAACGGCTTCAAATAACTTTACTGATGAGTCTGTTACCCGCACGTCCCTAGTGATGTATCCCACATATGTACTCTGTTAGTTTAGCTAGCCGATCCGTTCCATTTCCCAATAGTCTAATACGAGTCAGCGAGATCACCCACGAATACCGGCACAGTGTTCAAGGATTTTGTTGCTTCTTACCTATGTGGCTCAAGATACGCGCTTCAACAAACGTCGCTGGGTTCACACCGCCTATCACAGGACCTAATGCAACAAGTATCCTTTTTATTGCCGCTTATTTGGTCACATGGTTTCGGAAATGGGCATAGAAAGCGGTAAGGGATTCTAACATAGGATTTAGAGGAGGTTCTTGGCCCAGTGTTAAAGTCAACTCCATATTGGAGTGGGAAACCGCTTGGAAATCGTTTTGTTTATAGGTGCCAAATCCAGGTTAGCAATTCCTATAAAGATATAAATGCATATGTTGTCTACAAATACATACAAATTAGATGCATAGATTAAACCAATAACGCATCAATATATCTGCGATGCGCATGAATAAAGCATATTGCACATTATCGTGTGTGACATGTCATTCTAAATGAGCAAATTTGCACACATCAAATGAGTTCTAAATCCATAGAAGTGGTGTATATAATGTTCCAAATGGTTCATATGTAAAATAAGGGCCTAAGAATAATTGGGAGAACTGGGTTTGTAATAAACACCTATTTGATTCGCAAATGTGAGATATTGAGAGAACAATTATAGCTGAACCCATTAATAAAAAATGAAAATGTTAAGTGGAAACAAAAATATAAGGATGGAAAAAACGGGTTTCTTATTTTAAAATCACAGGAAAAGAATATCAAAATAATCCTGTGGAGCGATATTTTGCGAGCAGGTGGGAAATCAGAGGAATGTTTAACAATAGAAGAGTGGAGATCCTATGTACTGAGTTTCATCCAGTCTTGCCTGGTATTGAGACCTTTATAGATGGTATTAAGAATGGAAATGTACCATTGTTCTCTGTTTTTTCTTTTCATCTCTAAGTTGCCCCCTCTAAGGCTTCCAGAGATTTTTTCAATTACATACCACTTAAATTCGGTATGTTTGTGCTTCAGAGTATTGAAATGTTCAACCAGGGGAGCATTTTGTTTGTGAGTCTTTAATGCTGATCGATGCTCCAATAAACGTACTCTAAGCTCTCTTCCGGTTTCACCTACATATGCTAAACCACAAGGGCACAATAGGAGGTAAACCACATTGCAACTTCTGCAGTTGCTCATATCTTTCGATAGCATTGTGAAGCCGTTATGGGTAACCGATTCAGTGGTCAGGCAATGTTCACAGATGCTACATGTGCCACAAGGGTAGCTACCGATGACTTTCCGCATCGTAAGTGAAGATTGTACTTGGGGCTTGATTGTTCTATATGTGGTAACCAGATTTTTGCGGATGTTATCATTGCGCTTGAATGCGAAGAGAGGTTTAGGAAGCGCAATTTCCATACCTTCATTTAGGATATGCCAATTGGAATTAACAACATTCTTGAGTTTGTTACTGATATTGGAAAATTGTGTCACAAACACCAGACGTTTATCCGGGCCGTCAGGTTTCTGTTTGGGATGGTTCTGTTCTAACATACTGTCTCGATTGTAGAATCTAGCTCGCTTGAAGGATTGCTTGATCAACTTTTTCGGATATCCACGATCTCTCAATTTGCTTTTCAGAGATTCAGAGTGTTTATAAAAATCATCAAGTGATGTACAGTTTCTCCGTAGACGGAGAAATTGACCGAACGGTATATTGTCTCTCTGCGCCTTGGGATGATAGCTTTTATAGTGCAACAGTGTGTTTTTATCCGTCGGCTTTGTGAATAATTCAACACTAAGGGTCCCATTGTTGTTTTTTATTGTGATGTCCAAAAAGTTGACAGAGACGTTGTTATATTGGGCCGTGAATCTAAGATTAGCGTCGCCCAGATTGAGCCATTCAAGGAATTCTAGAAGAATAACCTCATCCCCCTCCCAGATAAAAAAGATGTCATCTATGAAGCGGCGCCACATCAAGATGTTTTCATAAAATGGCGCTGCCTCATTGTAGACATGTCTCTCTTCAAAATTGCCCACGTAAAGGCAGGCCAGGCTCGGCGCACAGGTGGCCCCCATGCTGGTACCTTTACGCTGGAGATAAAGATCTTCCTTGAAAAGAAACATGTTGTTTTTAAGGACCAAGGTGATACAGTCAATTATAAAGTCCTTATTAGCACCTCTAGTGGCTTCTGGTGTCAGCAATTGACTAATAACCCTGATGGTATCGTCCTGGGGGATATTAGTATATAGGGCTTCGATGTCGAGGGTCACCAGCCATTGTTTATCTGCATGAAAGCTGGTGCCCTCGAGCATCGAAATAATGTGTGCTGAGTCCCTAACATAGGATTTCTGTTTAATGACTAGGGGCTTGAGGAATGAGTCAGCGTACTGACTAAAGGGTTCTAGAAGAGAACCAATGCCACTCACAATTGGTCGCATCGGGGGGTTGGTCTGACTTTTATGAATCTTTGGAAGTCCATAAATTGCAGGAGTCAAGGTGTTCTCGTTTGTGAGGAATTTCAATTCCGCATCACATAGCAGATTATTTGATTCGGCTACCTGCAACATGTCCCTAACACGTTTGTTTAAATCCACCAATTTAGAGTGGGGAACTTTAGTGTAATGTTCCTTGACTTCTAGCAGTGTTAACATTTTTTGGTCATAGTCTCTTGTATTGAAGACCACCACTCCACCGCCCTTATCCGCTGGTTTAATAGTCAAACTTAAATCATCCTTGAGCCCTTTAAGGGCTGTTCTCAAGGTCTTGGCCATGTTGTTATTATCGGGATGGGCATTTTTAAGTATGCCTTTAATTTTTGCATCTATGATATGTTCAAATATTTCCACATTTTTATCCACTGAATGAATCGGTGGTATAAATGTGGATTTGCCCTTTAGGCCTGAGATATTTTCTGGTGTAACATATTCTCTATTTTCAAAAAACCTGGTAAGTCTGATCTTTCTAAAAAATGCTCTAACATCTTTTTCTAGCGTGAATTTATTGATATTAGACGTAGGGGCAAATGTGAAACCTCTGCTGAGAACTTCTATTTCCTCACTTGTTAGGACCCTATCGGACAGATTGACTATCGGGATTTTGTTGGTGACTTCATTATTTAACGCCAATATCGTTGGTTGCGGGTTTTGAGATACTCCTGGGGGGGATTCCGTTGGTATTGACCCCTTCCCTGTCCCGAGTTGTTCTTCGACCCCCTCCTTGGACGATGCTCTAAAAAATCACTATAATTACTATGTGTGGCATGATTATTAGCCTGTTCAGCATTAGAGGAGGACTCCTCTTCACTACTAGATCCAGAGGTATCCGAGAAGGTGACTACCTTTCTGCCACCTCTCGAGTATATCGGTCTTGTTTCATATGGTCTATATCCTCTTTGTTCCCTAGTTTGTGTATAATAATCTTTGGTGGTATAAGGATAGACCAAATCCAGATTAAACTTATTAACATCTTTTTTCAATTTGAGAGTCTTTTTGTTAATTAAGTAGTCCTTGTACCCATTCACCTCTGAATCTAGTTCATCCAGTCTTTTTTTAGCATCCTCTAATGCCGTGTTCTCAAACAGAAGTCTTTCTAGTTCTTCAATCTCTTTTTTCTCAATAATGATCATTTCCTGGGCAGTCTCGATAATAAGAATAATCCAGTCGCGACTACATCTATTAGCAATATGTGTCCAGACCTCCAGAAATTTTTTATTCTCAACAAAGAGACCAGGTTCATTTCTCACCTGTAATCCAATCGGGATAACCCCTGATTTTAAGTATTCAACTAGAAATTCAGCATGTAATTCAGTTCTTATTAGTTTCTTTTTTAGATTAAGGGTTTTGCCCCATTTGTCATTATTTCCTGTAACGTTAGGCGGTCATAATCTTGTTTTAAAGTATGTATGTGGATGACTGTTAGAAGGTATGTGTACGTAACAGAAGTCTCTATTCTAGTACAAAGAGAAAATTATTTTTAACCTGCTAGAAAATTATCGCCAGCTTTTGCGGCCGTTTTCGGCCGAAAAGCGGCAATAATTTTATCGCCTAATTAGCAAGGTCACACTAACGCGTGAAACCTTGCTTTAGCGCACAAAATCTTAACGCCCGGCTTTGCATCTCTAATGAGATGCAAAGTGGGCGTTCCTGACCTAACATGATAGGAGAAATGTCGCTAAGCGACATTTCTCCTATCATCAAGCCCCACGCTATGAAGCATAGCGGCAAGAAAAGTAGCGATAACCCCTGTTATCGCTACTTGCCTTACGCCTGCTTCAGGACTGACTTAGCCATGATATCCTATGGAGGGTGGATATCATGGCTAAGTTTGTGAGGCCCTATCAACAAGCTAACGCCACATTTCGTGAGATTAATCTCACGTTAGGCAGTTAGCGCTAGGACTTTTATCGCTTTTGAGATAAGCGTTGCTAATAGCACGCTATCTCAGCAATGAAAATCCACTCTAGCCGGCGATAATTATCCTAGCGCTAAGTGCCCTTAGCGATAATTATTGCCGGTTTTTGTTGATATGCCCCACAGATTCGTACTGCTTGCTTCAGAAGTAACCTGAACTAAACCCCAGTGCTAACAGTGGCAGACAGCCATATCAATGATAGCAGTGACAAATAAGTACATAATGGCGCTGCTCGGTTTTCTGATGCTGACCATCAATTCTAAAAAAAACCTGGGGGCATATTATCAAGCGGCAGCGATAATTATCGCTGGCCGCACTTAGCGTGAGATTTATTATCGCCGGCTATCGCTGGAAATTATCACCTTGCTAGCGCTGTATTAACAACGCATAGCGCAATGGCGATATTTTTCCAGCGATATTGATGTTTTCCATGGAACATCGCTGGTTTTCCAGCGATGTTCCATGGAAAACAGCGATAACCTTGCTGATACAACCCTGTGGTCGTATCAGCATAATCCACCCCCAATGGTAAGTATAGCTAAGCCAGGATTTTAGCAGACGTTAGTTTTTGGCGACAACCGCGGTTTTCGCCAAAAACTAATGTCTGCTAAAATCCTGAGGGCCACCTTGTAAATATCGCGAAGGCCCATTAGAGATATTTTCCAATGCAGTTTTATGTGGCACGCCTACCTTGCATCTCATTAACGATGCAAGGCTAGGCGGAAAGGAGCCGGGCGCTAAGGCAAGGAAACACGCACTAGCGTGTCCTTGCTAATAGAGCAATAAAATTATTGCCGCTTTTCGCCCAAAAATGGACGCTAAAGCGGCTATAATTTTATCGCGGCCCCTCCTGTTTAGTTCACAGTCACAGGTAAATAAAGGAAATGTCACTATTTGACCGTGAGAAAGGTACTTTGGAGCATATCATCAAGGGGCCGCGATAAAATTATCGGCGCTTTAGCGTCCGTTTTCAGGCGAAAAGCAACGATAATTTTATCGCTCTATTAGCAAGGACATGCTAGCGCAGTGCGTTTTTCCTTGTCTTAGCGTCCGGCTTCTTTCCGCCTAGCCTTGCATCGCTAACGAGATGCAAGGTGGGCATGCCTCGTAAAACTGCATTGTAAAATATCGCTAACACGCCTTCGCGATATTTACAAGGTGGCCCTCAGGATTTTAGCAGACGTTAGTTTTTGGCGAAAACCACGTTTTTTGCCAAAAACTAACGTCTGCTAAAATCCTGACTTAGCTATAGTTACCATTGGAGGTGGATTATGCTGATACGACCACGGGGTCGTATTAGCAAGGTTATTGCCGTTTTCCATGAAACATCGCTGGAAAACCAGAGATGTACCATGGAAAACACCACTATCGCTGGAAAAATATCACCATTGCAGTATGCTTTGTTAATACAGCGATAATTTCCAGCGATAGCCGGCGATAAAAAATCTCACGCTAAGAGCGGCCAGCGATTATTATCGCTGCCGCTTGATAATATACCTCGTTGTGGCAGCAGTGCATTTCGACAGCATGCAGTGCTTGAGCCAGACAGTTCCTGGTGAGTATTTTTTTGTTGTTATTTGTCATTTATACAACGCACACATACTCTGCCATGGTTGTGGAATTGTGGTGCTTTTCGGAAGTCCAGTGGTGACTCTTCAAAATGGTTTTGACGTTCCACCGGAGTCTGATTGGATTTTTGAAGATGTGTGGTCTGGAGAGTGAGTAGTAATGTTTCTCTGTTGACTGGGTGTGAGGATGGCAAGTGCTTACTGTCTGTATTTTGGTTGTAAATTTGTGCGAGTGTTTCTTCCAGCTACAGATGTTGTAAGACGACTTTTAACCTGGTGGATATTTCGCCAAATGGCCGATACTGGATAGTACCATATCTGATTTAACGTCACCCGATTTCCAAACAGACGGATACAATAGTCTTTGGTGGCAATTACCACACTTTAAATGAGCCCCCAAAATACAGTTTTTTTTTATTGACCCTGTTCTCAGTTTAAGATCTTGGCTGGCCAATAGAAACAAGTGACCTTGCAACAGAGGGAAACTGTTGCTGTTTTGTAAGGACTTAAGTAGACCCTTAACTTTTATGAAGTCTGTTATTCCCCTCTTAAATATACCTAAAATATTTAATTCAAGAATGCATTTATTGTTGCTGTAAATAGTTATAGTGTACAGCTTAGAGCAGGAGCTTTTAGATGTCTAAATCCTATGTCCATGTTAAGGCATATTAGAAAAAGTCATTTCCAGTAGTAACATCTTGCACCAGTCTAGTGACGGAAACTCAGACCATTCCGCCCCAGGGTATCTTCCCGAGGTGGAGTTTATGATTTGGCGAATGGGTTTGCGATGTATTTAATCTTTTTAGTTATTATTCAAATAAAAAAAATGTGAAAGGAATATTGTCAAACAGCAAATTTAAATGAGCCTTCCTATGTGCACAATTAAGCTGAACACAAGGTGGCGCCATAATACAGTTAGTGCTTTACGAAAAGCGACTGAAAGCTACAAAGAACAATGTAATGGTATGGACAGTGACTGAGCATTGGGTTTCTTGCATCATCGACACACCTGACGATGGTATCCTTTTATTTATTGCTGTTCATTCCTCGAGTCTAACTCCTGCAAACCACCAGACGGCACCTTACACCCTGGAAACAGAAAAAGATTGCTGCCATAAATTATTTCCTCTGCCTCTGATCCCACTGAGGGCACGTCTATAGTATCCTGTTTGTCTTACCTTATGTTTTTTCATTTTGTACTGCAAAAAATGAACTTTTGACTCCTGCTTCCCTCTGAGTATTTGGATCCCCATCTACTAAGTCTGTTGTTTTCGTCACAGCCTCTCTCTTTTTGCTAGTTCCGTTTTCCAGGATCAGCAGTGTTTGACACTTGCTGCTAATTGTAGTAGTATTAACTTGACACACTGAAAATCTTCAAATTATGTACTGTCTTTCTTGTGCCTTTGCTTATATTATTATGCATGGGTTTGAAAGGCATAGGGCTCGGGGGCTTTCCTGTGCGTCATTCTCGTGCGGAATTTCTCATAATTATTCAAAAGTGGATAAATATTTTAGGCCGGGGATCTTGTGTGCCATTTGCCGGTAAGGTGATATCTTGCACTCATAGCTAGTCGAAGGACCGCAGGAGACTGGTTCGAGCAGAAAATGTCTTTGTGTGAGAGAGATGATTTCTGCCTGAACCAGGTCTCTCTTGGTCAAAAATCAAATAGAATGTGTGTTTTTTTGTACATTTCGCGTGAGGCAAAATTCGATAATTTCACGGTATTACATCAACATAATGGAAGTTCAGGTACTTTCAAACATTAATAAAAAATTAGCGGGCCGACTAGAGGTGCCAGAGATCGGACTGCATAAAATCTGCCAAGTACCTCCGTACGTCATCACAGAAGCAACTTTTTGAAACATTAATTCTGTTACATTGAATGACGCATATCATCTTCTAACTTCTGCGGGTAAATCCAATTGTTCCCTTTGCATCAAGAGCCTTGCAGCTACATATATGTTTAAGTTAATGTATTGCTTGACAAGGGACTGCAGCCTTGCTGCTCCACTAAACCTTTGTGGGGGCATATCATCAAAGAACAGCGTTAAATATCGCTGAGCGGGCTTAGCGCGGATTCGCTTAACGCCGGCTATCGCCGGATTTGATCGCCGAGATATCGCGTTATTTACAACGCATATCTCCACGGCGATATTAAATACGGCAATAGCGGCAAAATCCGCCAACATCGCTGGAAATCCAGCGAAACAACGGAAGCGATAAGGTACTCCTTGCAAATAGGGGGATGTGGATTCAGCCATAGAATCCACCTCCCATCATATGTATAGCTAAGTCTGCTTTTTTGCAGACGTTAGCTTTCGGCGATATCCACGGTTAGCGCGGATTTTAACGTCAGTATTGGTGTCCTGGGCCAGTTTGTTGATAGGGAGAAGTGCTGTTAGCCATGATTCCAGTGTTGTGTTTGAAGGAAACGCCCACTTTGCATCTCATTAGAGATGCAAAGCGAGGCGTCGGTAAAAAGGCTGCTAACATGCGCTAATGCATGTTAATACTTCCTTGTAAATAGGGCGAAAACATTATTTCCGCTTTTTTGGCTTTTAAAGCCAAAAAAGCGGAGACAAGGCCCTTGATAATATGCCCCGTGAATTTCTGCTTCTGATGTGAAAAAATGCTGCAGCGTTTCCCGGATATGTAATCTGACTGAGGGCTTCTAGTGGCTAACAGTGGTAATGCAGCCCAAGATCTCCATCTAATCAATAGGAGGTCTTTTATTTAGTGCAATTGTAGGCTTTTCTCTCTACCCTCTGCTCGGCCACCTAGCTGCTGGCAGTGGTACTACAAACATCAGTGTCCCTGCAATCTATATGAGGTCATCTGTTTAGCAGCATTCCACTGTGCATGCTATATAATCTCTGTAAGAGCACCTAATAGCTGACTGTGATTGTTTTTTATTATGCTTACACTACTAATGTCACCAGTGATGCAATTGTGATATTAATTTTTGATTCCTTGTGTGAGGTCATGCCGTGCTGACAGGGTGATATAAGCCAGTAGTTTTGGGGCACTTTCGAGTAGTGGTGACAAATTACTACAAAGGTCTGAACAAATGGACTTTCATTAGTGCAGCCTCACAAAGACGTAAGGATGAGCCAGCCCTACTGGATTGAAACCTGTGAGCAGTAGATTTCTGAGCTTGGGCCGAGTCTGCCGAACTGTCACGAGGATGACTTTTGTACACAATAAATCTCTAAGGGGCATATTAACAAGCCAGGCGATAAAATTATCGCCGCTTTAGCGGCAGGAAACTGCCGCTGAAACGGCAGTAATGGGCTTGATAATATTCTCTATGGAATTCCAATTGAAGCCCATGTTAAATGTGAAGGACATCTAACATGGGCTTCAACTGGAATTCCATAGAGCATATTATCAAGCCCATTATCGCCGTTTTAGCGGCAGTTTTCTGCCGCTTAAGCGGCGATAATTTTATCGCCTGGCTTGTTAATATGCCCCTAAGTATTTGTAGATGGCAAAATGCGGCTCATTAAAGTAGATTTAAAAAATGGTTAAACTTGTGTCTCGTGGAGCACCTTCACACTGTCTCCTTTTATCGACCGCATTTGAACGAGACGCTTGTGAAGCATTGATTGAGTCCTTTTTTTCTGTTCACTTTGAAAATAAAGCTAATTATTTTATATTTTTACAGAGGCAGGGAATAATAAGCTGGGTCTTATCACGTGGACCAGTGATGGTCTATAAGCACTTATTGATGTGTGTGTGCCTGTGTGTGTTTGTGTGTATTTTACCTTACAAGTATTATTCTTGAGGCACATAATATCAAAACAAGTCTTTGGACTCAAAATGTCCGCTTTCAAATTAAACGGAGCCGCACTAACAAGGAAAACACGTTTTTAGCATGCGTTTCTAAGAAACATAAATGAGAAAACTGCTAGGCTCCGTTTCCAAACACATCCATCTGCACTATGTTTTAAGAGTTGGGACTGCTTCAGAATGATTGCTTCTTTCCTATTGTTCTGTGTCTCAATTACTACCGCCCTCTCTGTTCGGGGTTATTGATTTGAAGTCAACCAATATGTTGTTAACCTTGGATCAGATAAGAAAGGGTTATTTATCTGGCTTTATTTCAATCTATATTAATTCTCTTGGCTAATCAATAGTGATAAATCACAAAATAGAAACGGTTGCATTTTCATCAGCTACTGTTCATTTGGCTTCATGAAAAGACACTGTTTGGCAACTGATATATTACACAGAGGTGGTTGCCACTCTGTAGTTATAGTTAGGTCAAGGTCAACGTTTCCATAGGGAATGCCTTGTTTTGCTAATAACTTTTTCACCATTTGACGAATCTTTAAGAAGCTTTCTAAAACAGTGCTCTTTTTTGCCTAGTTTGTGATTGGAAAAGTTTGGGGTGATTGCAAGCATATCTCATAATCTCAAGGCCTTTCTTCAGGCTAACTTTAACTAACATTTAAACGTGCACTTCAAATACATGGCTATACTTGTGCACATATAGTTCAAGAACAAATGCGAAAGTGAATAAGAGCATACAGAATTATACTTTCAAATATGACTTTCAGAATATATGCAAATATGACTTGAAGTATATTTGCAATGTGGATACAGAATATATCTTCATTTACAACTGAATATTAGTGCACACGTTTATAAAGCCTCAGTGTCTCAGCGGCTATATTTCATTAATGCATATGTTCACACATGTTAATATTATGGAGGCACACAATAGATATAATGTTAAATATACATGCAAACTGTGCATTGATGACATGTAAGGGATGGAGTCTAAATTGTGCCCCTCCAGTAACAACCTGAACAATATGTTTTGGCTGCCATTACAGGACTGAGTGACTGGTTCCCTGTTTCCTGGAAATGAATTAAAAATATATGTAAGGGGGAAGGATGAGCACACCCAGACCCCAAAAGGCATGTGGAGGGTCCCAATGGGTCCGTTTATTGGCTGGCCACAACATAGACAGCATGCTGTGGCAGCCGTTACAGGACTCTGAGACATGGACCCTATTGAAATGCATTGTAGTGAATGGCAGGTTTTGAGGGTCACAAAAAGGAGCACGTATAAAGGATGATAACAAATTTTAGATACAATATAAAACATTTGTTGGTGGTACCATACACATTTTAGGAATTGTGGTAGGTTCTAAGGTGATTTTACCCTGTGAAAAATGGTGACCTTCTGCTGGGATTTCATGAATCATGGTTGAGAGAAAACTATTTTTTCTCATAATTTTCTCGTGGAGTAATTGGAAGGTGCTTCAAAGCTAAAATTAAAGCATATTTTCTATAAATTCAAAGTATCTTTCTCAGCCATGATAGAATGAAGTTTGACATTCTGAGTAAAACTTGTACTTCCAACAGCAGCCGTCTGTCAGTTGATTGCCCTGTGTTCTACTGCAGCCTCCCTGAGTGTTCTAAAGAACGACTAATGCATCGCATTCTTACTTATGACAAAAGTATGGCAGTCCTAAAGCCATCTTGATTTATTCAAACCGATAAAACTTAAAACAAAAACATACGCCTCCCCAGGGGAGGTGTAAGTGAGGCACAACAAGGAGAAATATCTTTATTTCTCCTCGTTTTTCCGTTTTCTATGTGTGCTGCATTCTGCTGTAGTAAGCAAAATAAGAACATATTTTAAACAAGTTCTCAAATAACTTCCTCTTCTACTTTATTAAAACATTCTGACATGCAGACTGAAACATGCACTTTCAACATCAGCAGCAGACTGCCAGTTAACTCCCTGGTTTTAAGCAGCTTTACATTGCTCACATTCTGAATCTATGCCAAACATGTTTTACATCTTAAAGCCACCTCAATGGGATTTAAGTGGAAAACTGAAAGCATTTTCTACTGAGGATGCTGCAGTAAATGGGGAAATTAAGGAGCTTCACAACACAGAAAAGACTACCAAGGTTTCCCTAAAGAAACTAACTGTTGAAATGAAGAAATCCTGAAAACGAATAGGGCAAAACAGCTATTAGTAACAATGTTTTCATCTTTAACTTGTTGTCACGATGGCCGATTTTACAAAAGTAATGTATCATTACATTTGCTAGAACCTTTTGGTTGTGGGGATATATAGGGTTTTGTAGGTTCTCCAAGAACCCGAGGGAATGTACAATGGTTTTTCATTGTGTACTGAGATAAGACCAATTCTTATGGTGAAATATGTATGGTGAAAAATAGGTATCATAGTAACCTATGTATATCTGAAATGGGCCCAAGATATGGAGTTTAGGAGCAGTGGTTATTTTTACATCGCTGAATTTGTGGGTAACAGTATGAGCTTATGATTTAGAGGGTATTTTTCATAATGTCTAATTTCTTACATGCTGGCTTGCATTTGGACAACACAAATGTAGCGAAATCCAATTGATAATAATAAATATCCTGCTATTCTATGCTCCTGCGTCTTCTGATAAAAATGGTACCTCACTTGTGCGGGTAGGCTTAGTGCCTGCGACTGGAAGCTGACTAAAACACAACATGGATACATCACATTTTTCCACTCAAAACTGACCCGTTTTTTGCAAAGTGGGTAGCTGTGGATTTTGGGACCTAGCTCAGCTGGCAACTAGGGAAACCTACCAGACCTGTACATTAGTGGAATCCAGGTCGTTTACTCAGATACCCTTGCAAACCTCAAACTTTAACCAAAAAAACAAAATGTCCTCACATTTCTGTGATGGAGAGGGATGGAATCTGCAGGGAGCCACAAACTTCCTTCTGCCCAAAATGCCCCTAAGCCTTCTGATAAAACTGGTACTTCACTTGTGTGGTTAGACCTAGTGCCCGCAACAAGAATTTTCCCAAAATGCAACATGGATACATTACTTTTTTCCACTCAAAACGGACCCATTTTTTGCAAGGTGGGTAGCTGAGGATTTTAGGCCCTAGATAGCCAGCACATAGGGAAACCTAGCAAACCTTTTTATTTTAATAAACTAGACACCTAGGAGAACCCAGCATGGGGTGACTTGTGTGACTCTCACCAGAATCCATTGCAAACTACAAAGGACTAAAAAAACAAATTTTCCACATTTCTGTGATGGCAAGTTCTGGAATCTACGAGGAAGCACACATTTCCTTTCACATTTCCTTTCACCCATCATTCCCCTAAGATTTTCTGATAAGAATGGTGCCTCACTTGTGTGGGTAGGCCTAGTGCCTGCAGCAGAAAAGGCCCAAAATACAATGTGGAGACATCAACATTTCCTGTCTCAAAAATGTTCTTATTCGGCAATGGGGTAGCAGCGTTTTCTTTGGCTAGGGATCGATGGCCTCCCAGGGAAACCTGCCATACCCAGACATTTCAGAAAATTATACACCCAGCGGAGTCTTCGCGTGGAGCTCACTAAGTTTTCTTACCCACAATGCCCTGCAAACCTTACACTTTGCCTAAAATTGTGCACTGTCTTTACATTTCAGTGAAGTAAACTTCCAGAATCAGTAGGAATCCACAATATTTCTAAGAGTGCAGATTCAACACACTTAGAAAGAAGAAACAACTAGGAGAAATAAAGATATTTCTCCTCGTTGCACCTCCCCTGGGAAGGCATAGCATTTTGACACATTCCCAGGTTTGTCAGTCTTTCTAAATCTGGGAAGACGTTTATTGCTGCATGTAGTAACATAGAAATACCCTTACTAGAATAGGCAAACTATTCTCCTTAGAAACATCTGTTTTAGATTGTGATTTATTCACCAGATCAGTTTCCCTGTTGGGCATCCAGTACCATTTCATCATAAAATAAAATTGATTCTAATTAATTGGTTATTGACAGCAGTCTTTTTGATGCCTCTCTTTTTTGGGTAAAAATTTTGCAATGTATTCAAAATAATATGCTATAATGACAACTCTCTGTGCATGTACTCATTTGCAAATTACATTACATGTAAGCATTTTAATTTCCCCTACCCATATCTACTTTTTCTGTTCTGTAGATGAACCATGCCTCGGAGACAAGTCAATATTCTGTCAAATGGAAGTACTGGCAAGATACTGCTCTATCCCTGGTTACAATAAACTTTGCTGTGAGTCGTGCAGCAAGCGCAGTAGCACCCTTCCACCTCCTTTCCTCACTGAAGCTGCTGAAACCCAAGGCGAAGATATATTTAACCCTAGCATGCTGGCAAAAGTTCTAGCAAATCCAACCTCTCTTACACCTGACCAGTCATCAACCACCTCCGAGAAGCGAAATCCTCTGGGCAGGTCTCCTTTAGTCGAGGAAGACACAGATCTCAGTGTTCGGCCCGCTTCAAATCACAAGCCCAAAGTTTCAGATCCACCTAACAGGAGGGGTAGCATACCTGCTGGTAGCAAAACCTTTCGTCCAGCCTCAGTGCCAAACCAGACACCTAGTTTGAATATTAATAATTCCTCGTCGATGGCAGCTATCGTTCCAGGGGCAGCAATTAACACAAGCCAAACAGGTGGTCTTTCCTCAGCCAAGGTCTCCAAGAAGATCGAAAAGCCTGTTGACCGGAGACGTCCTTTAAGAGCTTCTTCAGTGGAAAGATGAAGGTTGAAACTGAATGACAAGAACAAAAAGTTCTGTGGACACCATGGTGTATTTTGCTTTTAAAAAGCAGATTCTCCTCCCATTATGGTTTGTAAATAACAAGAAGGAATAAAAAAGTGCGGGTTCACTTTCTCATCACTCCCATTCTTTGTGGTCTGATTAGCTTGACTTTGCTGGAGAAAAGCACCAAAGAGATTCACAGACATGAAGGAAATTTGCTGAGTGTTTTGGCCACCCATCAGCTCAAAAAAGGTGGCCAGAACCAATTTTGCACATCAGCTGAGTTCTATTTTTCTTAAAACATAATTTAGATGTACAAACACAGAGGTACGAAAAGTTTACATACGCTTCGACCGAACATTGTTTTTTCTCTAATGGGCCAGCAGACTCTGTAAGACTCGTATAGCTAATTTATCTATAGAAACAGATATTGTATACACAGATTTGCAGCTGTTGTGTAAATAATGTATATTGCAGAAATCAGTGTTATTTGTATGAGATTTGAGCTGTTAAACAAACGTTTACTTATGTGCGTGTCAGAATATTTCAAGGTGCCTATCATGAAGAATTGCCTTATTTGCATTTCTAGAGTTTGTATGCTAAACAGAGTTATGTAAGAGGACCACCATTTTAAGGTAAAGTTGGACTCATCTTTTCTCTTTGAGTTGTAAAAGAGGACCCCCACTTTTCTGTGAAAAATGAATAGCCTCTCTTTCTTCTGGAGTTTTAAAAAATAGCTGCCATTTTAAAATGATGAATGTCAATTTTTTAGACTAAGACCGTTATAGGGAAGGAGATGATGAGCAATATTTCACACTCTATATTTTCACGCTTCATGGCATTACCAGTTAATACTGGCCCTCCCTTATTGAAAGCCTCCATATCTGTTTGTATATTCTGATGAAATATGGACTAGCAGAACTTTGCAACTCTACTTATTGACACACAACGATTATTTATTTAATCTGTTACAGTGTCTTCTCAGTTACAGTATTCACATTGTCAAAGAAACATCTATATCCTCAAAACAGTCAATTTTATTCCCAACCAAATATTAATATCACAATATTTACTTTTTACCCTGTCTCCATTCACTGACCCATGATCAGTATTATGGATCTCAGAGCGTTTGCCAAGCAACAATAGAGTAAAGGTCAAGGAAAATAACAGTAGTGCTCCAAGTAGCAATAATAAGTTTTACTTTCCATAACATTTTAGAAGAGTACCAGACCTTAGATCGAAATTGGTTGCTGCATCCCTCGTGTTAGCAATATCTAGGCTTCTCTGTGAATTAACCGGTAATGCCTGTTGAATGGGTGCATGGCCATTTGGTGTCACAAAAAATAGCTTTCAAGAAGGTACAAGTATCTTCTAAAATAGACCCATAAGGGAGCTCAAAATTGACGATTGTAACTGATTGAAAACTAGGCATCCCTTTCACCAAGGATGTTGCGTGCAATGCTCTACATTCTTGGCAGAGACTATATAAAATACATGGAATGTAGTGTTTTAGGAAGTAGCATTTTCTTAATGTATTCTAATAATGGCAGCTTGAATAATGGCATGAGGTAAATGTAATGGTGCTGTACAATAGGAAATGAAGCCTCCTACTCTTCTGTACTATTGGGAAGAGACGCTTCATTGAAACAAATTAACATAAGCCATAACGAACATTTTTGATACCAAGGTTTTTTACTAAGTCTCTGAAATGTAACTTTCTAACATTTGAGTCACATCCATGACCAGCAGTCTTGAACTTATTTTTTTGAAAATGCTGTTGGGCTCTTTTTTTGGAGCTCTTATGTTACTTTGTCCCAGAGTGTCCCAGACACCACTCAATCTAAAAAAAAAAAAAATCAAAGATAAAAATTTGTGATGGAATGCCCATTCACTTTTCTCATGCCCGAGAGTATTTAAGTACTTATCAATCATTTATATAGAGAAACATTACAAATCACATGTGCATATATATTTATACATATAACACAATGTATATGGGGCCAATGGATTTGTGAATTGCAAACAGAAACAATCACATGGACCCTGTAAAATGATGTGCATCCACAATTAGGCAATTTCCGCTGGTTGTCCTATTGACCTTTCTGACCAATGGAAGATTGTTGGAAGAGTGTTGGAATTTTAGCTATATAATCAGTGCCACACATATTCGAAATAGTAGGGAACATTTTCATGAAGTAGCAGTAGATGTTCCTTTCACGTATAGCTGTTTGCATTCTTACCGTCACCTGAATGCATGTTCTGGGCTTGGGAAGCCATTATGTTTTATTTCTTTACAACTGCCACACTATAACACGACTCTGATGCCAGAACTAGGTTACAATCCAAGATTTGCTTGGTTCTCCCAATATTCAAGAAGCATGGCTGCTCAACCTTTACTAGTAGTAGCTCTATGAAGACTTAAAACTGATATTTTCTCTGTATGTAAGGTTTATAAGGAAAGGAGAGAGGTTTTTATGTGACCATGGTTCTACCATACATTTTCACAACCACAATGCATCTGACTGCAATAATATAACTATTAATTTATAGTAGCCAACACCATTCCCACTTAAGCCAGTTTTACTCTCTCATTTGTGTAGCTGTAAAGTACTTGTATATATGAGTAAGAACTGAAAAAAATATTTATTGAAGGTTGATTTTTTCATAGTTTTTTATGTATGGACTTATTTACACTACTAGTAGCAAGGACATTAGTTAGCCAAAAATTAGTAGTATGTAGTTAGAAAGTTGCTCGCGCATTCTCTAAGACACAGAGCAAGAATGCTAAGAAAACAAAACACTACTGTAGATGAACAAATGGACTAGGTATGTCTTAGCATTTACAAGATCTAAAATTGTTTGACAATGTTTTTTATTGCAAATATCATAGTTTTAGCACTAGTGTACTAAAGACTGACATGCAATTTTATCTCTGTAAAATTGGCCATACTTAAAAAGAGAAAACTGTTTTTATTTAAAACAGTGACTTTGTAGCATTAAAAATGTTCTACTAAATAGTTAATGACTATAAATTTCGTTGTGAGAAATTGGAAATGTAGCTATAGGAGATACTTATGCAACTTAACTGAAATCATTATGCAACTCCCAAGATGAAATACATAACCTAGACTAAAACATAGATAGAATAATTCCTAAAGTGCATGGTGTTAAACTATGTAACTATGTGTTTTGTACTTTGTTCTCTAACCCGATGAAGTATTGACCCAACACCGCTAAAGAATTGCTGCTAAACTTATGCAAAGCTTTTGAAGGTCAAAAGAAAGTAGTTTTGTGTTTTAGCTTGTATGAAGACAATCCCTGACCCTCAAACAGACAAGAAGGATGTGTTTTGTGTCTTTTACAGTCCCAAAAAAGTAAACCTGAACAAGCAAACTTGCCTTTTTATTTTTACATGTATACTGTACATTGTATGGATGTAGATACTCATACTATACGTATTCTTGTCTATTTCTTTTGGCGTATTTTTTGTACAATGCTCATTTTGTTTTCATAAAAGTGTACACTACTGATGCTGTTTGTTGTATTGGGGAGCACGTAAAATAGCATTAAAAACTTAACAACACCTTAATGTGCTGTGTGTACTTTGTGTATCTTTTTCATCACACATAGTTTATTAAGTAGGTTTTCAGAAATGTAGGGCACCTTAAGGTCCTTCAACAAAGAGATTACATTATGCTCTGTTTTTGATTTACAATGCATAACAGGAAGGTGAGGGGTTCAGACCAGCAGGACTGACACCCATTCTGTACTGATATTTTGTCATGCTGTCCAATTTTTGATCACACATGAACTGAGGTCTCATTCATTTGGCATTCGCTACAAATAACATATACATGTTTATGCCATGCTAGTGAAAATCAATTTGGCAAATAACATGTTATGTGGAGCAAGTGTACCAATAAATGCTGATTCATACATTACTGTGCAAGGGTGCTATTGCCACAGAAGAGCACAACATGAGAAGATACTGATTAATTAATGGTTTACAGATTCTGTGCTAAAAGCACTTTGCTGAAAAAAACATCGGGCGTACTCACAAACCGCAGTTAATGTGATTTTCTTTCACCTTTACATTTTCTGTGTGGTAATGGATAAACATCTTTGTTTATTACTACTGCACACACAAAAACATAACATGGAATATACCCTGCACTTTGCAGATCCACTGAGTGCAAATCGATGTTTGTTGTTAGTATCGAGAGAGGTGAGGTGCCTTATTACCCGCTCGAGGCTTCACCCATTCGTGAATCATGGCCGTTCCCCACACTCAACAATGTTGGATATGAGTGAATATCTTTTAAACATGTCCTGCGCCGCTGGGGATAAAAAAATTGCCAGCAAGGAGTCCAAGAGGCATTTTTAACCTAACTACTTTTGTTGAGCACCATTCACACAAAAAACAAAACCCGCTCCGCTGTAATTCAGGTTTCAAAGCACAGCTGGCTGCATTCGGCTGCCCAGCTGGGAACCCGATGATGAAGCATGCCACCAACTAGGGGGCATATTAACAATGCAGCGATTCAAAATATCGCCGCTTTTGCAGCCGTTTTCGGCCGAAAAGCGGCGATAATTTTATCGCCTTATCAGCAAAGACACGCTTTCGCGTGTTTTGCTGATTTTGCTCCCGTTTCCAGCACGCCTAACTTTGCATCGCTAATGAGATGCAAAGTAGGCGTGTCTGTGGAAACAACATGGGTAAATATCACAAAGGCAGCTTTGCGATATTTACAATGCGGGGAAGCGATTATTTTAATCGCTCTAATTATGCCTTAACGCAGGAATTTAACGTCTGTTAAATTCCTGAGTAAGGCATACCTAACATGGGAGGTGGATTCATGTGATACGACCACAGGGGTGTATCATCAAGCATATCGCTGTTTTACATGGAACATCGCTAGAAAACCAGTGATGTTCCATGAAAAAAGGGTGCTATCGCTGAAATATACATCGCCATGGCGCTAGCCTGGTGAAATACTCCAGCAATAGAAAAAAATGCGGCATGCAAGGTCAGCGATAATTATCGCTGCCTGTTATAAATATGCCCCTAGGTTGGTGGGCGAGGGTTTTTAAAAAAAAACCTTTTGGTTCCTGGCAGTCCAATATTTATAACAGAGTTGTCCTTGTTTAAGGATTCACCAGTGGGTCCGTCTACTTTTTTAAACATGTTTAATCAAAATATTAGCAACATGGGATCTCACTTGTCTACTAGGCCAAATAGCAACAGTGCAAATTCCGTAAAAACCCCCACAAAAATCACATTACCATGATGTATAACACAGTAGACAAGACTCCCACTACATGAAATCGGCAACAAACTATACAGGTTAATATAAATGGAATCAACACAAATAAAGCTTAAAATACAATTTGTTGCTCTAAAATCTTCCCTCCAGGGGTTTGCATAAGGATTCTCCTAAAAATATTTTTCACATATCTCTATAGCAATAAATTATTTGAAAACACCATAAAAAGTTGTACGGGTGGGTCTAAAGGTCCAACGTGAACATATACTCGACATACTGGAATATTTACAACCCAAATTACTTGCATTGGCTGTTTCCTAGCATGGAAAGTATGTTTACCCGGACCTTGTGGTTAGAATATCATTTGTTTTAGGGATATATCCTAAAATGTTGATACAAACATTAATCAAAGTTCCAGTCATGCAGGGTCAAGGCTGTGATGCATTAGATAAAGTGCATAATTTGTTTTTGCAAAGGCATAAAACCAACGAATTAGAAAAGCTTAGAATGGCACATCATCCAAGCACTAACACATAGGTATACAAAATTTGTGCCATTGCCTATTCACTAGCATTTAGAATACCAAATTCAGGCAGACATAAGATATCTTGCAACAGAAAAAGTCCACCAGCCTGGAGCTGTCAGTCCTAAGGATCCTAAAGACCTCCAAAAGCCGCCTAATACCCAGCTCCCTACACAGACGCAATATCCATTTTGCTCTCTGGAGGCTGTATGCTGGGCAGAAGAATAGAATATGAAGTAAGGACTCCGAGGCACCTCTACAAGCTGAACACTTCTCTCCCTCAAGTTTTACTTTAGACCACTTATTACAACAAGCATTTGCAATGCAGTATTTTGAGGTAATGGTGTTGCAAATATTAATTGCAACACCAATATATATATATATATATATGTAATTAATAGCTTTGACATGTGACAAAACAATTATTATATTGATTCTGGATTGTGTTGTATTTATGTGGAGCTGTTGAAAGGAAATTTATAGAAGGTCTAATGTAAATATGAGATGTGTAGGTGCAGCAGTGCAAGCTGCGCCTAGATGTCCCTAGTGAGCATCATAAACTTTGAAGATATGGTAAATCCACCCTACCCATAATGCATTGCATGGAAGACAGTACCACAGTACATTTAATATATACAATTAGTAGCTTCGAAATGTGACAAAATAATTATTATATTAATCCCAGATTAGGTTGTTCTCTATGTGGAGCTGATGAAGGGATGAAGGGAAACTTTTTAGAATGTCTAATATAAATGTGAAATGTGTAGGTGCATTACCGCAAACTGGGCCTAGATGTATCCAGTGAGCTTCAAACTTTTGATCACATATGGTACTCTCCTAATGCATTGCACGTAAGAGAGTATCCCAAGTACATTCAAATAGCTATATCCATATATACAATTAATAGCTATGAAATGTGACAAAACAATTGTTATATTAATTCTGATAAAGTTGTACCCTATGTGGAGCTGAAGAAGGGAAATTTATAAAAGGTCTAATATAAATATGAGATGTGTAGGTACAGTACAGCAAGCTGCGTCTAGATATCACTAGTGAATATCATACATTTGATATGGTAAATCCATCCTACCTATAATGCATTGCACGGAAGACAGTACCACAGTACAATCAATATATACTATTAGTAGCTTTGAAATGAGACAAAACAATTATGAGAATAATTCTGATTAAGATCTACTCTATGTGGAGCTCACCAAGGGATGAAGGGAAATTTATAGAATGTCTAATATAAATGTGAGATGTTTAGTTGCAGTACTGCAAGCTGCGCCTAGATGAATGTTCTTAGTGGGCATCGTTAACTTTGAAGATATGGTAAATCCACCATACCCCAAAAAATAATCCACCCTTTCCATAATGCATTGCAGGGAAGATAGTACCACAGTGCATTCAATATATACAATTAGTAGTTTTGAAATATGACAAAATAATTAATATATTAATTCCACATTAGGTTGTACTCTATGTGGAGCTGATGAAGGGAAATTTATAGAAAATCTAACATAGATGTGTAGTTGCAGTAGAGGTCCCTAGTGAGTATCAAACTTTTAGTCACATATTTACGACTTTGAAGTGAATGCATTTGCAAATTTTGTTCTCGGCCCACCGTACACAGGAGGAGGGGCCCCAGTGTGGTGGTGTCTGGTTGTTCATTAGAAACACAAAATAGAAGCCCCAAGGACCTGTGGTCAGCATTAGAACACTGTGGAGGCTTAAAATATCTCCTAACACAGGCCTGTACAACACCCAAACCTCTGAGGGGATTCATGCTTAGGTGGTAACACCTATACCCCGTTTCTTAGCTCTAGGGCATGACTGGACAGTGTTGTTTGCACTGCAGACTATTGTGGTCTGCTGGGAGACACTCCAAGTACCCAGGCAGAGGACCCCAGGCGACAA
The DNA here is from genome assembly GCF_964204655.1 of Triturus cristatus. Lineage (NCBI taxonomy): Eukaryota > Metazoa > Chordata > Amphibia > Caudata > Salamandridae > Triturus > Triturus cristatus. The sequence goes on along the minus strand of NC_140581.1, from coordinate 1,086,615,603 downwards.
CGGTAAACCAGCAGTAACTCAGAAATTACCTGTTATCCCCACATCCACCAAATGGCAGACAATATGGACACTGGAGTCCCAGTGACCATCGAAGATGGTACCCCCACACCGGATGCCCCGAAGCCCAACCCTGGGCCTCGTGGGAGGGCGGCAGAGAGGCAAGTAAGACTGTACCTCCAAAACCAGGCACCAGCGCTGGAAAGGCTGGTGCCGAGTTGGACTCAGGGCCTAAGGCAGGTACACCTGAAAACCCCACTGCTGTCAAACCAGGGAGCAGGGGGATGGGTGAGGAGGGGACCAGGCAAGGGACCGCCTCAAACCCTTCAATGGGTACAATCTCACCCATAGACACGCCCAGGTTATGTGGTGGGAATTAAGGAACAAAAAGGGCGCCAAGCTAGACCAAGACCTGTTCTTGTGCAAGGTCGTCAAGACAGCTGGGATCCCAGGGCAAGATGTGCTGAGCTGCCAGGCCTCAGTCAGGATGGATCTTCCTTCCTTCGCCATCACGGCATGATGTTACCCGGCATCGACGGAGAAGAGGATCACAGTTGAGATGACCAACCCTCACATCCCAGACAATGCCATTGCGTCACTCCACCAACGGTATGGGACCATCAAGACAGGACCCATCAAGGTCAGAGATAGCAACGGAATCTGGAACATGACCTGGCAAGCGATTGTCAGTCTCCAAAAGGAACCGGCATCGAGGGACAGCCTGAGACACCCATCAGCGAGCTTCTACCTAGGAGACGACGAGGAAAGGACCAAATACCAAGGACAATCCTTCAAATGCCGTAAGTGCCAGGCCATGGGACACAGAGGAAAGGAATGCCCAGAGAAATTCTGCAGGATCTGCAAACAGACTGGACACGAAGCAGGCACATGCAGCGGGATCAAGAAGTGCAACTCCTGTTGAGGAGAGGGTCACACCTACTACCGATGCCGACCTGCCAAAGACCTACGGAGTGGCAGCAGCAGGAACCCCAGCCTGGAGACACACCAGATCGACAGTATCCCCAGCCGACAAAGCCAAGCTGAACGCCCTCCTGCAGGGTGCCAAGCTACAAGTGGCCAAAACACCGGAAGCACCCAGGAAGAAGGAACAGAAGGGCCCTGATGGGCCCAACACCCCCAAGACCAGGCCCAAAGATCACAGAGGACCCCAAGGCAGGACCAGCCACAACGGAGGAACCAATGCCACCGACTGGGACGGCACAGGCCAAGGATGTCCATCATCCCGAGGGAGCTTCCGAAGAAGGAGCACCACAAGTAGCCCTACCAAAGGAAGTGCCAAAGGACACAGACCCAGCACCCGAACCAGAGGCACAGGAGGAGGAGAAGGTGACAGAATACACTGTAATGGCAAAGAAGAAGAAAAAGAAAAATGAGAACCAACCCGAAGTGAAGGCAGAAAGCAGCAGCGAGGATGACGACTTGCTTCAAGAGACATGGAAACAGTACCGGTCCCAGACGGTGTGCCAGAAGAAGGCAAAAGAGAGGGAGGAGGCAGAGGAATGGAGACGGTCCAACACCAAGCCACAGCAGGCAACCCCACATGAATTACCACAGCCTGGACCAAAGCCGGAGAAGTTGGTGGAGGAAACAACACCGCACACAACCCTCCAGCAGGGAAGCAGGAAGAGGACACTGGCGAGGAAAGAGGACTTCCTGGATAGCAAGAAGTTGAACAAGGCAGGCACAGATGAAGAGGACGACATCATCGTGGAAAGCGAGGAGAGCGACCACAACGAAGATATGGAGGACGAGGAAGAAGACCAGGAGGAGCACTAGTCGGTACTCCAAGAACTCCATCAGCAGCTCAACATGATGGGAACCGCAGAAGAGACAGCACAGTGGATCCCAGATGTGGGATCAGTGGTGTTCACCTGGAACACTGAAGACAGCACAGGAGAGGGAGAGCAGGACCAGCAGGTGGCTCCGCACCCCAAGGTTCATTGAAAGATGGTAGGTGCACTCGTTGAAATTAAATGCAGAATCAGGTAGTCCAAAAAATATATAATTCTTTCTTTATTCAGTTAATTTTTAACACGAACGGCACACAGCCAACGCATTTCGTTTCAAGCAGGAACTTCGTCAGGGCTGCAGTGATCACAAAAGAAAAACAAACATTTACAAAAATACATATATAACACCCATTAATAAGAACAAATATTATACAATGAATCAATCTTAGAAGTGAATGGCCCACGTAAACATACAAAAAGATAAAAACATTCTTTAACACATAAATATATACATACATATATAAAAAACACTGAAACATTATATTTAAAAACAACGATTTAGACAAATCGATAACATTTAAACAAAACTCCATTTAACACGCAATTCTGAAAGCTTTAACAGAAGTTTTTCTTATCCATATAGGTAACAGAAAAATAGTGAGGGAGAAAACAGGTAAAGGAGAAGGGAGAAAACAAAAAGATAATGTCATTCCACAAGAAATACCAAGTAAAATAATGGGACACTAAATACACATAAATGACACAGAATCCAAACAATTACAATAGTGGGCTTAGGTCCCATTCTAGTTAATGGAAAAAGGGAGACGGCACCACTTCCCCGTCATCAGTGACACAAAAGATTATTATATCTCACCTCTACGTATAGTTGGCCAATCCCGACCCACCTCCGCCTGACCCAAGGCCACCTCGCCTTCAGGAAGCAGCTCAAGACTTGGCTGTTCGAGCAGTAGCGGACCCTCCCCCTCCCCAAGCGCCTTGAGACCCTCCGGGTGAGTAGTGCGCTATATAAATGTCTTGATTGATTGATTGATTGAGAAAAGTCCAAAAAGGTGAAAGCAACAAATTCACGAAGGACACAGTATGCAGCGTCAAAGAGATGATAATAATCTAAAAATGGAGATAAAACAAAGAAGGGGATGGGGAAACAATAAATGTCCCTGTAAATAGTTGTAATCAGGGAGGATTCTGAGAGCACCAACACCCAATAGATTATTCGATATCCATGGATGATCAAAAAAGGAATAGCTAGTTATGTCTCACCTATTCGACTGATGGGTAAGTTACCCCAAAAAAGGTTTATATAATCCACAAAGAGCCACGTCTCATATCAGGGAACAGAGCCATGGAAGGAAAGGTTTATTCCTGTAGCTTAAAAAAGTAATCAACCAAAGAACCTAAATCAGTTACTATGCACATAATAATTACCATTTAATTAGTGTGAGCCAAAGAGCTGATCTCACAACTGGAAAGTCTCACCTAATCAATATAAAGCCTCGTAATACCAGTAGTAGATGGCCAATATAAGAGAGGCTTGTTGCAACAAGAATAATCAATGCGAAATATAATTAAATATCTAAAAGAAAGAGAGAAGAAAAATAAAGAAAACACCCATATACAGTACTGAGTGTCTTCAAACATATCCAAATTTCATAAACAAATTGATAAAGGGATCCATAAGTAGATAATTTAATACTAGGAAAGCAAGTTATAATGCATGAGGACAAGACAAAATCAAAAGCACTTTATCAAATGTATGTATTATCTGATATTAAAGGTATGTATATAAACACTACCAAAAAGGAAATGGAGAGAACTTAATAACTAGGAGGTCTAACCATTTGATCAACAGATATTAATAATATATTTTCTAATTGCGACTCCTTATAGTCAAATATATAGAAAGATACTTGTTCAGTACTTTCAAAGAAGAACACAAATAACACACAATGGGCTAGCCAAAAAAATATATATATAAAGACAACAAGGAGACAAATGAGCTCACCTTACAAATTCTTATTTGCATACAAATATATATACAAAAAACACTCATATGGTCCCGGTGATAATGCACACAAAGGATAGCGAGACGGGCAGTGGGTAATAAGTATTACTCTGTATATGCATAGTATAGGGAACATAAAAATAAAGAAAAAATATGATAAAGGATTAGCAATAGTGATGTTGGTGCACAAAAAAGCATATGTCAAAAGTGAGTTTAAAACGCCGTCACTAAATAATACAGTGTACAAAACGAATTAGAGTATCGGCCCCATTATCTATTATAAAACAGTTCAGAGATTTAAACGTTTAATGGGCAAGGTATTTTACAATAATTATAAGCAGCGCCGCCTCTTTAAGGAAAGCGATGACATGTGTATAAACAAAAGATTAAAAAAGTGGCCCCGCATTAGCAAAAACTAAAGGTAATGACAAAAACAATCCCAGCAATCTGTCACCATCCATAACGTAGTACTTAGGAAGCCTAGTCACTGGTGGCTCAAAGAAATTACCGCTATCAACTCATAATATTGAGCATGGAGCATATAACTCCCTCCTACCTTCGCGGTAAGCGGCGATTCCCGGCATGGTAGCTGTAAGGCTTCAACCGCTATCGATGAAAGAGATCTCCATTTAAAGCCAAAAACAAACTCCCGCGTCCAAATCTCAACGTAAATCACGTGAGGGATAGAAGAGACGCAGCCGCCGCCCGTCTTGAGGAAAGTGAAAGAGGACACTTGCCCAAACAACGGCGGCCATATTATAGTGGAGTATGATTCAATAGAATGAAGGGGCAAGAGTTTGGCACCTTTAGTGAAATACCACTTTTTCATCGGTGTCTCTATAATTACACATCAACAGACGTTCCTTGGGCACACAAAAATGTCATGAGAAAATAGAACAGAGACACATCGAAATAATGCCAAGAAAAGAAGGTCCTTTGGCAAAAATTAATATTGTCGAAAGCGCTATCAAGATGTTATTTCTACTAATTGGCATCAGAAGATTATACATAGCAAGACAATGTGACACTGTACAAACGATGCAGAAAACGGAACAAGGCAACATGAAATCTCTTTGCCTCACACCAGTGGAAAGCAAATAACGATCACATATGGGAACCCCCATGTATACAGCCATACCCATTATTTGGAGGGCAGGCAGTAGAAAATCTTTATATACAGATTAAGGTGACAGATTGAAAATATACAATAAGCATCAGGGTCGCTTGGAGTCGACCAATCCATTTCGCCTCTTTTTGCCTAACCAGAAGCTCCCGGTTTCCTCCCCTTTTGCCACAGGGAACATGACCAATTCCGTGGAACCAGAAACCATTATCATTAAGATGAATGTCCCTATAGTGGTCACTGAGAGGATAACGAGTATCCTTATTGATAATGGCTCTCCGATGTTCCTGTATCCGTATCTTTAGGGGGCGTACAGTACTGCCCACATAGATAATGCCACAGTCACAACCAAGAACATGTATCTCATGTCTGTGGTATTGCAATTTACGAAGTGATTGATCTTGTAGGATTTAGGGTTATTGTATGAAAAAGTACTTGTTTTATTGTGGCCAAACGGGCACATGTTACATGAGCCACAGATATGGAAGCCTAAAGGTCTTGGTGGCAACCAGGTAGATGGTCCCTGCTTATTAATCACATAGCTAGGGTATAGAGTTTCCCGTAATGTTCTGCCTTTATGGTATGTCAGTACCAGGGTATCTGAGATGCTTTTTTTCAGGCCGGGTACCGCTAATAGTAAGCCCCAATTCTTTTTCAAAATGTTCCTAACTTTACCACTGTTCACGTTATATTGTGTAACCAGACTATCTGGTCTATCTGGAACAATATCCTTCCTTTTTGTTGGCTTATCTTTCAAGGTTTCCTCTCTTGTTAGACAATTTGCCTTACCAAGGGCTTTAGATAAAATCTTCTCTGTTTAACCCCTTTTTAGAAATCTTTGCTCACAGTCATATAAGTTCCTGTGGTATGAATCTTCCTGGCTACAGTTTCTTCGGATTCTGGTCATTTCCCCAAAGGGGATGTTATTAATGACCGATCGCGAATGAGCACTTGCTGCATGGAGAACCCCATTGCAGGCTGTCTCCTTCCTGTATAGGGTACTCTCTACCACTTGGTCTTGGACATAGAATTGAATATCAAGGAAATGTATCCTCTCTCTGTTGCAATCCATGGTAAACCTGACATTAAAATCGTTGGAATTCAAGTATAGGTAATATTGCTGTAATTGTTCTCTGGTTCCAGACCAAACACAAATAATGTTGTCTATGTACAGCACCCCAAGTAGAGCACCCCAGGGCCTCCAACCCCAGTAGGTTTCGAACCAAACACTGACGGCTAGCGCGGAGACAATGGCTGTATCATTGTTCACCCTAAACGTCAGAAGTGTAAAGGATCAGGTTAGGCGGGTTGGCACATTATGCTTCTTGGCTGCTCAGAACCAAGGCATCTACTTTCCGCAGGAATGCGGGATTCGGTACGCCCAGTCGTACAGCCAGCTTGAATGGCAGTGGACACACAGGTCATCATTTTGGTCTGGAGGATATGAGTGCAAATCATCTGAAGTGGCCATTATGATCAAGGGGAGGCATTTCACCATGGACAAGGTCACCGAGCAGGACAACAGCAGAGTTCTGGTAATGGACGGCTCATGGGCAGGTGAGCCTGTTAGGCTCATCAATGTCTAAGCCCCCAGGGAAGAATGAGTAATTTGAGATGTTCAGGGTGCTCAGGATGCAACTCGTGATCTCCAGAACCATCCTGATGGGTGATGATTTCAACTGAATACTAGAGTTGGATGGACGCACTGGGTCAGACCCTGTTGGGATGGACGTGACGTCCAGGCTGTTGGTGGAGATGGTAGGTGAGGCATCCCTCCGGGATGTCATCGGGAGCATGGGACTGAACGCCAGGAATTTTTCCTGGAGTAGGCCGGCTGGATCCGTGCGTTCCCGGATCCACTTCCTATTCATCTCCCCAACAGTAAAGCCTCTGCGAAGCTCCATGGTCGCGGTCTACTTCTCTGACCACAGGGAAGTTCCCCACCGGCCCAGGATCATGGAAACTGAACTGCTCATTGCTGGAAAATTAGGAGTTAGTGGTGAACCTCAGAGTCACGTAAGTAGAGTGGAGAGACATGAAGGACCTCTTTTACTCAGCCAGTGAGTAGTGGGAATGGGTGAATGACAGGTTCCAGAGCTTTTTCCAGGATGCCAGCAGAGCTGCTGCATGGGAAAAGAAAAGGTCATTTAGGAAGCTGTAGAGCAAAGTGCAGCAACTGTATGAACTTGAGCTCGGGGATGGAATGTGGATGACGAACTGGAGGAAACACGGAAAGGGCTCACCGAGCACTTCAGGGAGGACTCCAGGAAAATTATCTTCCGGACCAAAACTGAGAACCTCGAAAAGGACGAGAAATGCAACACATTCTTCTTCAAGAAACTTCACTCAGCCCTCACACCGCTGGTAGAGCTTAGGGATTCGGAGGGCAACCTCCAAAGTGAGAAAGAGCAAGTCATGAGAGTCGTAACCAACTTTTATGACGAGCTTTAGTCACTGAAGTTGTCAGAGAGAGCCCAGGTGGACGGTTTCCTGGAGGGCATCTCGAAGACACTGGGTCCGGAAGAGAGAGAGGGCCAGAATGCGCCCTTCACCATGGAAGAGCTGCACTTGGCTGCTACGACCTCCAAAAGAGGCAAGACCCCTGGAAATGACGGTTTCCCAGTGGAGCTTTATGTTGAACTGTGGACCCTGATCGGGCTGGACTTGCTGGACCTCTACCAGGAAATGGTGGGCAAGGGCAGGATACCGCAATCCCTGTGAGAGGGTATGATAACACTTTTGTACAAGAAGAAGGGAGAGAGAGAAGACCTCAAGAACTGGAGACCCATCTCTCTCCTCAATGCAGACTACTAAATTCTCGCGAAGATGATGGCCAACCGCCTAAAGAAGGTAATATCGAAGATAGTCCACTCAGACAAGACTTGTGGGATACGGGGTTGGCAAATCGTGGACAGCCTGGTCCGGGACAGGGTTGAGTACGCCAAGAGCCGCAAGGTTCCAATGGCCTTGGTCAGCCTGGATCAGGAAAAGGTGTTTGACCGCATTTCCCATGAGTTCATGGACCGAACACTCAGGGCACTGGGGTTGGGAGACTTCTTCTGTGATGTGGTGACCATAATGTATAGAGCTATCTCTAGCACATTGTTGGTTAACTGCTGGAAAACTGACCCCTTCCCCGTCCTGTCATGCGTCAGGCAATGCTGTCCGTTCTCCCCTCTTCTGTTCATCTGCATGATTGAACTCCTCACCGAAAGCATCAGACAGAACAGGAACATCAAGGGAGTGATAGCCCCAGGCAGCAACGGAAAAGGCGAAGTGAAGTGTTCCCTCTACATGTACGACATCTCAGTCTTCTGCGCAGATGGACCATCTGTGAGAGAACCAGAGAGAACTTGTATCGAGTTTGGAAAGATCAACAGCGCCAAATCGGAAACCCTACACTTCGGACACTGGACCCCCAGCCGAGACCCACAACCATTCCTCATCAAGCAGGCCTTCCTGAAAATCCTTGGATTCTAGTTCAGTGGAGAACTTGCAGCGGAGAAGACATTAGAAATGAGACTGGTGATGACAAGGCAGAAGCTGGAAACTCTGGAGCCTGCGGAAGCTGACGATCGAAGGGAAGTCTTTGGTCCTGTGGAACAAGACCCTGCCAGTGCTCCAGTACATCGCCCAAGTGTGGCCTTTGCAGTTCCACACAGGCAGGGCCATCACAAGAATGATCTTCTACTTCATCTGGAGCTCAAAGATGAACAGAGTGAAGAGGGCGGTGATGTTCAAGATCCACGAAAAGGGAGGCAAGGGAGTGCCAGACAGTGCCACCATCCTGAGGGGTATCTTTGTGTGCCACTGTGTGAGGAGCACCCTGATGACCAAAGACTAGAGCAATATCGGCATTCTGATGACACGATTCTTCCTGTTGCCAACATAGAGGCGCCTCACATGGGCAGAGTGGGTGAACACCGTTCTGTACAACTGGGAGACCCCGTGGTTCTACGAGGAAGTGGAGAAGTTCAGGAAGGAGTTCGGGCTGGAGGCTGGCACCCCCGCCACATGGACCCTGAAGCTTGTACTTCGCCAAATACCAGCAAAGGACATCAGCACACCGATCGGTGCCTTTCCCTCTGCCACAGAGGACCACGTGTGCTTAAACATCACATCCAAGAACCTGATCAACCAGCACAAAGACATCGCCTGGATGGCCATCCAAGGAGGACTTCCCGTGATAGCCTTCATGCAAGCAAGAGGACTCAATCAATACAAGTCCTGCCCAAGAGGGTGCATCACGGACGAGATGACATACCATCTCTTCTGGGAGTGCCCGTATGCACAGGACCTGCTGAAAGCCATAGGCGCAGAGCTTAGGGCCTGAATACATATGCAATGTATGACCGCAGACTCTGTGATGTATGGTTTGTTCCCAGGGACACAAACACTTAGTGACCACCCAAACTGCTGTGTTAAAGATGTTCTGTTTTCCAGAAACTGCCTGGTAGTAGGGAAGACGGAGACATCGACCCTGGCATGCCATAGGATGATCCACAGCCTCCTGTGCGACTACGCAGCACTGGATGGATCAGATGAAGACAGCAACGATGAAACCTGAGGACCCAAAGGGGTCCCCTTCTAGCCTCATACAGGGGGCGCTGACAGGCTCTGGCAGGAATATGCCAATGACAGCTGAAGACCCAAGGGGTTCCCTGCCTTACCTGGGGGGGCCAGAGAAGCCACTAACCTGTTTTTTGCCCTTTTTTGCCATGCCCAGGAACCTGTCGGTGACAGGGGTGAGGAGAAGGCGGGTTAAGATAGGTGGAGTAAATGTAGTTATTTACTGTATGTATTTGACTAACATGACCGTTTTCCTACATAGGCAAAAGGTCAATGGAATAGCTTGTGCACTTGTTGTCAAGTTGGTTACCAATGACATGATTAAAATAGGGCTTTGTGGACGGTGACGATTGATGTATCTGAACCAGAAATGAGGCCCTACCAAGGGTTAGGAAAAGCATAAACAAAAAAAACACGAGTACATTCAAATAGCTATGTCCAAATATATACAAATAAAAGCCATGAAATGTGACAAAACAATTGTTATATTAATTCGGATTAGGTTGTACTCTATGTGGAGATGATAAAGAGACATTTATAGAAGGTCCAATATAAATGTGAGATGAGTTGTTGCAGTACCAAAACCTGCTTCTAGATGTCCCTAGTGAGCATCATAAACTTTGAAGATATGGTAATTCCACCCTACCCATAATGCATTGCAAAGAAGACAGCACTACAGGACATTCAATATATACAATTCGTAGCTTTGAAATGTGGCAAAAAATGATTATATTAATTTCGGATTAGGTTGTACGCTTAATGGAGCTGATGAAGGGAAATTTTTAGAAGGTCTAACATAGATGTGTAGGTGCAGTAAAGGTCCATAGTGAGCATCAAATGTTTTGGTCACATATGGTACTCCTCTAATGCATTGAATGCAAGTTAGTACCACTGGTAGGTTCAAATAGTTATTTCAATATATGCAATTATTATATTAATTTTCATTAAGTTGAATTCTGTGTGGTGCTGATGGAGTAAAATTTATAGGAAATCTAATATAAATGTGAGATTTTTAGGGGTAGTACTGCAAGCTGCTCCTAGATGTTCCTAGAGAGCATCATAAAATTAAAAATATGGTACATCCACGCTATCCAAAATGCCATGCATGTAAGAAAGTACCACAGTACATTCAATATATACAATTTGTAGCTATAAAATGTGACAAAATAATTATTATATTATTTTCGGGTTAGGTGGTATTCTATGTGGATGTGATGAAGGGAAATTTATAGAAGGTCTAACATAGATGTGTAGGTTCAGTACTGCAAGCTGTGCATAGATGACTCTAGTGATCATCAAACATTTAGTCACATATGGTACTCCTCATACATTGCATGCAAGGCAGTACCACAAGTACATTCAAATAGCTATGTCCATATATAAAATTAATAGCTACACAATGGGACAAAGCAATTATTATATTAATTCCGATTAAGTTGTACTCTATGTGGAACTGATGAATGGAAATGTATAGAAGGTCTAATCTAAATGTGAGATTTAGAGGTGCAGTACTGCAAACTGCACCTAGATGTCCCTAGTGAGCATCATAAACTTTGAGGCTATGATAAATCCACCCTACCCATAATGCATTGCCCATAAGACAATACCATAGTACATTCAATATATACAATTTGTAGCTTTGAAATGTAACAAAATAATTATTATATTAATTCTGGATTAAGTTGTACTCTATGTGGAGCTGATGAAGGGAAATTTATAGAAGGTCTAACATAAATATGTAGGTGTAGTACTGCAAGCTGCGCTTAGATGTCCCTGGTGAGCATCAAATATTTGGTCACACATAGTACTTCCTTAATGTACTGAATGTAAGAAAGTACCACAGGTACATTCAAATAGCTATGTCCATATTTAAAATTAATTGCTATGAAATATGACAAACAATACTATGTTAATTACGATTAAGTTGTACACTATGTGGGGCTGATAAAGTCAAATCTATAGGTCTAATATAAATGTGAGAAGTGTAGGTGTAGTACTGCATGCTGCGGCTAGATGTCCCTAGTGAGCATCATAAACTTTGAAGATGTGGTAAATCTACTCTACCCATAAAGCATTGCATGGAAGACGGTACCACAGTACATTCAATATATACAATTCGTAGCTTTGAAATGTGACAAAATAATTATTATATTAATTCTGTATTAGGTTGTATTCTATGTGGAGCTGATGAAGGGAAATTAATAGAAGGTCTAACAAAGATGTCTAGGCGCAGTCCTGCAAGTTGCGCCTAATGTCCCTAGTGAGCATCAAACATTTGGTCACATATGGTACTCCCCTAATGCATTGCATGCAAGACAGTACCACAAGTAAATTCAAATAGCCATGCCTATATATGCAATTAATAGATCTGCAATGTGACAAAACAATAATTATATTTATGCTGATTAAGTTGTACTCTATGTGGAGCTGTGAAGGAAAATTTATAGGTCTTATATAAATGTATGATGTGTAGGTGCAGCATTGCATGCTGCAGCTAGATGCCCATAGAGAGCATCATGAACTTTGAAGATATGTTAAATCCACCCTACCCATAATGCATTGCACGTAAGACAGTACCATAGTGCATTCAATATATACAGGTCATAGCTTTGAAATGTTACAAAATAATTAATATATCACTTCAGGATTAGTTTGTACTCTATGTGGAGCTGATGAAGGGAAATTTATAGAAGGTCTAACATAGATGTGTAGGTGCATTACTACAAGCTGTGCCTAGAGGTCTCTAGTGAGCATCAAACTTTTGATCAAATATGGTACTCCCATATGCATTGCGTGCAAGACAGCACCACAAGTACATTCAAATAGCAATATTCATATATGATATTAATTCTGATTGAGTTGTACTCTATGTGGAGCTGATGAATGAAAATTTGAAGGTCTAGAAGTGTAGGTGCAGTAAAGGTCCATAGTAAGCATCAAATGTTTGGTCACGTATAATACTTCCCTAATGCATTGTATTCAAAACAGTACCAGAAGTAGTTTCAATTAGCTATGTCCATAAGTACAATTAATAGCTATGAAATGTGACAAACCAATTATTATATTAATTCTGATTAAGTTGCGCTCGATCTAGAGCTGATTAAGCGAAATTTATAGAAGGTCTAATATAAATGTGAAGGTGCAGTACCAAAAGCTGCTCCTAGATGTCCCTAGTGAGGATCATAAAGTTTGAAGATATGGTAAATCCACCCCAAACCATAATGCATTGCATGGAAGACAGTACCAAAGTACATTCAAAATATACAATTCATAGCTTTGAAATGTAGCAAAAGAATTATTATATTATTTCCAGATTAAGTTTTACTCTATGTGGAGCTGATGTAGGGAAATTTATAGAAGGTCTTACATAGATGTCTAGATGCAGTCCTGCAAGTTGCGCCTAGATGTCTCTAGTGATCATTATACTTTTGGTCACTTATAGTACTCTCCTAATGCATTACAAGCAAAACAATACTACAAGTACATTCAAATAGCCATGTCCAGATATACAATTATTAGCCATGAAATGTGACAAAACAATTATTATATTAATTCGGGTTAGGTTGTACTCCGTGTGGAGCTAATGAAGGGAAATTTATAGAAGGTCTAATATAAATGTGAGATGAGTAGGTGCCGTACCTCAAGCTGTGGCTAGATGTCCCTAGTGAGCATCATAAACTTTAAAGATGTGGTAAATCCACCCTACCCATAATGCATTGCATGTAAGACAGTACCACAGTACATTCAATATATACAATTCGTAGCTTTGAAATGTGACAAAATAATTATTATGTTCATTCTGGATTAGGTTGTACTCTATGTGGAGCTGATGAAGTGAAATGTATAGAAGGTATAACATAGATGTCTAGGTGCAGTACCGCAAGCCACGCTAGTGAGCATCAAACTTTTGGTCACATATGGCACTCCCGTAATGCATTGCATGCAAGACAGTACCACAAATACATTCAAATAGCTATGTCAATATATCGAATTAATAGCTATGCAATGTGACAAAACAATTATTATATTAATTCTGATTAAGTTGTACTCTATGTGGAGCTGAAGAAGCAACATTTATAGTAGTTCTAATATAATGTGAGATGTGTAGGGGCAGTACTGCAAGCTACTTCTAGATGTCCCTGGTAAGCATCATAAACTTTAAAGATATGGTAATTCCACCCTATCCATAATGAATCTCATGTAAGACAGTACCACAGTACATTCAATATATACAATTCATAGCTTTGAAATGTGACAAAAGAATTATTTTATTATTTCCGGGTTAGGTTGTATTCTATGTGGAGGTGATGAAGGGAAATTTATAAAAGATCTAACATAGATGTGTAGGTGTGTTGGAGGGAGCTTTATTTAAGGGTCAAGAGGGCAGGGGGCTGAGCACAGAGCTCTTGGAGCCTTCACGGAGTGATCGAGGGAGCGAGTTTGGGACAAAAGGGGCACCTTAATTTGAGCCGGGGTGTCTGGGAACGCTCACTCTAAAAATGAAGGAAACAGATATGTGAGCCATGGAAACTGAGGCTGAAAGATTTGGCAGTTTTATTAAGAAGGTGCAACTTCAAAAACTGCAAGACAAAGGCATACAAATACAAAATACAAATATAGTGACCTCGCATGAATCAGAAGGCATTGAACTCGTTTGGAGAGAGACACTTCAGACAACCTCAAAGACACATTTATAAATGCATTATCAAAAACATAAGTTACATCAAGGAAAATGTTCCCAGAATGCAAAACACACTTGATCTAAAATACTGAGACTACTCATGTACCTACCTAAAACCTAAAAGAAAGCATCTTTATAAATGTAATATAAGTATGAAATGCTCAATAAGAAAACACCAGTTTAAATAGCAAAATAGCATAGCAAAATAGCATACATAGCATATACAGCAAATATATTGGCAAGTTAAATCGTATCTTAAAATAAAAAAACAAGAGTTCTTGGGAACCACCCACACCCGCCTTCCATCTACTAACAGACGGGTGGGGTAGTCCAATGATGTCTCTGTAGTCTCCCTTCTTATGCTCTTTAAGGCGGTTAGAACTGCCTACGGTATCGTCATCTCACGCCACGTCTACCTCGTCACTTATGGTATGGTTCTCATATTTTACCATACATGGTGACGCCTTTTCCAGTAACTGTGGTACGTGAGCTAGGTGAAAGTTAGTATCTCAGGCCAGGCGCTTTTTGTGAAATTCACTTTCGCAAACTATCGCGAAAATGTAAAAAATCTCCGCAAACACGCGGAAATATCGCGAAGATGCTGAAGTTTTTTTCCCGCCCTTTCGCGGTATTTTCTGCGTGGTCGCGGCTCGCCAACTTACCCATGCAGTTGCTCACGGGCGCGGCCATCTTGTTTTCACTTGTCTCGCGGTGCATGATCGCGAGAAGAAAGACGTGATCACGCGACGAATGACGTGATTGCGCCACGAATGACGTTACTGCGGGCGCGAACTGTCGCGAGACAGCGCAAATGGCTACCAACAATCCAACATCTCGTGGAGAACGCGACCGGATCGGGAAAACTTGTCGTCGAACGTGGGGATTCAGGTAAGGCGATCGCGCGCACGCGAGAATGTATTTTTTTACAGCGCGACCAAGCAAAAAATTTCCGGTAAGATTTTTACATTTTTGCGCTCTCCGCGGAACGCGAAAATGTCAAATTATCACAATTTCCGCGAGCGGAACGGAATTTTCACCCAGACGTAGTGTATTATAAAGGGATTCTGTATATACATATATAAATCTTCATGTCCTGTGTTTCCACATTCTCGCCTTAGCTTGACAAATCTGCGGTGGCAACTTTCCTAAAAGTATGTACTGACCCAGGATGCAGTTTGCTGCATGTCAAAAGAACAGGGGGATGTTGAACTTTGAGATAGTGAACTTAGCACACGAGTAGGGTGGAGGCTCTTAGTTTGGAGCAGGAGGCCTCACAGAGAGAGGAGCTGGATATCAGTCAGTCAGTCAGTCAAAAGTCTTTATTCGGTTTAAGTGCAAACCATAAAAGCATACTACAATATAATGAATAAAAAAACACTTAAAAGATACAGGTTTCATTTTGAATGATCAATAGCACCTAAAAACATATAAAAACAGCTAAATATACAATTTAAAAAAAGGAACAATTCCAATTTAAAAGCATTTAAAAGAGGACACAATTCATTTCCTCAGAAATCTAATAACAACAGATAAAAAATTCGCAATGTTAAAAGTTTCCCAAACATCAGTTAACATTTGAAGGTAGAGAAGAGCAGGTCTCACCTGCACAAAGCCTTTGTTTTTTAAAATAGGGAGTAAGAAGCGTTTCCTGATATCAATAAAGTGCTTACAGAAGAAAAGAAAGTGTGTGATATCCTGTGGTGAAAAATTATCACAGGAACAAGGGCCGAGATCCTCTACCCTTTTCCAACCTTTCTTTTCTCCAAACAGTAGATGTAATTGATTTAGTCTAAATCTAGTCAATAAAAAACGGTGATTAGCATTTGTGACATATCCTAGGTATGGTTCCATGGATGGTGTTGTTTTACATAGCTGGTGAGCCCTGACAGTTACCTTTGTCAGCTCATTCCCTTCCCGATCCATGGTAGCTATGTGCATAAAAGTTTCCTTACACCATTTTATGTCTCCCTTTACTAGAGCTTCTGGTGACTGGTATAATTCAGGTCGGCCCAACTTTATTGCCAGTTTCTGAATGTATTTCAACCAGGGTATGCATAACCCATAATCTAGTGACATACAATCTTTCATGATCGTACGATTGAGCTGTAGGTCCGGGTTTAACCAAATGCTGATCCATTTCAGTAATGGGGCCACAGCAATAGAGTCTTCTACAAAACCAATTCCAAGCTCCTGATGGGTATTATAATTAGCAGTTGAAATCGGAACGGATAGGAGGTTTTAAAAACCTATCCTCAACAATCTGTATACTTTTAACATTTTTAATACCCCATACCTCGGCTCCATACATTGCTAGAGAGAAGCATTTGGCTCTATATACTTGAATAAGGGCCTTCATTGGCCTGGCGCCTAACTTCCTAGCAAAACCTAAAACAGCCACAGTCGCTCTAGATAAGACAATCTTTTTTGCTGTTATTTGGGTTACCCAGGAACCTTGATCATCGAAAAGAACACCCAAGTAAGGAAATGATGATACCCTGGATAATGGATGGCCCCCACATTTAAAGGTTTTAATCTTTGAGGATTTTGGTCCAATAGCCATTACATGCGATTTTGAGAAATTGACAGTAAGATCCAACGCCTTCATAAAACCCACAAATGAATCTAACAATAGCTGAAGGCCCACCCCCGTTCTTGCAAGTAAGGCGGCATCATCCGCGTATAAAAGTGCGGGAATTAGGCATTTCCCTGCACGCGGAATATCATTACATGAGGTGATTAAGGAATTATCTAATTTATTTATATATAGGGTAAAGAGCAGGGGTGCCAAAATGCACCCCTGTCTAACTCCATTAGATATAGGTATGTCTTCTGTACAGTTGCCCAGTTGGTCATACCGGACCGTGGCCGATAGATCCCTATGTAAATCAGCTAAGAAGTAGACAATGTTTTTGTCTACTCCGTAGGATAGTAGCAAGGACCACAGTTTTGACCTATTTACACGGTCAAAGGCCGATGACAGGTCCATATAGGCTACCAATAAGACTCCCTTCTTGGCCACCGTGTATTTGCCTATTAATAGTTGCAGGTTCAGACATTGATCTATGGTACCCATCCCTTTTCTGAATCCGTACTGAGCCATGGAGAGTGTTCCTGTTTCCTCTAACCAACCAGTCAGTTGGGCAAGGACCACCCTGCCCAGTACATTCACAGAAGAATCTATTAAGGATATTGGGCGATAGCAACTCGGGTCACCTCTGTCGCCTTTTTTATATATAGGTATTATAACCGATTTCGCCCAAGTGGGAGGAAGACCCAATTGACAGGCATTGACAAAGACATTAAATAAAATTTTGGACCAAGTTTTTATGTCTGATTTGAAAAGGTCTGCCGGGACTCCATCGGGTCCCGGAGCCTTGTTACTTGTCATTTTCATGATGGCATGTGTAACTTCTAGTTCTGTAAAGGACAGAGTATAATTCTCCAAGTTTAGAGTAGAGGCCACCCTTATCCCATCTCCATCATACACCTGTTTAAAATGACTAAACCATTTTTTTTCTTGAATACCGCAGTCAAGCTCATTATTACTTTTGCCATGAAAAAAAGGCTTATTGACCACGGACCAAAATTTGGCACTATTTTTAATTACATCTATAGATAAAAGTTCATTCCATGCTTCCTCCCTAATTTCATTTTTACGCTTACTCTGAGCCTTTTTATAAGCTTTCCTAAGTACAGCGATTTCCGTTTTGTCAGATGGCACAGCTTTCAATGCTCTCATTAACTTCCGTTGGGCTATTGAGCAATTGTGATCAAACCATTTCTCCTCATTCAATGGTTGCCCCTTCCATACTTTTTTAAGGTCACTATTGACCTGGGAACAAATTTTGCCATAGGCTGCCAGGACCTCATCGCCAGTGATCCCGTCTTTCAAACAGGTAGACATTTCATCCCTAACCTTTTCCAACAAATTTTCATTGAAGTCCTTTGGTACCACTCGGCACCATTTCAGACGACGTGTTTGGTCAGTGGGCCTTATATCCAAAATTCCAGCAGCGAGAGTGTCAGATTCTCTTTTCCTTAAGTCGTCAGACAAGGTCAGCTGGACAGGATTATGATCGCCATAAGTAGACCAGTTGACCTTGTACTGACTCACACTGTCTACTAGAATTGTGCTTACAAAAATATAATCAATGGTGGAGCCCAAGCCACTTCCTTTGTATGTTGGGATATCATCTGTATAAATAGCGGGATAAACCAAAGCATTTCCAGCGAGGAGCTCCTCTAGGTACATACCCTGCGGGGTATGTTCAAAATGAGTATTTTCTTGGTTTGATGGACCTAAGCTGTCGCACACAAAACAATTACTTAAACAACGATGAACATTAAAATTACCAAACACTATGACCGAATAGGGATTCTTATTTTTATCATTATACGTTTCCAAGAAATCATATAGACTGACTAAATGTTCATCTGGCGTACTCTTGGCAAAAGAATTATTAAAATTAACAATGAGCCAGTTCCCGTTTGAGTTAGTTTGGATTTCCACTGCAAGGCAATAAGGCGAACCTGTCTCCACTTTACTATAGGTACCCTCAAGTTTCAATGAAATGAGGGTTAAGAGTCCGCCTTTTGCCCTCCCCCTACAAAAGGCCACAGCAGCTGACCAAAAAGCGGAATACCCATCCAGCAAAAAGGTATTTTCCGTGTCCCAGGTCTCTTGTAGCCCAATAATTTCACAGCCTAATAAGCAGCCCCTCCACAGGGGATCTTGCGCTTTATTATTAAGCCCGGCTATATTCCAGCTAAGGACCCTCGTACCTAAAAACTGGGATGGCACTCCAACTGAACTATCCGTGTTTCCATCATTAACATTCCTCTCTATAGTCATAACATTTAGGGTGTCCTCCACCCCCGTAAATAATTGGATTTCATTTATCCCCTGGTCCTCCTCCATGGTCAGAATGGGAGCTTCCGTAATGGATATAGGAGGATCCCAATCAAAATCAAGTCAATCATTAGAATCTAAGTCACTCAAAGGTTGAAAACGATTAGATGTGGCAACACCATGGAGAAACTGCCCTTCAGAGCTGAATACTCTGCCCCTAGCGGGATCATTAATAGGTTGCTTTGTTTGATGCCTATAAAAGTATCCCCGTGGGCGGAGAGTAATACCCTGATCAGTATGTGGGAGCAAGGAAGCTCTTAATAGGGCATTATTAACTAGGAATGGATTACTGAAGTTTATTATGACACAGTCCCCCTTAGTGTTCTTACGTGAGTGCCCTATCCATGAGACTCTCCTGGTAGTTAATATCTGATGTGATAATTGTACAGGAAACCCACACTGTTTATTTAACCACGAAACAGATTTATTCTTAAGAGATTCGTGGGATTCTGATTTATTTATCAAGTCACCGTCCATCAAGGTTGGGACATTAGTCAACACTGCCACAAAAGGGGCACACTCAGGGGGTAAATCTGGTTGTGCACCCACCGTGCGCGTAATCCTGGTTTCCCTCTTGCTCTTTGGGCAAATGTCTAAAGGTGTGGTTTTATTTACTACTGTCATGGGTACGACATCTGGGGATTCGGCTGGATTTAATGCTTCCTTGGAGGACTTGTGTAACTCAATGGTTCCGCAAGTACCCCCAGCTGCAATACTAGCTTTTACAGATGAATCACTGCAAGGACCCAGAAGGTTTCGTAGACTTTCAATTTCTGCCGATAGTTCACCAATTTTAGTTACTAGGGGTTCGACTATCTTGAGAATTTTAGCCTCCATAATGCCAACCAGACAGTCTAATTGGTCAGGATCTATTATTGTTTTGGGGTTGTTAGGTGGAACTTCCCTCAAAGTATCCCCAGTTTTGGGCACAGGGCCTGTTTTTTTATGACTACTTCGACCACCTCCCCGTTTAGGTTGTATGTGTTTACGGGGTCTCAGGACTCTCTGGATTGCCGGAGCCAAAGACTCATTAATGTCTTTTGGGACGTCTATATTAGCTTCGATCAACTCTAAATCAGAAGAAAGAGGAGTTAAATCTACCAGAGTTGCCGTGCCGTGATTTTCAGTACTGCAACTCGCACCATGAAATGGCGGAGATGATGTGGTGGGCGTGCTGATCAATAAAGGGGAAATGGTGGTGGGGGTGGAGCCCTGGCCTAGTGATTTGCGTCTTTCACTATTTATTTTAGTAACGACTTTTACTAAATAATTATCTAGTGTTGTAGCAGTGGAAGGTTTGTTTCCTAACGTGGATTTTGACATGTTCATGGATGCCTCGGGATATATTAAAATTTAATTAAACAATACCAGGCTGTGATAACGCCTAGACAAAATAAGGGTTAGCCAAAATAGTTCAATTAAAAAACATCAAGCAGTTTCTTATCCTACAAAATAACACCTCAGTTCGTGGGACAGTACAGTTCACCAGGTCCAGCTAATCTGAGATGAATACCTGACACCTTAATAACGTGGCCCGTCCTGGCCTCACTCGGTCCTCTGAGGGCCACAGAGGGCCCGTCCTTTGCCCGGGCTTAGCCCGGCGCCCGCCCGCGCGCGTCCCGCGACGCGGAGGGAGCCGTTTGATTTTAGCGCCTCCGGGCGCGGAAGTGCTGGCGGATGTGGGCGGTGTCAGCAGGAATCCTGGGAGTCGTAGTACTGCACTCCCCACGTATGGCGCCCAAACCAGCAGCAACAGCGGTGGGGAAAAGGGAAGAGCATCCGCCCCGCGCCAAGAACACAGAGCGTCTCCCCCAGCAAGCTCCCCTAGTTTGCCCAGGTAAGGTCGTCTCCGCAAGCGCCAGTCAGGTCTGCAAAGTTTCCCGCTCCACCGAGGGAGCCGTTTGATTTTAGCGCCTCTGGGCGCGGAAGTGCTGGCGGATGTGGGCGGTGTCAGCAGGAATCCTGGGAGTCGTAGTCCTGCACTCCCCACATATGGCGCCCAAACCAGCCTCAACAGCGGTGGGGAAAAGGGAAGAGCGTCCGCCCCACGCCAAGAACACAGAGCGTCTCCCCCAGCAAGCTCCCCTAGTTTGCCCAGGTAAGGTCGTCTCTGCAAGCGCCAGTCAGGTCTGCAAAGTTTTCTGGATATGATTTAGATCAGACCTGCCTTCAGCCTGTTATACAGGAAAATGGCAGAACTATGGTCAATTTAACAAAGAGGCCTACATATTGAACAGAAGGGCCTACACAGGGGTGTTATGCTGGCTGAGTGGTAAGGATGTCCCAGGGTATTTGTTATATAGTAACACAGGACCCTCTGGTCAATTTAACACGGCCTACAAATGAGGCTGGCAGGGCAGGGACAAGGGTCTCATACCTCAGGTGTGGACAGAACGGGCCTGGGGCATGCTGTGATATAAAAAAAATAGACCCTCTCTCCTTCCCTCCTCTTGTTCATTCTTGAACAAAATCCTCACAGCATACCTTTCAGGTCTTTGAGGTATTTGGTAATGGTAGCAGGCTGCATTTAGTGTAGTCCTATTGTTACTTCTACAACTTCTATAAGTGCTAAGTTATTCACATTCCCTGTTTTATCCTTGTTCTCCCTTTGCTAATTTTGCATTTCTCAGGCGGTGCAACTGCTACGTACTCGGTGTGTTTACTGAAGAGCATATTGTACATCAGGACACAGCCCACGTATTTAGAGACAGGTATGACATTGTAACACATGCTGTTTTATGTGTCGGTATGCCGGTGTGTGCAAACATACCATCCTGCTCTGTCAACTGTCCCCCTGTCCCGTCTTTATCAATGGCAATTTATTCAATGTGGTACAAAAGTCATTACAATGGTAGCAATGGGGGTCAATGCTGCTAGTAGCACCCATGATAATTTTCTCTAATTGTTCTGAAAGTCTTGAGCAAGTCTTGAGGTATTGTTCCAATCGTTGGTACGTGTGGCTAGTGTGACTAGTTGGAAGAATGTCTTATCTTCTGCTGCGTCTGTACAATGTTAAAAAAGTCTGCTGAATAATAATGTAGAGCCTCAGAGATCATACCTTTAAACAGAAAAAAGTAACCATTGGTGCCTGTCTTCAAGTAATTTGAGAGGTTTGCAAGCACTTCTATTACTTAGGCACATTTGATATGAAGAAAACAAAGTGAAGAAAAGGTAAAGATGTCTCGTTGTCACAACTTGTATACTTAGGGGTTGGGGCGTCGATGTTTCCAGACGTTCATAAAGTGAAGTATCCTTGGGGCCTGCTTACACACTCATCCTTTATCCTCTGTGTAGCATGTGCAACCCTTCAGGATGAGCTTGGGATACCATTCCCACTTGGTAGTTTCCGTGGAACACATGTAGTTTCTGTGTGGCTCCTTGCCCCTTGCACAACCCCTCAATCACCTGTGAGATGAACGCCGGTCCTTTTTCAGAACCCAAACGCATAGGTACTCAAAAGCGCAGTATGAACTCTTTCAGGAGGCATTTGGCAATAGTTTGTGCATTGCTGTTCTTGAATTGGCATGCCTTAGTCCATTTGCTGATCATGCACACAATAACCAACACATACTTGTAGTTTTAGTAGAGGGGGGTATGTTGATGAAGTCCATTTAATGTGGGGAAATGAAGCGGCCTGAGGCAGTGGAAATACAGCTTTAGGAAAACAGTCTGATCTTCCTATCACTTCGTACAAGTGTTGAACCATGAAAAAGACGGGCCATGGGGGCAAGCATTATGGTTGGCAAACATTTCTTTCCATTTGGGCCTATTCATATTCCTTTTCTGTTTGCACTCATCCTCCCCTGTTCCCTTCTTCCTTTTCTTCCACCCAGCTCTATTAATAATATATTTAGTGTCATATGCTATTCTTTCTTGTACATCTGCATCAATTCTTTACCAATTGATACACAGTCCTTGGGAGAGGCGTGTGCAGCACATTCTACGATTGAAACTGGAAGCAACAGGCCTTGCAATAGTTGAGCTATTAATGGTGCACGCTGCATGTGTTGTCTAGCTGAGGTAAGGAGGGAACTCCAAATGAAGAAAAGAACCCAAAAATTATATTGGCATCCCTATACAAGACTTTAAAACGAAATTCATTATCTCTAAAAGCAAAAGAGGAATTAAAACATTCTACTATAGCTTGACCCAACAGCAAACACAGATGAAAATCTCTGTCACCGTAAAACCTTTAGTAATCAAAAACACTCATAGTTGTCAAACTGTGCCCAGGGATGTGGAATTCCCATAGCCCCACTCCCAGGACATATTTGTTTTTGAGGTCAAGGGCAACAAGTTTTCATGCATATTTCGTCCTTGGGACAAGTAAGCCCAACCCCTACAGCACAAACCCCTTGGCTGTCAGTTTACAGTACCACATTATGGATCAGGGAAAGGCATAGTCTGCAAAAAATATAATATTTGTGTCCATGCGTTAATGCTGTTCAAACTTGCATTTATTGTTCATTAATGCAAAGGCTTTATTCTTAGGGTAAGCGCTCTAAGTAAATGTTGTAAGCTCAGACTGCACTACTGACAGTGGTTGGAGTATAAAAACGTGTATACACTTTTTCAATTTTTAGCAATGTGAGGCTATGTATACTGCTCTCAGAATGCTCTCCAATTAGATGCAAATATTTGCAGAAGCTTGAAAGCAAGACTGATAATTCTTTGCTTTTAAAATAAAATGTTCACAAAAAGAATGCAAAACATTTAGCTAAACTACTGGAATAAGGTAGATACCATTATAACAAACATTGGCAAAAGCAGAAATTGTTCTGGTCTCAAAAATCACGCATTGCACAGTAGTATCTGGCACTGGATAAAACAACTGTGTGTGGATATGCTCCTTGTGAAAGAACAGAATGAAGTCACTCACAGTGAAGCTAGTCAAGAGAGGGAGGGAGAGACAACATTTTACTAAACATAAAATGTCATTGTTAATGCCAGACCTAATTAGGGGCCAAATCATGAAATAAAGTGCACCCATGTCCTTGTAATAAGTAGGGGTGGGCGGAATTTGCGAAATTCACTTTCGCAAATTATCGCGAAAATGTTAAAAATCTCCGAAACACGCGGAAATATCGCGAAGATACGAAGTTTTCCCCCGCCCGTTTGCGGTATTTTCTGCGTGGTCGCGGCTCGCCAACTTACCCATGCGTTTGCTCGCGGGCGCGGCCATCATGTTTTCACTTGCCTCGCGGTGCATGATCGCGAGAAGAAAGACGTGATCGCGTGACACATGGCGTTACTGCGGGCGCGAACTGTCGCGAGACAGCGCAAATGGCTACCAACAATCCAACATCTCGTGGAGAACGCGACCGGATCGGGAAAACTTGTCGGCGAACGTGGGGATTCAGGTAAGGCGATCGTGCGCACGCAAGAATGTATTATTTTACAGCGCGAGCAAGAAACAAATTATCGCTAAGCTGTGGAATGCGGAAATTTTGACATTTTCGCGCTTTCCGTGGAACGCGAAAATGCCAAATTATCGCAATTTCCGCTAACGGAACAGAATTTTGGCCCAGGCCTAGTAATAAGTGCAGATATACAACTGTTGTAAATTCACAATACTACAGAAGTAGGCCAAGAAATAGCACTCCTAGAAGATATTTGTGAACTGTATTTAAGCATGAGCAAATATGCAGGTCTACTATATTGCTCAAACGAAAATCTGAACCATTGCAAGTTCACATTTCCTCCAGCCACTTTTTTTTTGTGAGCCAGAACTGTTGCTTACCATTACCTTCAGCCCCAGTATGTAGATCTGCGGAAACGTGGCAACATAAGTGAATTGTTAGTATTCGAAGCCTACTATGGAAGGAGTCATAACATAATCAGAGAGGCTACTTCAGAGCTCTTATATAATGACATTGCTGCCATAATTTGTCGCTGCACTACATGGCACAAAAGGGACAAGTGGAGTTTGTTACAGGACAAGTATATTTAAGAAGCAACCTGCCCCATGAACATGTAGATATTTCATTAAATTCCACACCCCTTTGTGCCAATCCCTACACCTTGAAACCTATTTTCAAACACCCTAAATTATTGCACATATATATTAAAACACATATTAATTCTGTACACATTGTATCCTTGAAACATTATAATACGAAGCACAGTTATTCAATGCACACTATCCTTCTGTATTGGCATATACTCATTACAAATGATCAATACCTAAACATAATATAAACACAACATTACTACTTTTCCTATTACTCCTATCCTTTGTGTCCCTGGCAAATGCACTGCATTTAGAATGCATTTTAGCACATTCCACTTTACACTGTAATTTATTACTCCAATATTCTCTTCAACTCTGAAGAACATCTGCTTGTGAAGATGGTGGTGTTCCTGTTGTGGCTGATCACCTGTCCTCTTCTTCTTTGTACTCAAGGATGATGGGGCGGGCCCTTCTCCTTCTGCCTGAATACCTGAGTAGAAAGACACTTCGCAGCGGGTGTTAATTTATACAAATATATGCCTTCATACATAATTTCAATGCCACTGTTATATTATGTTAAATTTATTTGTAAAGCGCAACGGTTACCCTGGGGTGTCCTGGAGCTAGTTACCTGTCTTTTCAGCCATCACCATTGAAGGAGTTTTAATTATTGAACAACCAAGTTTTCAGAGTCCTTCTAAAAGTCAGAAGAATGGCGAATTTATGAGCTGGGCCGGAAGATCATTCCACGCCTTGGCTGCTCCGAAGACAAGTCTTTGTCCTCCCCATGAAACCTTTTTAGTAAGAGGAACTGTCACCAATTTAGCTCCTGATGAGCGTAGATTTCTTGTAGGTATGTACCAGTTAAATTGTTTCTGCAAATACTCTGGTCCAGTACCTTGGAGTGCTTTAAAAACGATACACAAGGATTTAAAAAGCCCACGCTTTTTTACCAGGAGCCAATGTAACTTTTTAATTTTGTTGGAAATGGCCGCAAATTTGGGCACCCCAGTGAGTAATCTGGCGGCTGCGTTTTGCAACCTTTGTAGTTTATTTAAATAGCGTTCCTGAATGTTTAGTTAGAGGCCATTACAATAGTCAAGCCTTGACAAGACAAGTGCAGGGACCACTGTTATCTGACTCCCTGCTGGCAGGAAAGGCAGAATCTTTTTTACTGATTTTATTAGGGCTGTTGTTGTTTTTATGAGGGCTGACTCCGTACTATGGCCACTTCTGAAGCCATATTGGTTTGGGTCCAGGGCCTGGGTTTGATGGAGAAAAGCACCCAGTTATGTATTTAGTGCTGTCTTATTTTGTGATGTCTAGTTGATGTGACCTATACATATATTAATTGATCAGGGAGTAGTATAGGGGGCGTTAAGTTGTTGTCAGAACATTGTAATATTTGTGAGTGAAAACAGAGTGATCCATAGGCAATAAACTATTTTTGCTTTCTCTCAATTTATTACCTTTAAACAGTCCGTTCAGGTATTGCTGAAAGTTGTTGCTGCTTTTATATCATAATGGACACATGGTCTAGCTGTCATCCAAACGTGTGGGAAAATGTGGTAGGCCTGAGCCTGTGGTATGATACATTTTCCTATTTGTATTTTATTTCTAACCAGACACGATGTTATGAAAACAATAGCATTGAGCCTATGTAAGCAAACATCCCGAAGACAGGAAATCCAATACACTTCTTGGAGACGCAGGGAAGAATCTAATAATAATAATGTTGCAAAACCTCTAATCATCTATTAACTAAGAAAGCGAAGAAGAACCCAAACAGAAGATAAAAACTTTTAAGAGAGATAAAAACTTGTAGTGGTTGAACTGTAAAATATATGCAATCACCTCTAAAATCTGCAACTCTACTTTTAAAAGGCCTCTTTAAATTCACACCTATTATTCCGGCAATACTGCGATACTGAGCATTGCTTACTCTATGCATACCGTCCTTTAACATTGAGATCTATTTTATATCTGCACGTGTTATTTATTCTTTTGTATTTTCCTAGTACTGGGGCATGTGGTGGCTACCTGTGGTAATCTTATTCCTACGAATCACTGGTTGTCTCATATTTTGAAGGCTGCACACGGCTGTGCATATCCGAAAACGTATTCCTTACCTCCTCTCACGCATCTGCACATAAACACATACATATTCCTTCACTAACCTGCACAACGTGAAACATGAAACACTGTATTCAATCTCGGCTTCCCCCGTTACCGAATTGTGTGATTCTAGGCAACTATTTCTCTTGTTTACTTCCACAGACACAAATATATTTCTACACATACATTTTCTTTCTACTAAATCTTATGTTCGCTGTCAACCACAGGAAGCCCATTTCCTGCCTGGCTCAATGCCCAGAATCTGTGGTCGGCCAGGAATGCTACTTCTGAAGGCAGCCTCAAAAATCTGTTAACCCTTCAACACCATGTACTATCCAGACACGTGTTGTCTTTAATTGTACGTAAAATATTGCTTATTTTAAAATAATATGGCTTATTTTGTAAAGCGCACGTTTACTCAGAATGGTATTGTGGCGCAAAATAGCAAATCTTTATTGTTCCCCTAACTCAATGGTACTCATTTTATCCAACTTGGAAAGATGAAAGGCTGAGGAGACCTAGCAGCATTTGACGTGTGCCCATGAAGTCAAACCATGGGTATATCTAGCGTGCATTCCACTCCATCATTTTATCTCTCCTCTTCTGTGCACTTCTGTGTACAAGAAATTGGAAGGGAACAGTCTTCAGTCATAACTTGCTTATTCCAATCTTCTGTCTAATGTTCACCATCTGCTCCGACATTTACATTGCTCTAAGTCTAGTGTCACTAACTTTCTTGGCCGTGAGACTCAATTTCAAATTTTCCCTATTAACTAACCCCAACTGTGTGCTCTTTGTGGCAGCACTTACTGGATCTGCCCTAGCATTCGGGCTACTGCTTGTACCTGCTTCAGTTGCTGCTGAATTTGGACGCAGGTAGGAGTAAATTATTCTGTACTTGGTTGATCAGTACTACAGCATTTGGTGTAATCTTCAGAGTGAATTATAATTGGCCATCCAAATAGAGGGATATTA
This sequence comes from Triturus cristatus, assembly GCF_964204655.1. Classification (NCBI taxonomy): domain Eukaryota; kingdom Metazoa; phylum Chordata; class Amphibia; order Caudata; family Salamandridae; genus Triturus; species Triturus cristatus. Next base: position 1,086,587,510 of record NC_140581.1, on the reverse strand, counting down.
ATATGTATTTGAAACTGAAAGTATCTCCTTTTCTGCCAGGAAACTATATTACCTATATTGATGGCATTTTTAGTCTTTTTAATATTGTGTGCCATGATCCAAAAATATCAAAAGGAACAGCTCCATTTTACCTGGTATTACATCTTCTATCATTGTGCTCTGGGCGGTAAGGGACGGCAGTCCTTGACCTCACCTTATTATGTCACTCTTTCTTTTGTGTGGCTGGTCTATGATTTGACGCTGGGACAAGTCTAGGGCGTAATAACAACCCAAAAACGCAAAAAGGTGCTGTGTGTTGTGGCAAAAAATACATGCAAAAGCCTTCCTCCCCCTCTCCCTACCACTTGACTGAATATTCAAGTGGGAGGATCCTTTACTATGGGTGCAAGCACGCCATAAAGGTGAGATGAGAAGCGTGAGGTGTCGCTGTCAAGGAACAGAATGTACTTAATTTAGTGTGTAATGAGTTAAAATAGGGGAGCCTATTTAAAACAGTGCTCAAAAAGACGTAATTAATAGTCGTGAAGGCAGCTACTTGGAAGCTAGACACAGTATTGACTGGATGTACCGCGCACCAGTTGCATGGTCTCTAGTTAAAGTGGGTGTGCTTGGCACATACCCCGATGTTCCTGCTTCTCACTGCAGTGCACAAGAGACGTACACCTATATATAACATCTCCTGAGGTACCACTGTTAGAAAAAGAGATGAGGAGGGCCCATGAGCAAAATAATAATATTAATGGTAAGTATTTCCTTTCTGAAAACAAAAGGCCTTACGTTGAAGTGGCACCTTTATTCATCAAATCATTAACACAGCAGAGAATATATTCATCAGTTTGTTAGCTCCAGAAAGACTTTTCAAACCTACAATTGTAATCAGCCAAAAATAGTAACACAAGAATAGATGTTTATGACGCTCAAGTATCTAGAAGGCAAACCCTTAAATGAGAAAATTAATCGTGCAAGGATTTACAATTTCAAAATACATTTAAAGGCAATGAAAGGGGGAAATTTCATGGTCCTGGGGCACTGCACCAAGGCATCTTAATTTGAGGGGATGCTTCTGCAAAAGTATGACAAAATAGACGTGTAAACGATAGGGAAAAATAGCTGTCTGATTTATATGAAAGAAGAACCCTTTTCAAAAAAAAAAAATCAATATATAGCCTGGAAGTCTTAGCAAAGTCTTGGCATTTAAAGACACATTTCTGGAGTGAAGAACAAACTCATGCAAGTATATTTTAAGTCAATGGAAATACTTTCAAAGATACACTTTACTACAATGCTAGGAATGCACACGTTAAGTTAGGAGGGACAACCATTAGTGCTTTGCAATAATGATTTAGAATAAGGGCAATGCAGAGGAGAGAGAAAAAGACCATTTCAAAGTACAATAAGAAATTAGAGCTTCAGCCAAAGATGCTTAGATAAAGGGCTGAAGGAGACCACACAGGCGTCAGTGACCCAAGGGATCACTGCAGCGGGGTTGTCCGTCGAATGGACTAAGGAGCATATTTTTATACTCTTTTAATGATGAACTATTGACCACAAAAGGACAACATTATCGGGTGCCTCTGACCTATAGGACATAACACATTGTGGTCACTTCTGGGAAATATTTAAGAAAATAAAAGTGCCACCCACGCTACAAAAATTTTTCTCAAAGGTCACAGGATTCTTTACCATGAGTTAACTTTCGAGGCATGCGGTCAGTTCACTTAGTGAGCTGTATTAAACTGAAATACATTTACTCCATCTCTATAATATTTTATGATAGGAATGCCACTTTTGAACGGATGCATTTATATACGTCCAATTGCTATGGGTTATGCTGGATTCTGCGATCGGGTCACAAAACACAACAGTGTATTGAACGAGTTGTCCACATTCACCTTGTCTATAACGAGACAACAGTGGAATGTTATCGGTGATGCGGATTTTATTGAATTATTTGTGGTTATGCTAGGTCTCGCGTCCGGGTCACTAAATACAATAGGATAGTATAACGGGTTCTCCGTATCCTACTACTAAGAGTCTTTTTTGGATATTACTGTGTTTTAGCCTACCCCTCTAAGATGTAATTATCTTCATTAATTGACCCGCTATACTCAGACGATTTATACATAACACTTTTTTTTAAGGATACCCTGCCTCTAATACTGCGAGACTTGGATATGGGAATTACATCTTTATTATATATTGGATATCGTATGTTGCTTAATCAATTTATTTGTTATACTGGGAGATTTTGACTTAGGTGTTTCTACCATATATATATATATATATATATATATATATATATATATATATATATATATATATATATATATATTTTTCACATTTTCTCACTTCTCCAATCTTACGTGACTGGATGAGGTGTGCTGTTAAATTAAGTTAAACTGATATACACCATATCCTTTAGTAAACATAAACTCTGTAAGATGGCGACGCTTGTAGTACCACGCAATCCATAGACTGTTGGACTGATCACATGCAGATGGGTCATGTGACAGCAACCTGCACACCTACAAAAAAAGAACATGGCGACCATACTCGGAGACTTGGTGTGGTTAGAAGGGACACGCGTTTAAATTTTGAGCTATTCTTGGTTATTAGTGAGTGAGATCTACGGAACAAAAAATTACGTGTTTTGGGTAAGATGTTCCCAGGGGGGATTTTCATTACCAATATACCCTCATCAGAATTATAAGTTTTCCGGCTTGTTTACGGCCAGTAGTATACATATATCTGTTTGTATTTTAGAGGGGTCATCTAACAGGGACCTCCGCAGATGGGATTGTGGTTCACGTGGACTTACGTTTACGCATTTGAAGTAGCGCTGATTCTCCAAGCAATTTCATAACGGTGATTATATCTTTAAGAGACTTTATGGATTAGCTGAATGTAAATGTTTATATGTTTTGCAATTTGGACTGAAAACCAATGTCTAGCAATCGCTCAATTGATAATGGTCATGTTTTGTATTACTTAGAAAGGAATCTTATCAGCGACCTCGCTGTGACTATAGATTGGATCTGAAATTGCGCTGCTAGATTATACGTGATCTAGATGCCGAGCTAACTCCAAGCCACATAGGACACATTTGTAGAATAGGTAATTATACTCGCTTTTGTCATGCTATTATCTAGAAGTGTAGGAAGGTGGAATCTGACTACATGGTTGCCCCCACTTTTTTTCCTGGTGTTTTGATGGTTTTTGACTACTCTGGCTGGGATCCTGCTACTCAGGACCCCAGCCTATCTGCTTACTCCCTTAAATGACATGGAGTGCATATTAGGTGCACTAGTGATTGGATACTGTGGTGCCTTATGAGTCCCTAGTATATGGTACCTTAGGTACCAAGGGCATAGGTATTTCACAGGCCTACCAGGGGCTGAATCATGTATTATGCCATCCCTGGGAAGCAGAAGAAATCTGACACCACAGGCCTGCTACTGCAGCCTGGGTGAGGTAGTGCTAACACTCCTCACTGAGGTATAGGTTCACTATATTTCTCCTGCACACATGTAAACCTATCAGTCACCCCTATGGCAGGCCCTATCAATCCTGAGGGCAGGATGCTTGGTTTCCATGTGAGGGGGTGCCTCTGACTGAGCAGGGCCCCTCTGCAGCTCTCAGAGTCTATTCTCTGTTGCTGTTTGTGGATGCGGTCAAACCATATACTCTTAAGAGCATTATAACCTCGCGGTAAATGCTAACTCTGAAATGGCTGCATCAAAACATGTCGTGTTTGGTGTCAAACGCTTTGGAATCATACCCCCACACCAGTAACTGGTGTGGGAGTATGATCCCACCCTTCTAGAGGGATAGACATGTACCCACTGTGGAAACACGGTAGAATCCTGAAGAGCCCCGGCATCACAAAATGGACGCCACCAGTCACAGACACTGCGCTGCCCTTCTGCCGATGACCGAAACTCGCAGTGGAGGAGGCCCAACAATAGGTATCCTGTCACAGGGAGGTGTGGCCACCTCCCAGACAGGGTTTAGTGTATTGGGGCTGGGTGGGTGCACTCCTAGAGTGCTTTGAAGTCCTGCACTAGGGGAGCAGTAGGATCCTCTGTGCATACACCAGTTCAAACCGGCTCAGGGGCTACCTGCCCCTGCTCTGGTGTGAAACCGGACAAAGGGAAGTGGGTGTAGCCACCCACTCCCCTGACCCTCCCATAGGTGGGGTCATAGAGCTAGTCCCTCCCTTCCTTTCTGTATAAGTTAGGGAACCCTTGCCATTGCAAACTAGATATCCCTGGACGATGCTCTGAAGAAGAATCCTGGACCTTCGACGTTCCACTACCTCTGGAAGACTGAAGAATCTCCCTTGGAGTCAAGGAGTGACTCCCCTGCTTGGCAGGCACCAAATCTTGCAATCAACGGTCGCAAACTTTCCCGCTCCCGCCGGAGTCCGGAGTCCGAAGTCCCTGCAGCCCAGGAAGACGATTTCCTGACTTCTCCAAGGCCATCGTGAGTCCCCAGTGACGCTGAGGCAAGTGGACCCCACGAGTGATGAGAAACCGCAATCCCTGGGTACCATGCACTATTTTCGAGTGCAACCCATTCACGACGTTCTACGAATATGTGCTTTGGGCCATGTGTGGTCCAAGTCTCCAGCAGGCTTTCCACTGAAGATCAGAGGCCTACCCCATCCCGAGTGACCGTGGGTCCCTGTTGAGTGAATCCTCCTGAGACATCTTCGCGATCCCTTGCTGGTTGGCTTGTGGGTCCCCTGAAGACTTTTCTACAAATCCAAAGGGCTCCTCTGGGTGCTCCCGGCCTGCCCTGACCTAACCTCGCTGGGTGAGTCCCTCAGATCTTGCTGGTCTGCACTGCTGACTTTTTACACTTTCCACAAGACTTGCTGTTACCAAGGCTTGTTGGCTCCAATCTGGTCACCGACACTGCAGTAAGCTGCAGACTTTATGGGACACACCAAATCCAGCTCCTGGTCATCGTCAACACCTCCTGGACCTCGTGGCTGAAGAGTCAAGACACTGCATGCGTCTCCCGTGGGTCCTTTACTTACCTGCCTTGGGTGGATTAGTGAAGCCCCAGCGCTTCTGCAGGCCCTAGGCCTTGTCCCCTCTCAAGTCGTAGTTCCTAAGTCTCTTTTTTAGTATATGGTCTGGTACGCCCCTAGGGCCCCAGCCATATTTGTGCTTAATTTATTGTGAAAAGTTGATTTGTGCATATGTTCCTAACTTCTAATCTCATAAAGAGATTAGTAGAGTGTGTCTAGTAATAAATACATATTTATTTGATATATATACCTGTGTGGTGTCCTTTCATTTAGTAATTCAAGAGATTATAAGGTAAAACAAGCTGATTTACATTCCTCTAAAGTCTTAGCCTGAAGGCTGCTCTCCACCGCTACCACTAGGATAGCTTTCTTTAAAAGGTTGTCTACCATAAGAGGAGAACTGTACTGGTGCAAGGTGTCCACTTTTACTAGTGAGCAGCATATACCAGGCCAACTTCTCACAAGAAGCATGACGCATTTTAGCCCATTTCCATGCAGTGTCTGGAGTGGGGAGTTTCACTCTCCATTGTCACAGATTATGTGGATAGTATCATTCTATTTATGGTTGCTAAATTCTCTCATTGATACGGGATTATATTGCTTGGACTGAGGCAATATCATTTGGAAGATACACCTATTTCTGGACAAGTCTCCATGTAACAACAAGCACGTCCATTTTTGTATATTGTTAGACCTGGGGAATATAATATAGGTCACTAACTCTTGAGCTCTGTATGAAATGAGCACTGGCCATTTTTGCCGCGCAATAGGTACAAGTAGGAGAATACACTAATCAAATCTCTGTTTATTTTAAACAGATTTCTTTGGATACTTCTATGGTATCGAAATTTTACAGGACACCGCCATGTGAAATTGTACTCCAGAAACATCGCTACCATTTACGTTAATCGGTGGGTCTGATATTACATCATGAAGGTTATAAATCGATTAGGCATGACTCACACTTGGCGAAGTAGATTTCTATATTCACATCTTTCCTCAATTGTCACTTTATAGGGTGATAATCACCGTAATTCTTCTATCTTATTAGTGCTTAAATGGGATTGATAACCTTTGCTTCTTTACTTTTATCACAATCAACTTTTGGTCTATTTTAGTCTATACATGGTTGATTTTGGATCTTTTCACCACCTTGATTCTTATCCAACTTTTAACACATACTTTGGCCATAATATGGCTAGTCACAAACATGTTTTATAGTTGTTGTAATTCTCACCAATTGTTGTTATAAATCTGTGAAAAAGCTTTTTTGTACAAACAACAAACAAAAGGTATGGTATTTACTTTTCCAGCCTTGAAAAAGTCTATGAGTAGACGAAACACATGTTGGCAAATGGCAAATTCCTTGCTGGGAGTAACAAATTAGAATAAATCAACAAGTTGAATCTTTGGACTTTCTGGGACTCTTTGTACTTTGTATTAAGTTATCATTGGCCTTCTCTAAAATATTGTTTAAAAAATTGTGTCTGAATACAAAACTTATGATGGTTATATTCATCCAGTATACTTTGGAGTATCAGAATTACTAAGGGGAGTGCTGAATATAGCCCTATGTTTACATAGGTGTACACACGTTAGGTTCTAATGTGTAAGTAGCACCTCTGGTAGTAGGTGTATTGAGCCACAATAGCAACCCAGCCAAATTGCAAGTTAAAATTTATTGACTCACACAAGATCAATTTACTTTGACACTCATTATCTATTGATTGTGCGGTAATTTCCCATCTAGGGACCACTACTACCTACCTAGACCTCTCGAGTAGGTGAGTGAGCCATTAGTCATCACTGCAATAAAACATGGTTAGATAGTCAATTTAACTTGTAATGTTCAATTAATATGATGTTTCCATTCACACATGATCTCTGTCTTACTCGTGTCCATGTTAATAGCAATACATCTACTCTGAGGGCAGGCCTTGGTGTGTGCCTTCTGGTCCAAGGAAACTGTATTCCCTGACACAGGCATATGGCATGGTACACACTCAACTTATATTTCACCTTTGGGTGGGTACAAGATTTGTGATACACTCAACTATGCACTTGCATACTCAGGTCGAAGGTACACAACTCTTGCCATGCAAAGGGAAGTTCACATTATAATCCCTCCATTTGACCATGTGTGACGAGTTAGTGTGTATGCACATACAGTTTTGTCTGCCTTTTTAACCAATGGAAATCACAATCTTGATAGCTCAGTATTCTTCAGGTGTTCGGATGTTAGCATATAACCTACCCAATGTCATGCAGCTCTGGCTATTTACTCACTGCACGACATCATCTGCTCATATTGTATTTTTACAGGTCTTTGTTCCTCATTGCATTGCTGAACAATGCATGGCAAATATGTCCTTTATCTACTGTAGCATGATGTGGCATATGTGACAATGTAGGCAGGAAATCGTTCACCTGTGATGTGTTTTGTGGTAAGCCACACATGCATGTATGCGTTCTTGACAAGTGAGGGTTTTTACACTAGGCCTTTGTCCATGAAGAACATCACTCGTTATATCTGATGGAACCTGCTACACCATTACTTGCAGCAAAATTCTGTCCTTCAGCATGTTAACACATTGCTGAGCTAAGTATACAAAACAATATACCCCAGCACTCCTAAAGTATAGAGTTTAAGTTACGTGACATTATTAGGTCAGAGCCAATAAGACTGAAATCTACTTTAACACAGGAGATCACAAGAGATTTTCTTATCCAATTATTCATACATTTATTTAGTCCATACAAAATTCAAAGATTAGCTAAAAGCATTCTTTAACATTATTGTTCAGGACTGAGAACACCAAAAGGTTGGAACAAATAATTACAAAAGAAGTTTCTTAAATTGTAAAAACGTGATCCAGTCCTTGTAACAGAACACAGCACCGTGACTTCCTCAAGGCTGTAAAAACAATCATTTTAACATACACAGACTGTTATTTTTTTGACCTCACATTACATAACACATTTTGTCTGCTTAAGACCAAAGGATATATAAGTGAGGAGTTTTAGGAAGAAGAAGAAGATCCACCAACCGTGTGAACAGGATGAAAAAGTGCTGAGCCCAAGTGAGAAAAGACAATTTGTGCAAATAGCAAGATTGAAAAGAAAGAATTAGAGACCTTTCCACAAGGAAAGAGAGATGTACCAGAAGGAGATCCAGAGCCATAATGCACAGTGATACATCAAAGAGAAACTGAAAAATGTTGCTCCATGTATAGATGGAAGATTTAGAGAGACAGACAATATTATAAATTCTGACCTCTGAAGAGATTGCTATCCTATGAAGTGATGGTAACTCGCCATTAACTTCACATGGTTGAAATACGAATTCAGATTCAAAGTAGATTTTGCGGGCTAAAATAAGAGCAGGATAGGTTAGTAAAATGTCAGGTCCATTTGACTGAATAGTTTATAGCCACTTCTTTGTGTGCTTACTTCCAAGTTATATTGTGGAAGTCTTGCAAAACTTGGACCAATCGTGAATAATATAGTCAACAAAATCCTTCAAAACTGGATTCTTATCATGTACCCAAAATAGATTTTAGAAACCAACAGGTAGTGACCAAAATTTCAGATTCATAGATGACTACTGACGTAGTGTTACAGGCCCGTAATATATAAGAAAAAGGAGAAGCAAAAACTTTGTATTTATTAGTGGCCCATTCAGTATTAATTAGATGATGGATGACCCCTACCCACGTGAGTCATATACAAACAAACACTTACGTTTCTTGAAAGTTAGCGGTGAACAGTTCTACGTGAAGCCGTATTTATGATAAGACACGGCTATCCTCAAGAGCTATAATAGGCCGCTGGAAATTACAAGATACACGCCATCAATATCCGTATTTCAAATTTAAGGTAGTCGTTATAGCATAATTATCTAACCCCTCCTTTGTGTCAAAGATGTACCAAGAGTAGGCTGGAACACCGGAAACACATTAAAGGTAAACCCCATAGTTCAACAAAAGAAACCACGGGGCATATTCTCAAGGAGCTATCGCCGAGTTAACGGCACTTTATCGCAGCCAAACTCGCAATAAAGTTACTGCCCCATTCACAAGCTGGTGCTCACTGCCCATATCACCAGTTTTCTGGCGATAGCATCCTCAAAAAACATCGCCACAGATGACCCTAGCAACTATCGCTAATGAGATGCAGAGTAGGCGTTCCCGTGCAGAAAGCTGCGACAACACAACTCCACAACATTCTCAACCACCAGCCAGATCGGCGATAAGATCACAAAACATGCGATAAGACGCATTAGCAACAGGAAATTAACACCTGCTCTGACCTGGTGCAAAGTCAGACAACAACCGGCACCAGACAAAGGAGCACAGCCCATAGCCAAAGATGAAGAACAACAGATGCCCCGGGCAACTGAACATGCAGCCCGGATCCCCAATAGGGCAACAACACCCACCGCCACCGCCCCCAGGACACCCCCTGGAAACCCCCCGCCCCCATCCGGACCAACACTGAGGCAGCGCAGACAAAGACATTGACCTGCTGAAAACACACCAATCTCACAGACCCAACAGCAGGGAATGTCATTGCCCACCACAGGCTCATAAGGACAACCATCCTACGAATCCTGACCACCATTGCCCACAGGCCGACGGTACCAACACAGCAGACAACCAACATCCCTCCGCAGACAAAGCTGCTGGCTGTGCTGCACCTGTTGGCCTCTGGGACCTGCCAACCAACAACTGCCAGAGTATGAGGAGTGACACAGCCAGCCCAATCCAAGCCCCCCACAACTGTCTTGGTTGCCATCATCAGCTTGGTACCACACTACCTATCCTTCCACCACACTGCGCATGAACAGCTGGAGACCAAGCAAGGCGTCAACGCCATAGCTGGCTTCCCTTATGTGTCAGGGGGCAATTGAATGCACACATGTCCTACTTGTGCCCCCTGGTGACACTGCACACAATATCCGCTGCCGAAAGCACACACATACCATCACTGTGCAGGCACAAGTGGACCACCTGGGAATCTCCACCAACGTCCACGTCAACCACCCATTCCGAGTGCATGAGTCCTACATCTTCCGACAGTCCATCATCACCCAGCGCTTCCTGGCTGGCACCTACGGAAATGTGCTGCTCGTTGGCAAGTACCAAATGAACACACCACACACCCCAACTCCACAATCATGAAACTCACAACACTGGGAATGCACACATCACACACTCACATACAACATGCCCACCCACCAGAAATGACAGCACAACTTACTCTGGCAACCTGAGCCAGCCTTGCACATAAGCCATCAACTGCATGGCACCTCAGCCACACAATAGCAGATTGTGGGAAAATGTGGGGACCGGGCATGTGCAAAGGAGGCAAGTGACCGATGAATTAGAATGTACACAATGCCAAGTTTGGCGTGGAAGCAATGGCCAGACTGCAATATGCAGACCACACACATATCCATGTCAACATATACCGCTGGTGTATGGAGTGCAGTGGACAGTGGATGCAACCATGTCACCCCAGCCAGTGGGGAAGATCCTGGAAATGTAGCTTGTTACGTCCCCCCTGTAAGCGTATGCAGAGTGGGCTGGCCTGGCGTACGCAGGCCAGCTTAGGGGTGTGAATAAAAAGCACGTAGCTCTGGGCATGGTCCTCTTCTGGAATGCCCAACGTCTCTGCCAGGGCGGCGCCCCTCACCCTGCCACGAGGCTGATGCTGTCGCCATGAGCAGTGCCTGCTGCACCCCGGGCCGCAGGTCCCCGTACCAGTCCTGCCAGGCCCTTCGCACCCAGACCTCAATGCACACCTGCCGACACTGGCGTGTGTCAAAGAGGGCCCACCACTTGCCAGTGCAAGCTCAAAGCTCGAGTGCCTCGAACCTGGCAGCCTCTTCAGACCATCACGGCCACAGCGACACAGGCCCGCTGTGCTCCCTTCTCGTTGACGTACTCCATCTGCATGCACAGCGGACAAGTAGGTCATGCATTTGGAACTGAGTCTTGATTACACTATGGCAGAGAACATCAATTATGGCTGATTTTATCTCACTATACTCCCATCGATGTGGTGCCACCATGTCTGTGGATTGCATTCCATCCACACGTGTCCGTGGGCCCACACGGACTACTGCCCTCAGGCCATGCTGCGTTCGAGTCGGTTGTACATGTGGGACTGAGTCCTGATTTGTCAATGGCAGAGTACATATCATTGAACGCAAGGAGAGGTGTGAGAGGAAGACGCATGTCAGTCAGGAGGAAAAAAGGATCATCGTTACGGAGGTGATCGAACACTACCGACAACTGCCCTGGTGTCACTAACTCTGTGCATCGAAAGACAACGACACGTGGCTGTGGTCCCTTGCTGACAGCTGCCTCCGGCCTACACTGCGGGCGAGTAGGTCACACATTTGGGACTGAGTCTTGATCATACATTGTCCGAGTACACACATTAACGCAGAGTTTACATCACTGTACTCCCTTCAATGTGGTGACACCAAGTCTGTGCCTGGTGTACCAACCACACGTGTCTGTGGGCCCTTGATGACTATGCCGTCGTCCTACACTGCGGTCCAGCAGGCCTCACGCCAATCCAATCCAGTCAGTGCCAGGCAGGACACGTCATCATTGCTGACTGAACACCCGCTCGGCTCTGGTGCTTTTGCCTCCGTCAACCACAAGTCACCCCCAAATACCATGACAATATCGTGTGTTAGAGTTCCAGGAGGAGCTCGCTGAACCACATCTGGCCCACGCTGACCACTGCCTCGCACCTACACTATGGTCGAGTCGGTCATGCATTTCAAACTCAGTCTTGATTTATGTATGGCTGACTTGATGTCATTGTACAGGCCTCATCGCAGACTGCATCCCCATTCAGCCCCGGTGCCACTAAGTCTGTTCCACGAGACCCATGGACACTTTCTGGTTGAACTTTGGTGGCGACTGAGTCCATGGACTTGGGGTTGTCATCACCATCATGTCGGTGATACTGACTTTGTGGCATTCCACTCCTCCATTTGCTCCTTCCGGACAGCTTCCACCCTCTGCATCATGCCCTGGAGGACACCTTCCACTGTCCCCCGCAACCCTCCGCCACATTCACCTCAGACATCGATGAGGACCCGCTCAGCTTGCGTGGCCTATCTCACTGCACCACAAGTCACCGCCCCGTGGCGGGGTGCCTGTGCCAGCCGCAGTGCATACGGAGCCACTAACTCTGTGCAGCACAAGTCAGGGACCCTGTCTTCTGAGATATTGGATGGCCTCTGAGACGATGACCTTGGGATCATCAACGCCATGTGTCTGTGGCCCTGCGCTGCCTCTGGCCTCAGTTGCGTTCCACCAGGGCTCACACATCAAATTGAGTCCTGAGTGGCCTGGATGACTCATCATTGCAGGAGGCACACGCCACCACCGCCAGGTCCACCTCCAACCACCAACTGCAAGAGTCGAAACAGTCGTACTGGCAGACTAACTGAGTTGCTCACACCTGTGGTGGATGCCATCATCTGCCTGATACCCTGCTTGGCACTCCAGGTGCCCCAACCTTAGTGCACTGCAACTCACAGACACTTCTGTTTGCATATTGGGTGACCTCTGTACTTGCTCGGGCTACCTTCATGATGCTCCGCTGTTGTCTCTGTTATGCTGGTGTTTTCAGCTCCCTTTTTACTGCTGTTCACTTTTCAAATTTTTGCCAGCACCTCCTTGCGGGCCGGCTTACTCTCACTCTACACACATCCTGCACCACCAACGTCCACGTCAACCACCCATTCCGAGTGCATGAGTCCTACATCTTCCGACAGTCCATCATCACCCAGCGCTTCCTGGCTGGCACCTACGGAAATGTGCTGCTCGTTGGCAAGTACCAAATGAACACACCACACACCCCAACTCCACAATCATGAAACTCACAACACTGGGAATGCACACATCACACACTCACATACAACATGCCCACCCACCAGAAATGACAGCACAACTTACTCTGGCAACCTGAGCCAGCCTTGCACATAAGCCATCAACTGCATGGCACCTCAGCCACACAATAGCAGATTGTGGGAAAATGTGGGGACCGGGCATGTGCAAAGGAGGCAAGTGACCGATGAATTAGAATGTACACAATGCCAAGTTTGGCGTGGAAGCAATGGCCAGACTGCAATATGCAGACCACACACATATCCATGTCAACATATACCGCTGGTGTATGGAGTGCAGTGGACAGTGGATGCAACCATGTCACCCCAGCCAGTGGGGAAGATCCTGGAAATGTAGCTTGTTACGTCCCCCCTGTAAGCGTATGCAGAGTGGGCTGGCCTGGCGTACGCAGGCCAGCTTAGGGGTGTGAATAAAAAGCACGTAGCTCTGGGCATGGTCCTCTTCTGGAATGCCCAACGTCTCTGCCAGGGCGGCGCCCCTCACCCTGCCACGAGGCTGATGCTGTCGCCATGAGCAGTGCCTGCTGCACCCCGGGCCGCAGGTCCCCGTACCAGTCCTGCCAGGCCCTTCGCACCCAGACCTCAATGCACACCTGCCGACACTGGCGTGTGTCAAAGAGGGCCCACCACTTGCCAGTGCAAGCTCAAAGCTCGAGTGCCTCGAACCTGGCAGCCTCTTCAGACCATCACGGCCACAGCGACACAGGCCCGCTGTGCTCCCTTCTCGTTGACGTACTCCATCTGCATGCACAGCGGACAAGTAGGTCATGCATTTGGAACTGAGTCTTGATTACACTATGGCAGAGAACATCAATTATGGCTGATTTTATCTCACTATACTCCCATCGATGTGGTGCCACCATGTCTGTGGATTGCATTCCATCCACACGTGTCCGTGGGCCCACACGGACTACTGCCCTCAGGCCATGCTGCGTTCGAGTCGGTTGTACATGTGGGACTGAGTCCTGATTTGTCAATGGCAGAGTACATATCATTGAACGCAAGGAGAGGTGTGAGAGGAAGACGCATGTCAGTCAGGAGGAAAAAAGGATCATCGTTACGGAGGTGATCGAACACTACCGACAACTGCCCTGGTGTCACTAACTCTGTGCATCGAAAGACAACGACACGTGGCTGTGGTCCCTTGCTGACAGCTGCCTCCGGCCTACACTGCGGGCGAGTAGGTCACACATTTGGGACTGAGTCTTGATCATACATTGTCCGAGTACACACATTAACGCAGAGTTTACATCACTGTACTCCCTTCAATGTGGTGACACCAAGTCTGTGCCTGGTGTACCAACCACACGTGTCTGTGGGCCCTTGATGACTATGCCGTCGTCCTACACTGCGGTCCAGCAGGCCTCACGCCAATCCAATCCAGTCAGTGCCAGGCAGGACACGTCATCATTGCTGACTGAACACCCGCTCGGCTCTGGTGCTTTTGCCTCCGTCAACCACAAGTCACCCCCAAATACCATGACAATATCGTGTGTTAGAGTTCCAGGAGGAGCTCGCTGAACCACATCTGGCCCACGCTGACCACTGCCTCGCACCTACACTATGGTCGAGTCGGTCATGCATTTCAAACTCAGTCTTGATTTATGTATGGCTGACTTGATGTCATTGTACAGGCCTCATCGCAGACTGCATCCCCATTCAGCCCCGGTGCCACTAAGTCTGTTCCACGAGACCCATGGACACTTTCTGGTTGAACTTTGGTGGCGACTGAGTCCATGGACTTGGGGTTGTCATCACCATCATGTCGGTGATACTGACTTTGTGGCATTCCACTCCTCCATTTGCTCCTTCCGGACAGCTTCCACCCTCTGCATCATGCCCTGGAGGACACCTTCCACTGTCCCCCGCAACCCTCCGCCACATTCACCTCAGACATCGATGAGGACCCGCTCAGCTTGCGTGGCCTATCTCACTGCACCACAAGTCACCGCCCCGTGGCGGGGTGCCTGTGCCAGCCGCAGTGCATACGGAGCCACTAACTCTGTGCAGCACAAGTCAGGGACCCTGTCTTCTGAGATATTGGATGGCCTCTGAGACGATGACCTTGGGATCATCAACGCCATGTGTCTGTGGCCCTGCGCTGCCTCTGGCCTCAGTTGCGTTCCACCAGGGCTCACACATCAAATTGAGTCCTGAGTGGCCTGGATGACTCATCACTGCAGGAGGCACACGCCACCACCGTCAGGTCCACCTCCAACTGCAAGAGTCGAAACAGTCGTACTGGCAGACTAACTGAGTTGCTCACACCTGTGGTGGATGCCATCATCTGCCTGATACCCTGCTTGGCACTCCAGGTGCCCCAACCTTAGTGCACTGCAACTCACAGACACTTCTGTTTGCATATTGGGTGACCTCTGTACTTGCTCGGGCTACCTTCATGATGCTCCGCTGTTGTCTCTGTTATGCTGGTGTTTTCAGCTCCCTTTTTACTGCTGTTCACTTTTCAAATTTTTGCCAGCACCTCCTTGCGGGCCGGCTTACTCTCACTCTACACACATCCTGCACATGCATCACTGTACATGTGGCACTGCCAATAAAGGGACTGGGCGCACATGCCCATGGCCAATTCCACTGACTATCTGTGCGTGTCCTTGTGTTCATAATGTATGCATGAGGGCCCCGGGCCCAACAACATTACATTGTGTTGTGTACAGCGGACGCCAACAAGTCACCGCAGTCAGCGTGTTAGACCTTGGACATGTAGCTTTATCGTCACCCACTCAATACGTTAGAGGAGTGTACTGGGCCGTCGTACGCAGGTCCAGCATGGGTGTGTGAATGATAATTGCGTGCTTCTGGGCATGGTTCAGTACTGTAAATGTGCACATGCATGTGTCTCTGTCGCAGTGTGGGTCTCCTTGGTGTGGTGTAGGTGGTCCCTGAGAGGAATTAGACAACCACGCATGCGGTCTAGTTCGTGTTCCATGGGTTTAGGCCCTACCCGCACCTGGTCAGACCACCTCCTTTTGTCATTCTGACACCTGGCATGGGAATGCAATGTGTGGCTAGGTGACGTCTTGGGAGCCAGCCGTGGTGGCGGGTGCTTCCTGCTGTGTGGTCTGTGCAGGGGCTGGGGTCTCCTCTGTGTGGCTTGGCTGCCCTGCTCCTGGGGGTGGGTTGCCTAAGATGTCCATGGGCTGTTGTACGGCGTCGGTGTTGATGGTGGGGTGGTCCTCTCCAGCATCATTGATGGGTAGCCTTGTCTGCTCTGCTGGAGGTGTTGTTTGTCCCTCTGTAATGTGAAGGGGAGATGCATGTTGACATTGTGTTGACATGTATGTTGGCGCATTGTCCTTGTTTACATGCAGACTGGATGACTATGTACATTGTGACTATTTGGGAGGTGCTGGATTTTGATGCGGGACAGTGGACATTTGGACTTCACGATGGATGTGGGTTTGTATGCGTACATTTCCTTCTCACAGTTTCCTGCTCTGTTAGATGTGGTTGGCCTGTTTCAGCACATGAGCCCAGCCAGTTTTGTCCCCTGTTCTGCAGTGTCGGTGTTGCACTTTGTGCCACATTGTCGTCAATGTGGATGTGCTGTTATTGCTATGTGTGTGTGCTGCTGTGTGCCACGGAGAGGAGGGACATGTTCTAGGGTCATTGTGGATGTGCAGTGTGCTACACATTGTTGTGCATGTATGCCTTTGTGCCCATCTCCCCCCGTTCCCTCAGTCCCTGGTTGTTACTCACCCTGTTGATGTTGTGTCAGGTCCTCTCGGGCTGTGTCCTGACTCCCACCTCCTTGCAGCGTCTCCACACTGATGACTATGGCCTCAGTTTCCTCCAGCTCCTCCTGTGGCGCAGGACTCCCACCTCCTGTTGCCGTTGCTGCCTTCCTGTTGGCAGCGGATTTGTGCTTGGTTAGGCTTTTCACATTATGCCAGTGCCTCTTGTCCTCCTCCATTGACCTCCTCGACACTCCGATTGCATTCACGGTGGTATAATTGTGTCAGTTGATGGTAGTGTTCTGTCACCTCCGTGGCGCTGATCTGCTTTTCCTGCGGACTGGACCCCGTCTTCCTCTCACTCTTCTCCTTGGCCTTCCCCGACCCTGCTGTTCTTTGCTGGTGGTTTGTGGGGCTTCTGGGGTTCGCGTTGGCCTCTGCACTCGGTCCAGGTGCATCCATGGTGCTACGCAGTTGCTTTTTATTTCCGTGGCTTTTATGGTGCATTTGTCTGCATGACGCGTGGCAATTGTAGTCCTGTGGCTGGTTTTCGCTGGTTTTAGTGTCACGTTTGGCATCATCGCAACTTTGTTGGCGTTGGTGTTTTGTGTTTTTTAGGTGTCGCATTGACTTTATCACAGACATTTGACGTGTTATCATGGACCTATCGCATGGTGCCGCAGTGTTGAGAATACCACGTTGACAAGGTGTTATTTTCCCACGATAGTCTGCAATGTGAGTAGTTGCGTTAAGCTACTTTTGCGGTAGTTATCACACGTTCTTGGGAATATCCTTCCAAGTCTTTGTTTCTCTAAGTGGGTCAACCTCCATTGAGATAACAGGTACCCCTTCTATCCTCTTAAAGAGCTGTACTTAGGCCCTACACATTCAATGTACATTCTGTCCGTTGTCCATACTTTAACCGACAATAGTTCTTATGACACGTTTTTGTGGTACAAGGTAATTTAACTCTATGTCCCACCTTAATAAAAGTGTAGGTGTAGATACCCTGAAATGGCACTCAAAAACCATCTTCCCGGGCTAGACCCCGCTTTGTAAAAAATGCTTGATAATGGGGCAGACTTTTTCCTTGTATAGTTCCTGTAAACAAATAAGTGTTCATTACTATAGGTGCCTTTTCCCATTTTAGTTTTCTTTCTATGTTGTTGTGGTAAAAGCTTGCTAGCTTGTTCCACTTAGACCACAAAGTCGAATTGGCCCCCTACTAATACTTTCAATTTGGACTGCTTCACTAGAGTTCAATCATGGATTTAAATTCACATCTGCGATGGGCTGCCGCTGTGGACATATACAGAAAAATATTTAAGCGTGTTTTGCCCAATGTTTGAAACCCTTTTGATTTTATGGTCTCAGACAGGATTTGTTCTTTTATCTGGATATTGGCAAAAGTTACCACAAATGCACGAGGATACCTGGAATTTGATGGCTGCGAGAAGGGGACTAGACGGGTCCGCATGATTGAGAAATCTTCAGGCCTTACTTGATTGAGGACATACTTCTGAACCAAGTGCACAACAGCAGAGGGGCAGAGCCTGTATAACCCTCTAAGAGCCTGGACTACACCACTAGAAAACAACAACAAGAACAATGCTTTAGCTGCTGGTGTTTTCCGTTTCTGCAGTACAGAAAAGCCTTCATTACATTTTGAATACAGATTATAAGAATAATAATGATTATTTCCCAAAGGGTGTCCTTTGCACTATTGAGAGAACACATACTAAGTTTACCTCTAATTAGATTTTTATTGATCTATCCTTCTAGAGGCTTGTTCTTGTTGTTGTTATGCTTCTGAACCAAGTCGGAGATAAATTTCATAGGTTCGGTGCCAGTCTCTTGTCCTTCTGGAATCTCCACAAAGCATAAATTCAAGCTTCCGGTTCTATTTTCCATCTCTTCCAGTTTTTCTGAATTTCCAAAATTTCACATTTAGTTTTTGTGGTATGAAGCTCACAACTTCTTTGAGGGTCTTACAGATCAGAACGCTGTTCTGTGAGTGTACGTACATGTGACAATGGCCCTAGTGGACACACTAATAAACATGAATTCTTTAGATACACCTGTAAAAGAAATTCAAAATATTCGAAGGAAAAAATAATAAACACATTTATTTACACCAGATACGGATATCTCTTGTCTAGTCAGAAGATATCATGGATACAAGTTTTCACCAATTCAAACATTTGTCTTAGGTAATAGGTAAGTGTAAATTTGTGCTAAGGTGAAGATAAGTGGAAAAAGTTGGATGGCAGTGAGCAATATAAACATCAAAATCAATTCAAGAATGCCAATCCGGCCTATAACATGGCCCAGCTGTTTAGAACACCATATTGCATGGACACATAGGAATCTTAATACTGTTGTCCGCGATGGTGAAGAGGGTAAGCAGCTTTGGACGTTTCGACCCTGGGGGGTAAATGTAGATACTTGCGATTCTTACATTAGGTTCTTCATCAGGACAAGGAGTGGGACACCCCACACCACCAAGGGTAAACAGTGGTAAGTAGAATGGGTCCGGACGCTCCAACTGCAAAAGGGGACCTTTGTTGGTGTTTGTCAATGCTCAAGGCTTCTAAACCTGGGATCAGTACTTTCAGGATTCCCAAATAGTGGTGATAAATTCACACTGTTGTAAATGGGATAGAGACTTTCAAGATTCCCAGATTTCTTCCAAAGGAGAAAGCAGCTTACATCCGTTCTCAGCAGTGCCAGTGTGAGTGTAAGCCTAGACATTATCTAAAGTAGATTCGCGTTAATCTCTCTTTGCTGGGTCTGGACTTTAGAGTGTGCTTTAGTGTGTGCGATTCTCATCTCTCTCAACTCATCCAGGATCTGCTGGAGCATTCCCCCTCAGCTGGTTATTCAATGGTAAAATTGATATAATTGAAAATGCATTGGACTGTAAAGCCCCAGTGCTTATCTCGACTGAGTGATAACTGACTGGCTCTCATTGCTTTTAGAGCATCTATTTCCCCATGAGACTCTGATATCGATTGCACAACATTCTGGTCTGGACGCAATACTTGTTGAACTTTTACCTCTGGTTCGTTAGTCCAAGGTGTAATTATACCCCCTCCCAGTGTTTTGGATCCAAACAAAATGTTGCCTGTATTTATTACATCTGGGGCTAGGATGGAGGTTAAGGTATGAGTGCCATTATTTGGTCCTGATGTGCACTCCCCTCCGTAGGGGATCCTCTCCTACTATTGTGCTTCATCTGGGATTGATAGAAGCTGCTCAGACAAATCCGAACTTTGGGAGCCCTCTTGCTAATTGGATGACATCCCCTCTTTGACATTCTAAAAACCATCTGAGTCAGAGCATATCTCACTGTTGGCGCTCGTGTTTGGGCTGCTGACTTTTTTTTAGCCCATTTGGCACTTTGAATGGTTTGGTCTGTTCACCTGGTCTGTTCCTTTAATGCAGTACACGTCTTCATATTGCATTTCAGTATGTGTGCAATTGATAGGAGAGACGCATGGCCCCATGTTGCTCAACAGGTCTTATGACAAGGGGCCAGTTTAGGACTCTTAACTTTAGGACTCCTAAACTGAGAAAAATCCTAACTTGAAGACTTTCGGTATTCACAGAAGGCATTTAGGAGTCTTAAAGTTAGGAGTCCTAACTTTACTACTCCTAAACTGAGAAAAATCCTAACTTCAAGACTTTCGGTATTCACAGAAGGCATTTAGGAGTCCTAAAGTTAATGGGCCCAATTCACAGAACTAACTTAAGACAAAATCCTAAACTTACTACCATTTTCGTATTCACAGAAGGCACTTACTCATTTTGGTATTCACAGAAGACACTTACTCACTTTGGTATTCACAGAAGTTAGGAGTCCTAACTTTATGACTCCTAAATGCCTTCTGTGAATACCGAAAGTCTTAAAATTAGGATTTTTCTCAGTTTAGGAGTCTTAAAGTTAGGACTCCTAACTTTACTACTACTAAACTGAGAAAAATCCTAATTTTAAGGCTTTCGGTATTCACAGAATGCATTTAGGAGTCCTAAAGTTAGGAGTCCTAACTTTACTACTACTAAATTGAGAAAAATCCTAATTTTAAGACTTTCGGTATTCACAGAAGGCATTTAGGAGTCCTAAAGTTAGGAGTCCTAACTATACTACTACTAAACTGAGAAAAATCCTAATTTTAAGACTTTCAGTATTCACAGAAGGCATTTAGGAGTCCTAAAGTTAGGTTCCAGCCTGGAGTTTAAGTCCGCTGGCGTCTCCGTTTTAGGTGTCAGACAGATGTCCAACTCACATTCTCCTCTGCAAAACAGGCATCAGAAAACAGGTACGATGCAATCCTCAAAGACTGGCCTGAACTATAGGAACCAAGAAGCACTTAGTTCTCGAAGGCGAAGTGCACCCTGTTGTTGTACTATGCGCTCAAGTTAATACCTCTCCAGGAGAGCTTTTGCCATCTCGCCTGTGGTTGGTAACCCTGGGCGTAGTTTGCGAAGTAGCGCTACGCGTAGCTACGCAAAGTGCACTTCGCACTACGCAAGCTACTCGTAGCTTCGCAAACTGCGAAGTGCACTGTGCAAGATGCTGTTCGCTCTGATTGCACAGTGCCGGATGCTTGTCCGCACTGTGCAATCAGTGCAAACTGCATCTTGCACAGTGCAAGTGGTCGTTTTCTGCCGCTCGAGTAGATTTCTACTCGAGCGGCAGCTTTCTCAACGCGGACTGGTAGTTTCTCATCGCGAGCGGTCACGAGCATACGCGACCACTCGCAATGAGAAACCTGACCTCTCCGCGTTGAGAAGCTCGCCGGGAGGTTTATTTTCCACGCTCGCGATCAGCAACTTGAAAACTTGAAAAAGTCTCGCCGGGATGTCATTTTGCTTGCTCGCGATCGCCAACTTGACGCTGAGGACCGCGAGCAAGCTAAAAATGACCGCTGTACAACGCTATGCGTGATTGCACTGTGCTACATGCAATTCATGTTGAGCGAAGTAGCACAAACTTCGCACACTACGCGAGCGTAGCGTAGTGCTTTGCCCAGGCTTAGTGGTTGGGCCGTCCATTACATAGCAGGTAAACGATGATCAGGATTCCAGCTATTGCGAGCAGGATCAGAGGTAGACCCCCGAAAATGCTTCCAAATAAAGAGTGTATAAAGTTTGGAATAACTCCGAGGATTGTCTGGAAGGTGCTAAGGATTCCTGACCCTATGGTCTTCAATAGGTGTACAATACCACTCGTATCTGACATATTAAAGATACGACCCACCATTTCTATGAAATTTAGGGGGCAGTTTGTACGAATAAGCGATTTGAAGTTCAAAGGTTTCTCGAGCAGAGGTTAAGGGGACAGTCTGCTGTAAAAGCATGGCTTTCATTCTGCTCAAAGCATCAAACTGAATAAAATAAACATTCAATGAAGCACATAGCGGCGCCTCCCTGACTGTATTTGTCGGAGTAAACAATACTTGCATACAGCAAGTAACCGTGGTGTTCACGGTGACCAGATAGACGATGCCAGGAAGCATTCCACAGCAACCTTAAGCATTAAGCATCAAGTAACTCCCATTCGGAGCAACTCGAACACCAGTGTAATCACGGCAGCTGTAGCTCCTTTCATGTGGCAAGACAGATTCACTATTGAAGCATTACATGCTCTGTGCAAAACAATATCTTGGCACATGAGAGAACCGCTTAAAGCGTTCTTCCAGTTTGTACCACTAAGAAACACTTCTTCGATCCCCACTCCGGCATTGGTCTGGGTGGATTCGTTCCGTGCCGCAATCGGTTTTTCATTGTGCTTGCCTGGCCTGAGTGGGGTTTAGACAGGAAGAGGAGGAGTTCGCGGAGCCAGAGACAGAGCCGAGAAGCAAAGGGCACGGAGCTTGTTGTGGTCAGCCTGAGCGGGGGTAATTCAACTAATTCAGCCGTCATCGCTCGCTCACTCTCTCGCTCCTGGTGCGGAGCTAGAGCTTGAACCAGCCATCGCCCTTCTGGTTCACTCGCTCGCTCCCAGGTGAGAGCATGAGCGGTGCTTGAGCCTGTGTTTGAGCCTGTGCCAGGATAACACAACCGCCATCACCACTTCTGCCCCGCTTGCTTGCTCGCTCGCTCCCGGGCCGGAGCTTGAGCTCGAGCTCGAGCTTGAGCGGGACTGATTCAGCCAATCCAGCTGCCTTGGCTCGCCCAGTGCTCCCGTCCGCCCATCAGCCTCCCTCTCTCTCCCTCGCCCCCTACAGTGATTCCTGCACAAAATCACTACCGCAACTGATCAGTGGCCCCCTGCAGGCTCCAGTGACTCCAGAGGCACTCCCTCTGGTGGCGAGCAGTGTGACCCAGTGAAACGGAGAGCAGAGAGCGGAGTGGAGAGCCAAGGAAGGAGCCCAGAGAATAGCGCTCCTCCGAGGGAAGGAGTTGCTATTGCTACTGCGACGACCAGCAGTGGACTAGCAGTGGAGGCGGCAGCAGGTGTCAAACGGTGATAAACTGTGTGCACCGCGCTACAGATTGAGCGAGCAGGGGGTGTGGGTGCAATGCCATAGACCGTCATAAGAAACGTAGCTGAGCCGGCCGGATGGAGAATAGAGCGAGGCTGAGTGCCGGAGTGCTCTTAGGCAGGAGTAAGAAGCTTGCTCCAAGTTACACGCCGCAAAAAGCCCCCTGCCAATCCCCGCAAACCCCGCCAAATCACAACCACAACAACAACTATATCCACTATAACCACAATCTACAAACCACAACCCTCCCTTACTGTCTTGGGGAGCTTGGAGAGCCCGAGGAGCTTCAGCTGGAGTGGAGTGAGAGAGAAAAAGACAGAGGCAGTGAGAGAGAGAGTCTCTGCTGGATGCCTGTTCGAGACTTGTGACAGAGGGCGAAGTAACTACAGTGGAGACCACTGATTAGTGATTGCCGGTGATTGCCGGAGACAAGCGTGGCTGCCCTCTAGTGGGTGGCTGCAGCAAGAGCGTGCCCTTGGTGTCTTGCGGAGGTGGCCTGACTAGCCGAGGTGCAGCCTGCAACACAGCATTGTGAGCCCCGCTTGTCCAAGCCCCTGCCCCGGTCACAGCCCCTTGCACCATCCCTTCACCACTTCACCTTGTCCTTCAGCCTAGCCGCGCAGTTCCTATCAGCGAACCTGGACTCAGAGTGTGGGGGCCACAGGGCCTGCAGATCCATCAACGAACCAACCTTCCACAACTAAGATCTATTATTCAAAGATAACCAAATAACATCCACACCAAACCGCACACCGACAACAACAACAAAGCAATAAAAAACAATAAAACAATAATTAGCAATAACAACAACAACAATAGCAGTAACAATATCAACTCCAACAACAATGAACAACAATCAACACCATCAACAACAAACAACAATAAACTGCCACCGATACCGTCAGCACACAAGTGACCATGAGGTCCGGCAAGGAGAGGCGGTCAGTAACAAACGTCATCAACAATAGGAAAAACACACAAAAAATCCTAAGGGAAACAACTGAATCAACCGACAGTCGACCATCCACACTAACAACTCCGATGGCTACAGCAGCGGCAAATGCAAAGATATCTGCCTACACGGATTCTGGAATCTTAGCAAACATGCTGATGAACATAGACGGGGTGGATCAGTTGACAGACAAGCGCAGCCACAAAAAACAAAGGAAAAAAGTACTTTCAACCTAAAATATATTCCAAATTTTCATTTGTGAAAGATGCTGGTGCAGTGTTAAACCTTATCATCAACAAACAACTGGACCTCCCTTCCCCCCTACATCCATTACTTCCGGAAGGCTCAACATGCAACGGCTCAATGGATAAACTGGACAAAACAGGAGGACGCAGCCCGGCACAACCTTGCTGGGCAATTGATGGGGCGGTTAACGAGGTAGCAGACTTACATGAAGCCCATCAAAACGCAAAATGCACGACACCTACACCGACATAAACACCGGGAAAGAGAATGATGAAAGAACACAATGCACAGGAAATCTGCCCTTGCCTACTTCTAAGGAGGTCTCAGGATTACCACTGGAGCCAGAAATTACAATACGGGCGTGTCAGAACACAACGATCCAAGGAGCCGCAGCTCTTACAGGGCTCTCAGATTCAGAAATGTTTATAATTGGGGGGACTACAGCCTTCCCTACCCTAGACAAACAGTTAACTAAATCATCAGGTAGAAAAAAAACACAACTGAGTCCAGCTGTCACTGACCCCGACCTCAAAAACCCTGAATACATTAATGACCCTAACGGGAAAACCATAGTGATGATTACAGTGGTTACAGCTAAGCCCCAGCTCAGAGAGACAGCAAATAATACCAACACCGGCTTTAAAACAAAAGCCAAGTCACCAAACCGACCTCTTCTTGGACCACAGCTAGAAACCACCCCACCCAATATCGGGGGATAGAGTAGTAATGACAGGGAGCAAACAAGAAGATCCTCGGAACCACCATGACCCCCAGAATTACGTGGTCAGTAACATGTCTTTCCTCACGACAGA
This sequence comes from Triturus cristatus, assembly GCF_964204655.1. Lineage (NCBI taxonomy): Eukaryota > Metazoa > Chordata > Amphibia > Caudata > Salamandridae > Triturus > Triturus cristatus. Next base: position 1,086,562,352 of record NC_140581.1, on the reverse strand, counting down.
AGAATGGGAAAACTTGGTCACTACCTACTCTGCCGAGGGCAAAGGAGACGCAACCCCTCAAGGCTGTGGAATGGCTGCGAAGGGGAGCCAGGAGGACACACCAACAGGAGAAAATAAAATATGGGCCTTCCTTTTAAATACCATGCAGCTCTCAACCAAGGCGCTGGAATACCACTCGGATAAAATGGATATTCCACTTACCCTCCTCAACTGTCTAGCCCTGCACGTCACAATCATTGACATCAAGTTGTCGGAAATTAACAACTTTATAAAAAGAGTTCAATCTGAAACGGCAATAATCCCCCCAGGGTGCAGCTGCCACTCAATTGCTGAAAAACTAGTATCCTGGCCCACTGTGATGGGTGATCTCCTCAGTGATTTAAGTACATACTCAAACCCTGGCAAGCTTAACACCAGTAAAATTAAACAAGAACAAGATTGACACAGGGAAACGTCATCGCCCGTCCAGGAACAAAAAGGGCGGTCTGAGCCTGGCAAGTGGGAAAACACACTGGTTACCGCCTTTACGCCGGCCAGGAATGACATGGGGCCAGTAGCAGGTGCAACCTCAGAGTCAAAACAAAACATCACGAGCACCGATCCCTCAGAACCTTCAGTCTCCCTGGAAAGCCAATCACTGGTACAGACCACCAGTAGCGGCAACGAGCAGACCGGGCATCCAAACGAGGAGGACATCAAGTCTAACAGCTGGCAAACATCCAAACAGCATCGGAAACAAAGGAAGAAAGGAAGGATCAAGAATCCATCAATAAAACACTTCTTTCCAGTTGCACCAAAACCCCTGAGTGGGCAGCAGCGAGTACGAAGAGGAAGAGGCGCATTAACAAATGCGCAGCTGGAGCCAAACGGCACCGACACCCCGGGTTCATCTGGGAAGGAACAAATAGGAGAGGCGAATATAAGCAAGCATAACTGTCTTGGACTCACTAACTCAAGCGAGCAGGCATAAACCCAGTTGATACCCACAGCGGCAAGGGCAGCTGCCCCAGCATTAACAGTAGCAGCAAAGACCCACACTGATCAATCAAAAACAAGAAATGCCCAACCAAAAACAAAAACCGCAAATAGAACAAGGCCAGAGGAACAGCAAAGCATCATTGGATGGTGCATGGAAAAAGAGCAAACCCCGGACTCCGCAGAAAGGGCAGAACAACAAAATATGACGCCCTCAACAGCATATACCGAACAAAGAGATACCAACCTAGAAACTGCAAATAGAATGAGGCTAGTGAAACAGCAAAGCGTTAGTGGAAAGTGCACAGCACCAGAGCGGAGCCCGGACACCATAGAAAGGGCAGATCAACAAAATGCAACAGCCACAAGCGTAGGGGAAAATAAGAAATCCATATGCAGTGAATCCCTCCCAAACAAGTTCCGAAGGGACACGTCCAAGGCAGTTCTGCATATCCCGGAGTATAAATCCAAAGGACAAGGAGACTCCCTAAACCGAGGCAACATTCTCCGAATACTATCCGCTATTAGCAGTCTGGCAGGGATTGGCTCACAAGACCTGGAATCAGTAGAATTTTAAACTTTCAAACATCTATCGGAGCAAGAAGCAACCAAGACAGTCTGGGCAACTGGAGAAATAGTGGAGAAAATTCTCAAGGAAAAGCACCAACTTGAAACCTGGGGGATCCAACTGCATCTCCATCAGGCAGTCGGGTATCCAGATCCACTACTCCATCCCCATCGAGAGCCCAAAAACAGCGGAGCAAGGAGAAGGAGAAGCTCTGGGCCCGTCATCTTTGTGCTCAAGGGGGCACGTAGTACCTCAGCATAGACTATGGAGAGAAATAGTTCCACCAATCGGGACATCCAGGGTCAAAGAGAACCTGACACATTACAGGATTGGTCCTGGATAGCAAAAACCATAAACAAAAAAGGGATTCCCCCTGACAGGAATCAGAACAGGAAACAAATATTCCTAACCTAAAAGTTTGCTCCTGGAACATTAACGGCCTTGGAATTAAAACAGCGGACAGCAGTCTGCTGACGTACTTTGAAAAATTTGATTTAATTCTGCTCCAAGAAATGTGGCTGGCAGATCCACTTCACTTGCTAGGCTTCAAATCATATCACATCCCAGCAACTAGAAACTCAAATTTCGGCCACTTTAAGGGAGGCCTCACGAACTACACCTCGATTAAAACCATAATGACGGTCAAGGAACTAACAAGCACAAGTATTCCAACAAATGAGATAAAAACAATTCTGCTGGACATAGTTGGTCCTAAAAACAGAGAGCAACTAATACTCGTTAACACCCCTGTAACAAAAGAAATGGTGCAAAACATCTGATAACAGAATTAACCAAACTTATTACCGAGAAGTCAACTTCGAACATTATCATCTTCGGCGATTTTAATATGTTCCTCACAGGAAGTGGCAACTTGGATAGGCCGGCAGAAGACCAACAAACAGCATGGGGGATCCCTCTTCAGGATAAGTACAAGTGGGGCTGCCAACAAAAATCTCCAAAGGACTTTTGAAGGATTTAGAAAGCTTGTCCCTGGTAGCACTAAACGGTCGATTCACGGGGGATCATCCCCAAGCTGCAACTTTCTGCAATGCGCTCGCTAACACTGCAATAGGCTATACTTTTTTGTCTTTACCACTTTATCATCTAATAAAAGACTTTAGGATCGGAATACAAGACCACAGTGATCATCAACTCCAAGAGTTCACACTTGCCACATAAGGAACAATGCTCACTCACCCAACTGCTGACTTATGTACAAACGTTATCAAAGAACACGGTGGGAGGACAACAAACTACTACATGATAATATCCTAACAGCCTGGGAAAGCTTTACTGAAAGCCTTGGCCCATCTAACCGTAAATCGAACTTGACAAAAAAACGAGCAAAAAATCAAACAGGAATCACTGAGCAGGCCAGCAAATAAACAAAGAATTAATTTATCGGGAACCCACCATGCCGAGTTAAGACAAATAAGGGGCAAAATAAACAGAGCAATGCACAACCTCCGCCAAAATTGCTCAGCCGATAAAACACAGCTGGAACTAAGGAAGCTCAGGGCCCTGACAAATAAAATCATCTGGTTAGAAAAAAAGAGAAACCACTGAAACAACATGGGCAAAACTGCTACACAATGCAAAATCAAAGAACAGCTCCAGGTTTTGGCAGACAGTCAAGAGCATAGAGAACCCAACGGCACCAGGAATTAATTCACGCCTGGGCAAAATACCTACAGAGTCACTTTAACTCGGAAGACAGTGAAAACACACATGACAAAGTGGCATGTCTGAGCGAGTTGCAATCCCCAAAGCACTGAGACCCAGAGCCTATACCCTTCTTTTCACTTAAAACAATTGTGGACAGAATTTCAAAAAGCCAAAACAAAGGAGTGCTTGACCCTAACGGGCTCCCTCCAATAGTATACAAGCAGGACCCAACCTATTGGGCTGGAGCATTACTACCTGTCTTTAACAACATTTTGGAAGCCGGAAGAATCCCAGATTCTTGGAAAGGATCGATCATCTCACCTATACACAAGAAAGGTAGCAAGAATGAACCAAAGAACTATAGACTCATAGCGCTAATCGACATTGAGGCTAAATATTATGCTGGCCTACTACTTGCTGAACTAATCGAGTGGGCAGGGGAAAACGATCTAATCCCAATCAACCAAACAGGTTTTCAGAAAAACCTGGGGACAACTACAAACATTCTTGCTCTCTCTCTTTTAATTGACACCACAAAAGCAATTAACAAACCACTATTTGTTTGTTTTATCGACTACAAAGCAGCTTTTGATAGCGTTAGCAGAGGGAAACTGTGGGCTAAGCTAGCCGGGTGGAAAATAGCTCCAACCCTTCTGAACCAGCTAATCCCGCTCCACTCCAAGACAGGGGTCCAAATTAAGCTAGGGACCGGAGACAGTCTGTCGAGGAGGATTACGACCACTAAGGGGCTAAAACAGGGTTGTGTCCTTGCCCCAACCCTGTTTAACCTTTTCGTGTCAGACTTCTCAAGGGAACTGGATAATTGTCATCACCACGACCCGAATTTGGGTGGCCTGTCACTCTCAAACTTACTATACCCTGACAATCTGATACTAATCAGCCGAACCTCAGTTGGCCTGCAGCATTTGATAAATGTTACGAGCGACTTCGCCATAAAGAACGGATTAGGCATAAACCATGAGAAGTCCAAAGTAATGGTCGAAGTACCGAGAATCAATCCAGATGGCGGCTGGGGGGCAGACAACTGGAGACGGTTAAAAGTTACAAATATGTGGGAATTATCTTTGACAGCATGGGAATGTACCACCAACAAAAAGTGGCTATTCAAAGAAGATGAACCATTCTGTCTGTTATGCTAAAAAACATCAAGCACAAAATAACTGGCCCCAACCTTATCCCTCTACTGGAAGTACTCTGGGCAAAGCTTCTACCTACAATCACGTATGGTAGCAAATCAATGAGAGGGAAAGACGAAATAACTCTGGATAAGGTGGTCTCCAAAGCTGCTAGAATAATATTCAATCCCCCACAATACACTTCTCCAGCACAAATAAGGCTGGAGCTTGGCCTACAAAAGCAGCAAATAGCAAGGAAGGGCGTTTACGCCAAATGCTGGTTCAAAATAAAGAGTGCAAAGTCTGGTTCTTTAAACTCATACTTGTGGAAAGAGATGACTAGAAAAAATGATTGCCCCGCTATGGTTTATCTTCATTCAGGAATAAGGCTGCTCGCTTTACAGGATTTGTGGAAATCCGGTCTTCCTTACAACAGTTTTAAAGCCTTGGTGAACAAATCGGTGAAGATTATTTGCCTAGAAAAAGACAAAACAGACATAAATAAGAGGGCATACAGCTGGTATGTGATTCAGAGCTACTCGAGAAGCGCTCCTCAGCCATATTTAAGTACAAGCTTCTCAAGAAGTATGAAGGAAAGCCTTCTGGCAATGAGGCTGGGGATTCTACCGGTAAAACCACACTTACCGCCATGGAAACGCACACATCCATCCCCCAACTGCAGACTATGCGTTAACCACAAAGAGGACGTCTTACATTTATTGTGTGTCTGTAAGAGTTTAGATCTTGAACGAAGACAGCTTCTAAAGCCACGCCTGAATGAAAATCGAATACGAACATGCAGACAGGCCTGCTTCGAGGGGGTGTTCAGGTCCTTGTTCTTGGCTAGTCCAAGACAGGATGTCTGTTGCACAGTATCATTTTAAAAGATCATCTGCAGTGGAATGAGGCATGCTATAAATAATGCCTCTGTACCTTGGACTTGCCAGTCCCTTGAACCCCAAACTGATTTTGAGTCAATTTCGTCCTTCCAAGGGTCGAAACCCTGTTTAGACAATTGGGCCAAAAAGGAAGCAGAGTAAATCTGTTCAGTGTTTGTCAACATAACTTTCAGTGCTGATGTTGGTGCAACCTTATAGTAATACGAGGCTGGATCTGTTGTGTTAAACCCTGAAAAGTATGAACATTTCTGTGCAAACGCTTGTGAACTACTTTTTGGTGGTGTTGGGCAATGTTCCCACTGATGGTACTCAAAAACATTCCTAGCTGAAATGGATTTGTGCAGGAAATGATGACCATAATGTTGGTAACAGTACAATGTGTCATAATCTGAAGTACCCTCTAACATTTCATTATTAGAAAATGCAGCAGTTTTCTCTAAATTAGACAACATGGTATTGATTGTTTCAGTGTCCGAATCATCAGAAAATGTTCTTGAGGTAATGATATCACTAAATGACATTTTAAATACATGCTTAGTTTTTTTAAGTTTGGTCGGTCAGAATATGTTAAAATCAACCTTGTCCCACACTATACCATCCGGTATAGGAACTGCTGTAATGTTCACTGATGACAAGTCTCTTTGTTCACGATGTGATGATGGATGTGGCTTCAGTATGATGTTGACCTTTTGGGCTGTGGAACTTTTTTGAAGATAGTGTTCATTAATAAGCATCTTAAAATTTAGTACTAAGCCTAGCCAGAAAAGAAAAAACAATATCCCAGAAATTACCCAGAGTTCAATCCAAGGTGATGCAAGGTATGTCTTTTGAAGAAAGAGAAGAAAGTTCTTTAATTGTTACTTGAATGGTGCTTTGGCTGGTGTTGTTTCCGGTTCGCTTGGATCCAGAGAAAATGTTCATGAAATAGCCAGAAGCAGTTCAATCAATTGTAGGAATTGCATCGGGATTAGTTGAAATATTATTTTGCTCTCAATGAGGCATGTTGATGTAGACTTCTGTGTTAGGTCTAATTGCAACTTGTTAATTATTCTGATGTTCAGTTTGAATTTGACTGTCTGGTTCAAGTGAAACAAGTTGCATAGCATTGTTGCTTAGTCCTTCATTCCTTACAGGTGGCTCTTCAAACGTGATGAGTATTTCTGTTTGAACTTCTTGGATTGTAGCGAGTGGAGGGCGTCTGCTACAGCAGAGTCCATGAGGCCTACTGTTCAGTATCAGCCACATAGTGTGATTTGATTAAGTCGATTGAGACAAATCTTTTCTCCTTTTTTCCGGCAAGAGGCCGGAGCAGCACAGTTCTTGTTCCTTGTACTGTAAGGACTGGAACAGGTTTTCTGTATGAAGGTCCAAATTCCTTTTTGTCCGTAATTTTCTTTCTGAACAGATCCCCAACTTGTGGGATCCAGACAGGTCTTGCCGTGACCGCCTTGACTTTCCCAGTGGTGGTCTGCTTTAGATGGACATTGCTTTGTTTAGTCCTGGATTCATTTAGATCCTGTAAAACAGCAAAACGATCACGGATATCAAATGGTTTTTCATCCGCCACTGTGTCTTCACAATCAAGATCAGGTACCCACATTCTTGTCCCAAAGAGGACTTCATATGGAGTGACACCCCCTAGAGAGTTTCTTGGCTGGTTGTTTAACGCCCACTGTACCCCATAAAGGTGTGTGACCCAACTACCGCCCTTGCCTAATACACTAGCTGTTAAAGATTGCTTTAAGTCCTGTTTTTTCATCTCCACAACTGAATTTCCCTCAGGATGGTACAGAGAGGAGTACTGCAATGCTACGCCCATTACTTCCATGGCCTTGTTTAAGCTCGAGAGCTAAACGCATGGCCGCAGTCAGAATGTAACGTGTTAACTGCGTACGTGCTGATAAAGACTCGCAAATCTTTGATAACAGTACGAGCGTCAGCCAAGCGCTGAGGACATACCCATAGGAATCTCAAGCAGGAATCCACTGCAACCAGGATACACTTGTAAGCCCCGTCTGTTTGTAAGGGGCCGTAGTGGCCGAAATATGCACATGCAAGAGGTTTGTCTGATTTTAATAATGATGTCTGCGCAGGTTTTGACACTGTTGAACCTTTCATCTGCTGGCAGATATCACAATTCAAGACATAGGGCCATATGTAGGTAGCCTAATACCGGTCGGTAACGGCCGATTTTCGGTAAATATACCGTTACCGACCGGTATTTAGGCTTTTGCTATGTAGGGGGAGCATTTCAGGATTCGGTAATTTACCGAATCGGTAAAATTACCGATTCGGTAATTTTACCGATTCGGTAAATACCGAATCCTGAAATGAGATGTAGGTGACACTCAAATGAGTGATGTGTAGGGAAAATAATTCGGTATTTAGCACCAAATATATGTTGGTGCTAAATACCGAATTCATTGCAAAAAGCAATATTTTGCTGGACTGACAGTGCCATGTGGCAGACATACATGCCCTTAGGGCATGTATGTGCGCCACATGTGCACACGTGCAGGAATCAGGGGTGCAACAGGGTGTCAATGTGACACCCTGCCACCCTTGAATGTGCTCCCCCATTACCGAATCGGTATTTACCGATTCGGTAATGAGGCATACCTTCCCATTGATTCAATCAATGGGAAGGTATGCCTCATTACCGAATCGGTAAATACCGATTCGGTAATTACCGAATTTCTCCGATCCGGTAATATTTACCGAATGATTACCTACATACGAGTTACCACTTCTTAAATACCGAATCGGTAAAGTTCGGTATTTAAGAAGTGGTAACTTGTATGCTACCTACATATGGCCCATAGTCTTTAGTTTGCTTAGTTAACCCTGGCCACCAATAGCGCTGCTTCAATAAAGATATAGTCGCTGTAACCCCTGTATGCGCAGAGCCTAAACACTTGTGTGCAGCTAGCATTAAACCTTGCCTACGATCCATATTTGGTATTACTCTATCCCCCACTCCAGGAGTTTGAGCATATGGAATGTTTTGTGCATCAAACTTGTTGGAGTATTTGAGTGGAAACTTTTTAGGTACTGCTGTGCTGCCTTTGTGTGAAGTGATGACAGCTACCATAATATCTCCATCTATTCTTGTTTTTGAACGAGTGAGTGCAGTTACAGAAGCCGTGCGAACTGCCCCCTTTGCTGCTTCATCAGCCAATGAATTCAACTTTTCAACTCTGCTACCTGTTCCTATAACATTTTATGCTTAATTGTGCCACCTTTCACATCCTTAAACCCGTTTTGTTCCCAATGATGTAAATACTCATTGTACGACTGTACACAGTAAAAGGAATCACACGCGGTTAGTGTGGGGAATTCGTGAACCGTATTTACAAGTGCCAGTATTAGTGCTTTTAGCTCTGCCAACTGAGCCGTGAAGTCTCCTAGAGATTGTGTTTTTGTGCAACTACGATGGAACTTGCCATCACGCATGCGACCTTTAGCGACAGCACACACCGAACTGTATTGCTGCTTACTTTCTATGGCCGGTTGTGCAGATACGTCAGTATAAATAATATATTCATACTGATCGAGAGGCAAGATATCATTTAGTAGAGGATATTCTTGTTCGTTATGAAGGAATGCTTGTGTTTTTAAGCTTGGATCAAATCTGTATTCTACGTCTGTTGCAGTAAGAGTATTTGGAATGCTGGACTTTGTAACGGCTTCTAAAGCCGGTACCGGAGTTACGACAATAATGTGTTTCCCCTGATCCAGTGCTCTTTCTCTTGCTACAGTAGTCTGAACAGCTGTCAGGATTTTTTCTGTTGAAGTGAAACGCATTTCTGCATTTGTGTACAAGTGTGATTTGTACTCAATTGGTACACTTTCTCCTTCATTAAAGGTTAAGTACGTGCACCCGCATTGACCCGCAATTATACGGATCACCAAGTGGCGTACGTTTACGCGTGTTTCTAAGTGTTTAGAAGCTATTATGTCTTCCTGGAGTGAACGAAGAATAGTAGTATGTTCTTGTGTTCAATTTCTGGCTGAAAGGTCAGGTTTTATTAATTTTTAGAAAGGTTTTACCCTTTGTGCATAATCTAAAATGTATGTTCTTCCGAAATTAAGGAATACCAATATTGATTGTAAATTTTTTTATGATTTTGGGGGCTGGAGCAGCGCACACTTTTCTAAAAGGTTTGCTGCTAGACTCTTCCCTTCACTTGACAGCTCATATCTGAAAAATAGGACATTGAGGTGGGCTATTTTTGATTTTTTAAAGTTAAATTTGTATCCCTCAGTGGCAAATCCCATAATAATGGTGCTTACCCTGGTTAAGTGCCTCTCTAAGTCGTCGTCTGTCAGATACATATCATCCACATAGGACAACGCTTCTTCATCAAATGTTTGAAGTAACTCTGTTATCCTTGGCTCTTCTTATACCCTTGGGCTAGTCGACAAGATTGTCGCTGGAACCCTAACGCACTGAGGGCCCGATTCACAGAACTAACTTAAGACAAAATCCTAAACTTACTACCATTTTGGTATTCACAGAAGGCACTTACTCATTTTGGTATTCACAGAAGTTAGGAGTCCTAACTTTAGGACTCCTAAATGCCTTCTGTGAATACCGAAAGTTTTAAAATTTGGATTTTTCTCAGTTTAGTAGTAGTATAGTTAGGACTCCTAACTTTAGGACTTCTAAATGCCTTCTGTGAATACCGAAATTCTTAAAATTAGGATTTTTCTCAATTTAGTAGTAGTAAAGTTAGGACTCCTAACTTTAGGACTCCTAAATGCCTTCTGTGAATACCGAAAGCCTTAAAAATAGGATTTTTCTCAGTTTAGTAGTAGTATAGTTAGGACTCCTAACTTTAGGACTCCTAAATGCCTTCTGTGAATACCGAAAGTCTTAAAATTAGGATTTTTCTCAATTTAGTGGTAGTAAAGTTAGGACTCCTAACTTTAGGACTCCTAAATGCCTTCTGTGAATAGTGAAAGCCTTAAAATTAGGATTTTTCTCAGTTCAGTAGTAGTAAAGTCAGGAGTCCTAACTTTAGGACTCCTAAACTGAGAAAAATCCTAATTTTAAGACTTTCGGTATTCACAGAAGGCATTTAGGAGTCCTAAAGTTAGGACTCCTAACTTCTGTGAATACCGAAGGGAGTAAGTGTCTTCTGTGAATACCAAAATGAGTAAGTGCATTCTGTGAATACGAAAATGGTTGTAAGTTTAGGATTTTGTCTTAAGTTAGTTCTGTGAATCGGGCCCCTAATGCGGTCAGATACCTCCTTTCAGGCGCCATATTTTGGCAGAAAAATCCATTTGAGATATCAAGTGTTGTTTTGTATTTTTTGCTCACAATGTTATTCATGAATGCGGCACTACGTGCATTTTGGACAGCAAATGTCTTTGTGTATGAGTTTAAATGTCTGTAATCTAAAACTAGACGACATGTATTGTCGGGTTTAGAGACAGGAAACAAAGGATTGTTCATTGGAGAGGTACATTTTTCAATGACCCCCTGGTATTCAAGTTGATCTAAGATATCCCTGACCTGTTTTTTAGTTTCTTGCTTTGTTGGGTATTGCCTCTGAGTATTAGGTGAACTTTTTAACGGGATCACGTGGTAGGTTGAATTCTCATCCCACCCAGCGTGAATTTTGTACATTGCTGGAGCTTGAGCTACTGTCCACTCCCTTGCATATGTATGTTTAAGGTGATACGAAACATGATCGAAAAATGCACTCGGGGCACTCCTTAACGAATCCTGGTGACCAATCTTGTTCTGCTACGGGATGTCATAACCAGATGATAAGTTATTCCAAAAAAGATCTTTTACTTTCCTGGGTTTGTCCCCCTCCATCCAGAGTGTTATTTTGTGTAACTTATGTGGGACGCTCACTCTGGTGTTTGGTGTTTCTACCGTGATGTAATCATTCAAGTCCGCTGTCACCAGAAATTCCTTCAGGTTCTGGCGAGCTATTGTTACTTCTGACGCACTGTCTAGCATCATCAGAGCCCATTCCCCGTTCATAAGTTGTGTCCTCAGAATTTTGGGCATGTCTGATTTCTAGACCAGCAAATGTATTTTTCTTAAATTGAGGTTTGATTTTTGCTTATCTTCTTTTTTAGAAGTAAAGTCTTGAGCGCTCTGCTTGTCTCTGGACTGTGTGCGCTTCTCTCTATGTTCTGACCGTCCTTCTCTTTCGGAGCTTTTCTTTGAGCCCTGAAAGGAACGAGAGGAACATGTATCAGTATCCTTATACCTGTCAGGATTCCTAATATTATCCCCATTCCTAAGGTTATACCTCTTTTCAGAGTGCTCCTGTGGAGGAGACCTACCTCGGGACTGAGATCTCTTGTCTTTAAAATTTTCTTTTTTATTATCCTACTTCTTTTTAGAAGAAGTAGGTGTCTGCTTATAAGTGTCCTTTTCGGGACTTCCCAGTAGTTGAGGTTTTAAAGCTTTTCCCCCCAAACTATCCCTGCCTAATTCTGCAGATGCAGTTTCAATTATTTTGGGTAGGTCATTCTCCTGTTCTAATGGAGAGAACTCCCGTAGCCGTTGACGGCTTGCCACTGATGCTGCTTCCCCTTTAAAGTTACCTAGTATTATGGCTGATACCTGCTCATAGTTATTTAATAACTTCACCCCTAAGTTTAGAGCAGGTACTCATTTTGTATTTGTCTTAATACATCTGGTATCACTGCTAATGAAGGAATACCATGAGTTCTGGTATATATGGCAGCAAAGACTGTACCCCAAGATGTACAATCCTCTAATTGTGGTGTAATCCCCATAGGCAAGCAGATTGTTAACATTCTGTGTTTTTCAAATGGTGTTGTATTTGGGAATATTGCTTCTAACTGGGTTATTTTCTGAGCTACCCAGAAAGGAATTTTTTCAAGTTTTGTGGGCAATTTACCCATTATGGCATGTAATGTTTGGGTAGTAATTTTAGTAGATGTGCTCTGTGTAGGAGCTGCATTTGGTGTAATTACTGTTGATTGGTCCGCAAGTGTGCTCATGACGAAGTGTGTCATGTTTCTGTAAAGTTTTATCAACTCTTTGTGTTGGACAAACAATTCATAATTAGGATTGCATCAATGTCAGGATGTTGTGCATAGGTCGCTAATATTGGCCATGTTGCTCCTGGTCTTCCTAAAGGACCAAGTTGTGTTCTTTTTCTTGAGTGGGGTAGGGCGCCATTAAACCAGAAAATATTTACTGGTAGGTAACAGGACTTTCAATCTCCTCAAATGGAGTGTAGACCACTGGGACTTCTTCATGTGTGTAATAATGAAAGGTTTTTGTTACAGCATTTGCTGATGGGAATGTAACCCATGAATAGAACACTTCTGTTTGGAAATCTTCGCATGCCTCTATCACAAATATTACTACACCTCCTCAGGGTAGTAACCCATTTTTGACGAGTTTAACTGTCAATGTGTGTTTTACAATGGCTGCAATATGTATTGCATCGGCATCATCCTCTTCTGACTGATTAAGTGACTGTGCCAGTGGGTCTAAATCTCCTTCTTCGGTAGTCATTGTGTTTAAGACACTGAATAACTATCCAAGGAAATTAAAATAAGATGTTTTGCACAATTTTGGGAAAAGGGTCCTTCAAGCTTGATTAACCAACAGCCAATAAATAGGATATCACGCCTACTCAGCTGTGGCGGAGTTTTTGTGCCCACCCACTCCAGACGTCTCTGGTTTTTGTGAGTAGGGGTCTCTGAGAATAAGCACAACTGATGTACTCAGATTCTACTGTTAAATAAGTATCAAACCAAACATTGGTGGGGCACCGTGTAGTGTAGTCCCTATAGTACCCCTGCAGGACCTGGGCTTTTGGATAACATGCACTGTCGGTCTGGTGGTAGACTGATTCTGTGCGCCTCCACCGCGTATGTTTACATTAGCTAGCTCACAGTGCCACTAGAATCTCCTTTTATCAGAGGGATTTGTTTTTGGCAACCTCAGAACATAACAACCCTGATTCCTCAGACTTGTGGAAACAATATACTACTTTTCACCCAGTCACTCGTGCTTGCTTATTTGGTCTCAGAGAGATACACAGAAGAAACAGTCAAGCGTGTTTACAATAAGAATTTTTTGCACTGTTGTTCTGCCAGTGTAAAATATATGTTCTGCTACAACTGTTACACAGTAGCAGAGATATAGGATCAGCAATACAGTGAATAATAAGGAATAGTACAGTTCTACCATTTTGCAATATTCATGAACATATACATGAATATAAAATGCATTTATAAAATAAAGCGCATACTCCTACGATTCCTGTCTAGATGTACGTAAGTGTGCCTAGCATGTGAGTAGGTGCGAAAGAGCTAATAAGCCTAGGAGCCAAGAATCCCGCTAGGATTTAGTCGAACCCCATTACCTGAATAATGAGAGTGTGAGACTTCCTCCTGGTCTGGAGTTGGCCACCCCGCAAGGGATGTTCAGACCACTGTCAGCCGGAGCGACTGCATGCAGGAGCCTCAGCGTCTCTGGTCAGTGTGTCGGCCTTGAAGTCTCTGTTCCCTCCAACTACTGATAGCACGAGGTGCTGTATTTATACAGAGTCCCTTTGACCCTTGTGTGTTAGCCATTGTTTAGTATGAGGATGATGTATGGGATAAACCTTGTGCGTAGATAGGAGGAAGGTGAAGTATACCCCCTGGGTAGTGTCCTCATAAATTATTCCCACGTGCTAAGGATGACATCCTAGCAGTATTCATTGGGAAAAACCCTCCCTCTGCATGAACTAAGTGAAAGGTTTAGTCCATAAAAGGCGTTCAATCCTTATAAGGCGTTCTGACCTTATTAGGCGTTCTGTCCTTATTGGGTGTTCTGTCCTTATAAGGTGATATGTCCCTAAAAGGCTCGTTCATGTGAAATGTAGGGGAGATGATGTAGGGAAAAGGGTACGATGTTCCCTGGACCTATATGAGAGTACCGATATGAAACATAACACCAGATGGTCCACGATGGCCTGGACATTGATAGAGTAGGTGTGCTTCTCGTTCCTGTAGAGGTGTGATGTTGGTGCAGAGGGTACCAGTTGCATATGTGTGCAATCGTGGCACCTATCACATGTGTAAATCCAGCAATGACGCAAAAATTGTGCTTGGTGTCCATCTGCTGTTGTTGTGTCTTGGGGCAGAAGAGGTACTGGGGTGTTAGACGAATGGTGGCATCCAGGACAGAGGGCAGGAAGGCAGAAAAAGATATTCCTGCCACTCTGGCTGTTGTGATCTGTAATGAACCAGATGCCAGCATGTGGAGGACAGCCATCAGCTTGACCGGTGAAGGGATGTTGATGGGCCTAGCATTTGGTGGCTGAAGCTTTGGCGCTATCTGGTTTAGCAGTTCTAATATGGACTCCCCCCTGAGTTGGTGGTATGTGAAGACCTCATCCTCCCTGAGGTCAACTAGGGAAGTCTGCTGGTAAAAAATGCACTCCCTTCTTCTGCACTACCTACATGGTGAGGGTGGCAGTGGATGTCTCCTCACAACTCCCAGCTGCAAAATAAGCACCTCTGTGGTGTAGTTGAGCTTGTCAAACTGTTTGGTGTGGCTTTTCTTCATGTACCACAGCCAATGTGTCATTTCCGATGCCCAGGATGCCGATGCGCAGACATTTTGACGCATTTCAGGCTCTGCACAACACTTGACGATGATGCATCACACATTGACAAAGCAATTAATATCACTGCGTTGGTTTTACGTTGGCTTTTATGAGGGAACACCCACCTTTAATATTTCAGTCTCTGTGTGGTGCAGCCAGTTGTTGCGCAGGTATTTTCTGACGCTGGTCTACCAAAACTGACACATTTGGCCACATGCATGTATATGTAAATATGGAGTGCTGTCTGTACCACCGGTGTGTCAAAATTAATGACGCAATTGGGGTGCAGTCCTTTTATAAATGAGCCCTCAAGTCTCCTGGAAGAGACAAATATCATGCCTATCTATAAGCTTCACCCATTCAGCATTGATCAACTTGGAACTTATCCCAGCCATGTTTCAGGACAGAATTTGAATCAGGTTGCCTTTGCCATTTTTAAATGCCACCAAGTCACAAGAAGCAAAAGCCCCTCCAACATGCAATTTCTAGCTGTTGCGCTTATGTCAATATGGGGGGCATTCCCCCAACTAGCCTCCGAGTAACTATTTACACAGTTTCTGATATTGCTGGAGGGATGCTCACTTTCATTACACACTACCATGGGTCTCATCCTATTCCTGAGCTCAGTTTCCTTAGTTCGATTCCCACTAACACTCCTATCTGCATAAATTCTGGGTTTGGCACTGGCACCCAGTCAATCAATTTCACCCAACCCACTAGAGCAATGTGGGCTCCGATTAGCTGATTTTGGGGCATGCTGTGCCTCCCTTGGCAGGGCACTTCAGATTATTCCCTATATTTGACCTGGATTTGATTGTTAGCATTACAAATTCTATGAGCATCCATGGACAGAAGACTGTCCAACAAGGTTCGAAGCTTCAGAACCACTCTCACCAAATCACAGGGCTCTCCAGGGGTCACAACATGCACAACCCTTGTGATGTCACTGCTAATGATCGAATAGCACTTCTTACCATTCTTAAAACAATAAACAAATGTATTGGTTAAGTTATCTCTACTCCTGCATAACTTTAGGGGCTGGTTTAGGAAGATTTATCCTTGATTCAGGGGAGTTGGCATAGACAGCTGGCACTCATTATTCACCTTTCCACCTATTGGGTGCGAATGGGGTGAAATGAGATCTACTGTGGACTTTCCATTCATCAAATTGGTTCCTCGCTGTGGTTGGTTGGCCTCCTGGGACTTTCATATCTAGAGCTACATCTGTTCAAGTTCATCCAACTCACCCCATGCCTCCCAAATAGGCCTGTTGCATTTAAGGTGTTTCTCAGTGTCTTCTAAGATTGTAGGGTGGAGGTTCTACTCAAGGCACAGTGCCTTGTACCGGAAAATCGCTATAGGGCCTTAGTGCAAATAACCCCTATGGTTCCCACTAGCCTGCACGGTTTTATCAAACTTTTTATTAGAAGTGTCTCGTTAATTTTCCCTTCCAAAACTTGTATGCCCAGTTTCAGATCTTGGACTTCTTCCCTTAGCCCCATAATTAATCACCTCCACCAGCATTGCGACATTTAGATTCGCACTAGACTGATTAGCATAGGTACTAATTGCCCCCTTCTCCCCTCCAGTTTAACCATCCCCTTGAATACAAAGTACAGAATACCTATTTTGACAAGGAATGCCCAGAATCAACAATAACCGTAGTTTCATCCCCAGTACCCAGATCAGCATTAGTTAAGTTCTGGGGGCTTCCTGGGTGAACTGCATTTGGGACAGAGACAAGGGGCCATATGTAGGTAGGCTGTGTTTTGCGATTCTCTAATTGCAATTTTTAAGGAATCGCAATTAGAGAATAGCAAAACGCTATGTAGGTAGGATTAGCAATTTTGTTTGCGAATCCCACCTATTCCTTATTTGCGATTCTCTAATTGAGAATTGCAAATAAGGAATACCTTGCCATTCATTCCTATGGGCTAAAAGGCCTATAGGAATTAATAGGAAGACATTCTCAATTTGCGATTCTCAATTAGAGAATCGCAAATTGAGAATGCAATTTCAAGGGTGCAAGGGTGTCAACATGACACCCTTTTGCACCCCTGTAATGAGCATGAGTGCACATGTGGCGCACATACATGCCCTAAGGGCATGTAAGTGTGCCACATGGCACTTTGAATAATGCAAAAAACTGCATTATTGAAAGAAATCGCAAATTACCATCAACCTGAAGTTGGTGGTAATTTGCGATTCCTTAAGCCAAAATAGCACAACTTGGGTGCTTTCTACATTGCATTTAAGGAATCGCTATTTGGGATTCCTTAAATGCATTTGCAAAATAAGGAATCGCAAATTTTGCGATTCCTTATTTTGCATGCAGATTTTCCTTCCTACATCCCACTTAGCACAATTGCGATCGCAAACGCCGAAATTCGGCGAATTTCGGCGTTTGCGATCGCAATTTTGCTTTCTACATATGGCCCCAAGGTTCTTTGACTTCGTTATCATGTCTGGGACCTTGTTGCTCATTTTTCATTCTGAACAAGTCTAAGGGATTCATTTGGGAGAGCCATCAAAGTCCATAAAAGTCCGGATCTGTGTCATTCAATTCAGCTGCTGCACACATCATCCTAAACTCCGCTTTGTCACCAGAAGCTAAACTGTTTTCCCATGGCTTTGACCTCAGAGTCTTGTGGAAAGTTCATGTCAACATCATCAGCTGCTGAGAGACAGTGAAAACGACCGGATTGCATTATCATGGGATAAAGTGATTTCTTTGACATTATATAACGAAAAGTTTATTGGACAGTTTGTACCTTTGCACCTATCGTAAAAAAAATCTTTTTGCACCTAGACATAATAATTGATGCAATGGTTTGCGTGGTCTACTTTAATTTATTATTGTGCATGTCATCGTTGCATATAATCGTGAATGCATGTATCTATATTATCATGCAGGGGATGTTGTATCTGTTGTTTTTTTCCTGGTACTGAGATTTTTCACTTCAATATGAAATGCTTGTTTTCAAATAAGTGACTAGTGAATAATTCTGAATTCCCTCTCATGCACATTCATAGCATGTTCTACCATGTTCCAAATGTGTCATATAATGGTGATGATCAAGCTTATGCAAAAAGGCTCATGATAGCTAAACGTCTTTTGCTTGACTATATGATTATTATCATTACTAATGAACAAAGTTTCAAGAAGGTTATCAACTGAGGCCATCAGTCCTTGTTATCTTTGAGAAAAGTATATTTTGCAAAACAATTCATCAGTGTCTGCAAGGGCACTTTTTTTTTTTTTACTTCCTTTTTTTTTAATTTCAAGGTGTTTTTATTAACAACAAATTTTTTGTTCTAACAATTTTCAGCAAGCTGTCTGGCTAAGCCTTGTTATTGCTTATTCCTAATGATTAACAAAATCTCTAGCTAAGCCTTGTTTATTGTTTAATCTAATAATAGAATATATACCATCCTCTCTGTCTAAACTTCGTTTCAAGTTTATTTTAACAATTGATTAATAAGTTCTCTAACGAAACATTAGCAAAATCTCAGGGATCAGGCCACAGGTTAGAGAGGAACTTTGCACCAGGGATATCAGCCAGAAGAGGCTTGACTTCAGCACCGACTCAAAGGGGCAGATTTACAAGCCCCTTGCGCCTCATTTACGCTGCCGTTGTGTCACTTTTGTGACGCAGCGGCGGCGCAAATCCTGCGACATGGTGCGGGGTACTTACAACGTGACGCATCTGGGAGATGCGTCACGTTGTAAAGCCCTGCGCCACATGTAAGCGTTCCTTTGCAGGGGGGGGGCGTTCTGGCGCAGGAACGCCTCCTAAAAGTGGCTGAGTGAAATCTACAAGATTTCACTCAGTCACTTTTAGGTCCATTCCGCGTCAAACCCCTGCACCTGCCTGAAGCAGGCGTAAGGATTGACGCAGCATTAACAAGATAGGGCCCCCCAGAGCATTGCTGGAGCTGCGTCGCGCTTGCGACGCAACTCCAGCATTGCGCCACTTTTACGGCACAGATGCGTCTCGCATCTGTGCCGTTTTTGCCTCATGGTGCGCCACACAATAACTGGCGCATCCCTGCTGATATGCAGGGATGCGCCAGTTATTGTAAATATGCCCCGAAGGTTGCTGTGGGATGGGTGTCCTTCACAGTCGACTTGAGGAGTGTATGCATATCCATAGCTTTTGACTGAGATAGCAGGCTTGCTATCCAGACAGAACAATAAGAATTTATTGTTCTGAAAACAGGTCTGCGAAGACAAACCCCCTTTAAGACAGAATTGGGCAGGTTATTTATCAATCTGCTAGAACTAGTAAAGAGCTCAGAAAAACATAAAGAGTGTGTTAGGACTATGAAATTGATTACCATGGCAGAATTTGTCTTGTTCTAATTGCTTTTTAATTGCCTTGCCTCTTTACTGTTTGGTTTCTGTTTTCTGTGTGGTTATATTTCTAATCATATGCATTAGGTTAGGATTTTAAAATAAACATTTAAAATACATATTCTCTTTCCTAGTGCTTTGTGAGTGTGATATTTCTTTACAAAATAGGGCTTGGGGTCCACTCTTGTCCTTGACCCATCTTAGGGTACTGATCATTACCAGAAAAAACATCTTATGCTAACATTGCTTGCCCTTGGTTTGTGTATTGGTTGGAGTCCAACTGCATTGCTGATTCATGTTAGCACATTGACTAATTCCTTAGTGCGAGGGGCTAAGAAAACCAAACCTTTTGGGGTATATTTACAAGAAAGGGTGCACCACTATTTTGTCACAGCGGAGCGCCAATAATTTTACAGCAGTGGAATGACAGTTTCTAACGCCTTTTTAGCATAGTATTCACAATACAGTGCTACATGGCATTAGGAAGAGGCCGGTGGTGAAACAACTGACACTGACCTTGTGCCAAGTCACTATAAAATGCACGCTAATATAGAAAAAGTGGCATTCAGACAATTAGCGAATAGAAAAACAGACATCAGCTGTCCTATCGCCATTTCTTGTGCATTGCGGGGGAAAAAATACAAAAACACTATTAAGACAAAAACAAAAAGTTACACTTACCAGAAAGCAGCTATGGAGCAGCCAGGACTGAGCATAGCAGAAGGTCAACAAGCCCACCAACCCAGCTAAAAGCCAGGATGACCAGCAGAGTCCCGGGGAAGAGGAAGCGCAAGTTCAGTCTGGAGGAGTATGAGATCTTGATCACTGAGGTGACCGAATACCAACACCAGCTCTTCATCAGCTCCAAAGTGTCATTGGGGAGGAAAAAGACCATATGGCAGTCCATAGTGGACAAGGTGAACAGCGTTGCTAAAGTCAAGATGACAGTGACTGACTGTAAGAGGCGCTGGCACGATGCTAAGCACAAAACTAAGGAGAAACTGGCAACACATCTCCAGGCAGCATTGCAGACCGGAGGTGGTAGTCCAGTGCCCCAGGAGGATCTGGAGCCCCTGGAGGAACAGGTGTCCTCAGTCACCTCTGAGGAGTCGGTGGTTGGAGTTGCAGGACAGGGCAGTGCTGCCTATGACGAACTACATCAGCAACAGGGTAAGTCCCAACAAGGGCCAATATGGGGTACTACGTAATGTTGTGCAGTCCACGCAGTTATGTGCTAGTGCTCTGTGGCACTATCTGCAGGGCAGACGGTAGGCACCTGGTTCATCTATGGTTATACATGACATCAATGGAAGGCTCACAGGCATTTTGATCATATGTTGGCGTAGGGCAGCGTTGCAAGCCTTCTAACTGTGCTATTCTATGTCAAAATGAAAGGGCAGCAATGTGCCATTTCAACAAGATACTGTGCATTCCTGTCTTAACTGCCTGTGCTGGCGCACAAGCAGTAGACATTTACCAAAGCAGGCACCCCTGCACCATGGTTCAAGGGTACCTGCATGGGTGCTAGCCAGCAAAATGTGCACTGGTATAATGGAAAGCACAGGGATGCGTTGTATTGTTTGTACCACAGATGGTTACTGCGCCACACTGCACCACATGTCTATGAAAGATGCCCCTCTATCTCACCTTGTCCCATGCACATTAACCTAGCCTCCAAATACCTAGCATACAGTTGGAATCTCACAGAAACCACACACCTTAGGGGTGGGGGATATGTGGGCCATGGGTAGTACCTACACATAGGGACAGTACAAGATTCACGTCCATCCTCACCTACATTAAACTACATGGTATGCAGCTGTACTGGCATGCAGGCTCAGCCCATACAGGTGTCAGCTGCCATGGTAGAGACCACCTGAACTCCTCTCATCTACATATATCTGACTGAGCGTGGGGGTGAATACAAGTTATGTACATCAGCAGACCATGGGCCTTATTCAAAGTGAAAAGACGCAGGGCACTGATGCAAACAAATCTGCAGTGCCGAGCTGCATCATTTCCAATATGCATGGATGCACTGTATTTACAGGAATCTGCCCCCCTCTGTGTTCACCCTTGTGCCACTGCAAAAAGAACAGCTGTGTGCCAATGCAGACATCCTTGCACCATGACGCAAGGGTGCATAGGGCTGCACACATGCAGGATTTAATTTTTGCTAATGTTTTGGAAGTAACATGTGAACCTTCACTTCCTATTACTTGGTTGGATCAAAATCTAATCAAGTTTTTTATCCCATGTAAAAGTGCCACAAAAACCCTAGGAAAGAGGTCAATAGACCTTGGCTCCCGTGGAAATTGGTCACCCCAGTTTCCTTTAATGAAATCTTCATGGTTCCCTCATATGCATCCTACTCAGATGTAGATTTGGTTCTGTCTACTTACCATGACTCCATCACAACTACTCTTGATCAAATAGTTCCTTAATAAAAAAATCTATGCACGCCTACTCCAGAAAACAAGCTCCCTGGTACTCTGACACCCTGCATCAGGAAAAGTCAATCTACAAGCAGCTGGAACGCAGATGTCATCTTACTCAATCGCGTGTATTACAAGATGCTTTGCTGGCGCTACTGATCACGCTCAGTTTACCACTTTGCTCAGTTGCACTTGGCACTTTATTTTACCATTTTAATGAATTTTTAACGGAAGTTGAGGCTTTTACCTCTTACCAGCCCTTGCGGTGCTCGTCTGTTAGAACGGGTCCGCTGCACTTGGGGTTAGCGTTCTAGATGTTTGTACTTCCTGTCTGTAAGAGTCACGCTGGTGCGACCACGCAGAGTGTATTACGAGATGCTTTGCTAGCGCTACTGAATGCGCTCAGTTTACCGTTTTGCTCAATTGCACTTGACACTTTATTTTACAATTTTAATGACATTTTTAACTGAAATTGAGGCTTCTACCTCTTACCAGCTCCTACAGTGCTCGTCAGTTAGAGCGGGTCTGCTGCACTTGGGGATAGCGTTCTATATGTTTGTACTCCATGCCTATAAGAGTCACGCTGGCGTGACTGCGCCGCCGATGAGCCAAAGGCACGCCAAAGGCACACCCGTCTGCGCCCGGACCGCGCCCAGCACCAGAACCCCTGCCCGTTTTGCTCTGCAATCCTACTCACATAAAGATTTGTTGGAGTTCAGGAGAGGTGAGTGTAGTACTCCTGATGTCTACTGTTATCTGGGCAAGGGTGGGGAGTATATATATGCAAGGGTTGTGACTTTAGGTTCAGGACCGATCTGACCATCAGTAAGGCTGCTCCTTCAGCACCACAGATGGTGGCGGCCGGGGGACCTGAGAATGAGCTTCGTTCTCCATTAGGATGCACTAATGGTAATAATAACTTACTAGCCAGCATTGGGTCTCCGAGATCGCCCACCAGGCCCAGCCAGGAAGAGTTCTTGCAGTGTATACTGCTTAACACCGGGTCATTAGTAAAACATAAGTATTAGTTTGAATGTATGCTACAGATCTCAAAACCTGATATAGTATTTTTAACTGAGACTTGGACAAATCAGCCATCTGACCCCGACTGGAACATTGCGCTTCCGGCTCATTACTCTGTGATGAGCCAAGACAGGGTAGGGAATAGTGGTGGCGGTATCACAATAATATTTTGCTCCCACTTAAAGGTCCGAGTAGAATCAACTCTCCAGCTCTCGGCGGAGGCTATGACATTTACTATTAAAATAAATAACATCTCCGTCTTCCACGGGTTACTCCTATATCGTACGCCCGGACACAGAGCAGTTTTCACCCAGGCTCTGCTGACCTTTCTCGAATCCTGCTTAGAATCCCCTATGTTTACAGTTCTTGGGGATTTTAATTTCCACCTAGAGCTAAATAATAATCCAGATACAAATAGCCTACTGGATAACCTGGCTGCACACGGTTTAACTCAAATTGTGTCTGAACCTACACACTTGGCTGGCCACACGTTTGATGGCATCTTCACCAACAATCCAGATATTACTTTGGTTAGCACCTTCTCTCTACCCTGGACTGATCATAAGGCAGTACAATTCCAACTTAAACTAACGCATCCAATTCGGCCCATTTTAAATAGGTCATCTCATATAAAAATTCAATACTGGCACAAAATTCAGAGAGACGATTTGGAATTTGCCCTTGACAAATGTCCACCTACATTCGTCAGAGATAATAATGAAGCAGCCTCCCAATTTGACAATTGGCTTAGAGTAGCGGTAAATCATGTAGCTCCACAAAGAACTATCAAAATAAGAAGGTCACAGCCGACATCGCCTTGGTATGGACCAGATCTTAAAAGCATTAAATCTAAATGTAGGAAAGACGAATGAATCTGGAGAAGCAATTGCAGCAAGGAGCACAAAGCCTTGGAACAATGCAAGGAGGCTATTATCAAAGCAAAAAGGGTCTACTTTTCTCCAAAAATAGGGGACTCTATAAACTCCTCAAAGAAGATTTTTAAGTCAGTCTTTGCCCTCTTTAAGTTACAGCAGGCTAATCCATTTAGGCCTGGCCAAGCCTTTTGTAATATGCTGGCCAACTTTTTTCAATCTAAGGTGCAACTCATCTATGATGACCTTCTTCAGACAGCTCAGGCTGTAGTCACACCGAATTGGCGGCCAAGGGAGGAGTCTGCCAAGCTGAGTCAACTAACAAGCTTCATGATTCTTATGCACGAGAAGGTGAATAATCTACTTCTAACCACGAAGTCAGGATCGGTTAACGATCCCTATCCCACTGTCATTATACATCTAGTCTCGGAAACGATTAGTTCTCATTTAACTCCCTCCTTAATAAGGTAGTTGAGTCGGGCAGTTTTCCCTGTATCTGGAAAAAAGCCTGTATCAGACCGATCCTCAAAAAGCCTGCCCTGGATCCAACTGAGGTAAAAAATTGTTGACCGATCTCCTGCCTGCCAATAGCCGCTAAAATTCTAGAAAATCGGTTAACAGGGAGCTAACTGACTATTTGGATTCTAAAAATCTATTAGACGCTAGTCAGCATGGCTTCCGATCATGCCATTCCACCGAATCCACTCTGATAATATGGCGATTGAGGAGATTCACAGACAGGTGGATATGGCGGTAGGGCCGTCTTTATTCTTCTTGACCTATCTGCAGCATTCGACACCATGAATCACATGGTGTTAGTGCAGCAGTTGAAGGCTGTGGGTATTGGGGGGACGGCCATGGCCCTTCTCACCTCCTTTCTAGAAGATAGGGAGCAGACTATTCACTGGGATCATTTACAATCTGAGACTTTCCACCTCCCGTGGGGGGTGCCGCAGGGATCGGCCTTATCACTGATACTATTCAACATATATGTCACCATGCTGGCCAGTATTGTCAGAGATTTTGGCTTTACTTTGGTCTCATATGCTGATGACTCAGCTCATTGTATCAATATCTAAACAGCCTGAGGCGACTGCCATCAGCTTTCATATCTGTCTGTCTGAAATCATGTGCTGGATGAGCCAAAATCTCTTGAAAATCAACACTGAGAAAACGGAGGTAATGGAGTTTGGCTGGGGCCCTACCATGTGAAATCGATCGTGGTGGCCTTATGAGGCAGGTGAATGTCCATGTCTGACCCTTAAGGCTAGGAATTTAGGAGTGGTGTTTGATAACCAACAAAACTTTGCGGGCCAGATAAATCACCTAACGTCCCCATGCTTTTTCTTATTAAAGACCCAGCGTCAGATTTTCCCTTTTATTCCCCAGGAACTTAGAAAAACTGTGCTGGTAGCTCTAGTTTTTTCTGAAACAGATTACTGCAATGCACTCTATTTGGGAATTAACAAGGCCCAACTCACTAAACTGCAGTCACTACAAAATGCAGCGTTGAGACTGCTATTAAATATCCCCAAAGGTCATCCCACCTCTGCCGGTATAAGAGCATTGCATTGGCTTCCCATTCAGCAGTGAGTGGAATTTAAGGCCCTCTGTCTGACCCATAAGGCACTCTACGGAGGTGGAGCTGGAGACATACAAAAATTGTTTGCCTGGTATGCCCCCCCCCCGAGAAATCTAAGATCCACCAATGCAGGTCTGGTACAAATTTCTAAAATCCGTAGAGCGCGATGGGGATGTAAGAGTCTCTCCCACTGTGAAGCCTCCGTGTGGAACAAAATGCCTATCGCCATGAGGTTGCAGCCAAACAGACAGCTTTTGAGGAAATTACTCAAAACTTGGCTGTTCCCTCACTAATAAGTAGTACAACTAATACATCATCCTCTTTTTACACTCCTCAGCACCAAGACGCCACGGCAATCGTGCGCTTTATAAACCTATTTTATTATTATTATTACTAAATCTTCAAGGGATAAAGCAGAATATCTGTCTCGGCTAGACATATATCATAACATAATCAAGGCAGAACAGAAAGCACATCTTACCTCCACAACTGCCAATGCGGGAAATTCCACTAGAGAGTTATATAAAGCATTAAATAGCTTTATGAAACCTAGTGCTTGTGCCTCCACCATTGTGGCTTCCCAAAATCTTTGTGACGACTTAGCTGACTCTTTTTAGGCTACGGTTAACACAATTGATAAGAACTTTTTAGCCAGTCCTGAATGATCTGAAAGGGAACCTGATTTAAGTCATCCACACCCTGATGCCACGGCTAGCCTGTGTGTTTTGAATGCTTCTTTGTTGCTCAAGTGCAGGAGATGCTCGCTCTTGTCAAATCTGACTCCCTTCAAGATTTATGTACTTCTAGGACAACGGCTAGCTTAGTGTGCTGTCTGGCCCCAGCAGTCAGGCATATGTTCAATCTCTCACTGGCTGCGGCCAAAATACCTATGGAATGGAAGTGTTCCCAACTATCTCCACCTCTTAAAAAACCCTTCAGCTGACCCCAATGTCCTCTCCAACTACAGACTGATTTCGCTGTTACCTCTACTTGCAAAAGATCTTGAAAGATATATTAATAAACAGCTCTTATCTTTTCTTTAGGAGCATAAGATCTTAGACCTCTCTCAAAGGGCAGCCATCAACACAGTCTCCCACCCTATTCTACTTTGCAGACTTCATGAGGCTGGTCTTCATTGCAGGGTGCTACATTGGCTCATGGACTTCCTTGATACACACAAAATGTCTGCCTTGGCCCTTTCAATTGAAGGCTGATGGAATTAAACAAGGGAGCCCCCCAGGGATCATGCCTGAGTCTAACTCTGTTTAAAATGTATGTAGTGCTACTAGCCCAAATTGTGAAGCCTGCAGGGTGAAGATCGTGTTGTACGCAGATGATACTCAACTTCTCAACTCTTTTGACCTTGATCTAGACAAAGTGAAGGACAAATTCTCAAGTTGCATGAGGGAAATCACTGTCTGGATGAATAAGAACTGTCTCCAACTAAACAGCGGGAAGAAGGTGATCGTGTTAGTTGGAAAAGCCAACAAGTTGTGCTCGGCAGACTGGTGGCCAGTGGAACTTGGTTATGGCGATGCTCTTAAGCTGGTGGTGAAAACTCTTGGAGTGAAAATAGATCAGTCACTCTAAATGAAAGTTCAAGTCAATGCCACATGGGCACCTGTTTTGCCACAATGATGCTTCTAAAAAAAGCTTTTCCTTGGCTTCTGGATCCCTCTAGAAAAATCCTTGTCCAAGCACTCATAACCGGAATTATGGGAAAGCTTTACTAGTAGGAAAAAATGACACACTGATAACTAAGTTGCAAGTAGTGCAGAATAGAGCCACATGGCTGATTTGCAACTTTCCTGCACGTTCCTCCTCCACCCCTATGCTACAGAATTTAAGGTTGCTGCCCATCAGAAAGCGGGTTGTTTCTAAATGCTGTTGTCTGACACATATGGGTATTCATAAGGCCCACCCAGTCATCATGTCATAACTATTATCTGCAATCTAAGCAACTGAGGGGCATATCTACAAGGCGGCGATATAAAATTTTCGCCGCTTTTGCGGCCGTTTTCGGCAGAAAAGCGGCAATAATTTTATCGCTATATTAGCAAGGTCACGCTATCACGTGAAACCTTGCCTTAGTGCCTGAATTCCTAACGCCCATCTTTGCATCTCTAATGAGATGCAAAGTGGGCGTTCCTCCCCAGGATAACGGGATTTCTCTTATTATCAAGCCTCACACAAAGCAGCATAGCGACAAGAAAAGTAGCGATAACCTCTGTTATCGCTACTTTCCTTATGCCTGCTTTGAAACTGACTTAGCCATGATATCCTATGTAAGGTGGATATCATGGCTAAGTATGTGAGGCCCTATCAGCAAACTATCGCCAAACTTCGTGGGATTATCGCTGGGTTTCCAGCGATAATCTCACGTTTGGCAGTTAGCGCTAGGATTTTTATTACTTTTGAGATAAGCGTTGCTAATAGCACGCTATCTCAGCGATAGAAATCCATGCTAGCCGGCGATAATTATCCTAGTGCTAAGTGCGCTTAGCGATAATTACCGCTGGTTGTTGCTGATATGCCCCATAGATCCTCAAATCAAATGTTTTTTCTGGCCCCATGCATCCTTGTCATGAACAGCACAACACTGAGCTACTCCTTCGGGAGTGAGTTGTGCGCTATACCAAGATACCGAAATAAATAAAAATATACTAGTGTTCCTGAGTAGTGTGCCATTCTAATGTGAAAAAAGGGTTTCGATTTACCTAACTAAACCTCTGATATTTTATGGAATTAATTATTAGCGGGACTGCATCTCACCCAAGTACTTCTCAGTGAGTTGTGGAGTTGTTGGAGTCCAACTTGCTTTTTGTCTTGTGTTGGCACATTGATAAAGTCCTTAGTGCCAAGGGTTCTAGAAATCCTATTCCTGGCACATATTATCGATATTCTAAAAAATGTATCAAGAGGGAATATCCATACAAAATACTTAACATCCTGAACATCACCTTATCTGCCTAGCCTGATCCATCCTCTATTGTGCCACTGTAATCAAATTAGATTAGTAGTTCTTACACTTTTGACTTCTGTGGACCCTCACCGTTAGACCTGGCATCCTTGGCATCCTTCTCCCCTAACATTTTGCCGTCAACACTCCTGTTTTTGCTAACTTTGTTTTACTGACGTTGGGACTCTGCACAATTTACCACAGCTAACCAGCACTCAAGTTCTTTTGCTCTCACCGTGGGACATGCTAAAAATGGCTTACACCCAAGTGGCACAATAAATTTACTTGTAAGTCCCTAGTAAAGTGGTGCAACAGGTGAGGAGGGCCCTTAAATGAAATGCCACTAGTGGGCCTGCAGCACTGAACCAACTCTTCAGTACACTTCTGGACCTGTAGGTGCAGCCAGGAAAAAGGACTGCTGTGCTTCTAAAAAGACTGCCACTCTGCTGGACTGCTGCCCGGTAGGACTGCTCCCCACTGTGCTGATCTGCTGGCCTGCTGCCCTGCTGCCCTCTTGACTGGGTGAGAATGACTGGACCTGCATAGTTACACCCAGGACCCCAGAGTGACTCTAAGGGCTAGTTGGCTGGCCTCTTGATCAGAAGCCTCAGAGACCACAAGGCTTCGAACAACCTTGAACCCAGCCCACTGACTGTCCATCTGTGAGTCCTGCCCTCCCAAGTGATGCCATCCCAGTCTGGGACTCTTGGAAGTAAGGCTGAAGGTGCTCTGTCAGCCCATCTGTGGATTCAGCAGAACCGATGGATCACCTCTGTGGGTGCAACTTCTGCAGAACTGGAGAACATCTGCTGGCAAACCGACGTATCACCTCTGCTGCGCAGACCTCCCAGGTGCAATGACTTCGCATCACCCACAGCAGCCAATCGGAACCGCTGCTCTGTGAGGCATCTCCACGAAACAAGATTGCGTCACCCAACACAGCCCATTGGAACCACAGCTATGTGACACATATCCACGCAAGGACACCGCCTCACCCAACCCAACCGCTGCTGCGAGATGCATCTCTATGCAAGGACATTGCACTTCATATATCCCCGGATCATTGCTGCACAATGCATCTCCTCACCCAGACCTCGCTTCACCTCGGCTGTGTAACACATCCTCAACTGAGGACTCCACATTTCTTCGCAACCTGGATAATGGTACTGTGTTCAGCAAACCTAAGTAGGCCCCTATGGCAGGCCTGCACTCCATCGCCTAAACTTGTGACTTTTCTACGGTTCAGTGCGATCAGATAACCATAGTTGGTGTTCTTTGCTTTTTAATGATATTTTCACTGAAATATTTAAAACTGCATATCTCTGGTTCTACTGATTGGAATTTTGTCATTTTGATCTTGATTTATTTATTGCAACTTATTCTGTACTTTTCTAAATTTGTGTGGAACTTTTCTTTAGTGGTGTTTTCACTTTATTACAGTTTGAAGTGTTGCATAAATACTTTACACTTTGCCTCTAAGTTAAGCTTGAATACTCTGTGCCAAGCTACCAGAGGGTTCAGCACAGGTTAATTTGGTGTTTGCCTGTGATTTCCGCTTGACAAGGATCGTGGTTGCAGCTTGAGTACGGTTTCACCCATCCTCAACCAGTAACCCAGTTTCTCACACACATTTAATCATTACTAAAACCAGGGGACCCGTAATGAATCGTGATTGGAATATGGGGACCCCCAGTGAGTCATTAATAGAAGCTGGGGACAGCAGCCCAAGTATTTTCGATGATGAGAACTGAAAAAAAAAACAATACACAAAAAAAACACAGAAACAATCATTCATCAAACAAATACACAAAGGATGATATACTTTATTTAATTCACAAACAAATAAAAAAATCAAAGCTTTAATTTTAATGAGAAGGACTCATCAACCGTACAATGGGGCATATTATCAAGCCAGGCGATAAAATTATCGCCACTTTAGCGGCAGAAAACTGCCGCTAAAACGGCGATAATGGGCTTGATAATATGCTCCATGGAATTCCAATTGAAGCCCATGTTAAATGTCAAGGACGTCTAACATGGGCTTCAATTGGAATTCCATAGAGCCTATTATCAAGCCCATTATCGCCGTTTTAGCGGCGTTTTCTGCCACTAAAGCGGCGATAATTTTATCGCCTGGCTTGTTAGTATGCCCCTATATTCTGTTTGATGCACTTGCATTGCTCCCACAAACCAGCACCTGCACAGCTCCCACAAACTGATCTGAGGATGCTAACTTTGGGGCATATCAGCAAGGTGAGGCGATAGAACTATCGCCGCTTTTGCGGCCGTTTTCGGCCGAAAAGCGGCAATAATTTTATCGCCTAATAAGCAAGCTCACGCTAACGCGTGAAAACTTGCGTTAGCGTAGGAATTCTTAACGCCCAGCTTTGCATCTCTAATGATATGCAAAGTGGGCATTCCTGACCTGACATCACAGGAGAAATGTCGCTTAGCGACATTTCTCCTATCATCAAGCCCCACGCTATGAAGCATAGCGTCAAGAAAAGTAGCGATAACCCCTGTTATCACTACTTTCCTTACGCCTGCTTCAGGACTGACTTAGCCATGATATCCTATGGAAGGTGGATATCATGGCTAAGTTTGTGAGTCGCTATCAGTAAGCTAACGCCACATTGCGTGAGATTATCGCTGGGTTTCCAGCGATAATCTCACGTTAGGCAGTTAGCGTGAGGATTTTTATCGCTTTTGAGATAAGCGTTGCTAATAGCACGCTATCTCAGCGATAAAAATCCACGCTAGCCGGCGATAATTATCCTAGCGCTAAGTGCGCTTAGCGATAATTATCGCCGGTTGTTGCTGATATGCCCCTTAATTCTAAGACTCCAATTTATTTTTCATTTTTTCAATGTTACATTTTGCATCACGTGTATATTTATTTTTTTATCTGCTTACACTATTTTAATATTCTAAGCAGTTGCGGACCCCCTGAGTAGGCTTCGCGGACCCCCAGGGGTCCTGGACCAACTGAATTAGATAGTATACCCAAACCAGTGTCCTGGAAGAGGCAAATACACATGTGCTACTCAGTTTAAGTTACATATTATAGCGCTCTACTATCATGCTTTCTTGGAGTATCTTATTCAAATAGTCTTCTCAAAAAAGGAAAGCAGTGCAGCATGCCACTCAACCCCCCCCCGTTCATGTGTGTGCCTTCCTAATCTATTTCTAATCTTCCTAATCAATTTCTCAGAATAGAAGTAATCCACGCCTGGCTGTCATGTTATTAGACATTAACTGTTAATGAGACATCACATTAAGACACTTGTGTCAAAGGATGAATGAGAAAGTTGAATAAAGCCAAAATACCGCAGAAGTAGCCTCGGGAAGGATTCAGTCACATAAAGTAAATGACACATCCTCTGTAATTGCTTTGTGGTTCTCAGTAAGTGCTAATGGCTTTACATTAGCGTGGGCAGCTGAGACCATGCACAGAAATGGTGCCAAGGATTAAAAGGCGGCTCTTTTCAAGCTTTATACTAAGTTTGTCATTAGTTAGATGTAGGATTATTGTTATTTCGATGCTGTTTCTACTCTGGAGCGAAATCCGAGGGTGGATGTGTCTGCAGCTGGCAGATATAGGAATGTATAGCTTTGGTTTTCTGCAAAACGAATTTGGGGGCATATCAGCAACACCCGGCGATAATTATCGCTCAGCGCTCTTAGCGTAAGGATAATTATCGCCGGGTAACGTGGATTTTTATCGCTGAGATAGCGTGTTATTAGCAACGCTTATCTCCTCAGCGATAAAAATCCTCACGCTAACTGCCTAACGTGAGATTATCGCTGGAAACTCAGCGATAATCTCGCGTAGTGTGGCGTTAGCTTGCTGATAGGGCCCCACAAACTTAGCCATGATATCCACCTTCCATAGGATATCATGGCTAAGTCAGTCCTGAAGCAGGCGTAAGGAAAGTAGCGATAACAGGGGTTATCGCTACTTTTCCTGATGCTATGCTTCATAGTGTGGGTCTTGATGATAGGACAAATGTCACGTAGCGACATTTCTCCTGTCATGTTAGGTCAGGAACGCCCACTTTGCATCTCATTAGAGATGCAAAGCTGGGCATTGGGAATCTTGATGCTAAAGCAAAGTTTCACGCTTTAGCGTGGCCTTGCTAATTAGGCGATAAAATTATCGCCGCTTTTCGGCAGAAAACGGACGCAAAAGCGGCGATAATTTTGTATCGCCTGCTTGTAAATATGCCCCTTATACCCTGTGATTAATGTGGGTAGGTGGCGAGCATCAGCTTTCGTTTTTTGGGACCAGGATTTACGGGGCATATCAGCAAGGCGAGGCGATAGAATTATTGCCGCTTTTGTGGCCGTTTTCGGCCGAAAAGCGGTGATAATTTTATCGCCTAATTAGGAAGCTCACGCTAACGCGTGAAAACTTGCGTTAACGTGGGAATTCCTAACGCCCAGCTTTGCATCTCTAATGAGATGCAAAGTGGGCATTCCTGACCTGACATGACAGGAGAAATGTCGCTAAGCAACATTTCTCCTATCATCAAGCCCCACGCTATGAAGCATAGCGGCAAGAAAAGTAGCGATAACCCCTGTTATCGCTACTTTCCTTACGCCTGCTTCAGGACTGACTTAGCCATGATATCCTATGGAAGGTGGATATCATGGCTAAGTTTTGGGGCCCTATCAACAAGCTAACGCCATATTGCGTGAGATTATCGCTGGGTTTCCAGCGATAATCTCACATTAGGCAGTTAGCGTGAGGATTTTTATCGCTTTTGAGATAAGCGTTGCTAATAGCACGCTATGTCAGCTATAAAAATCCACGCTAGCCAGCGATAATTATCCTAGCGCTAAGTGCGCTTAGCGATAGTTATCGCCGGTTGTTGCTGATATGCCCCTAGGTTTTTTACCATCTTATTTTGAGGCGAGGAAATAAAGAAGAGTCAGAAAAGGGAGACTGAAGGAGGAAGAGAAAGATAGGAAAACAGTGACAGAGGAAGTCAGGGTTTGAAACAGCCTGCAAGAGTCAGATAAAAGGACAGGAAGTTGAAGGTGGTGGAATTAATGCTAGACAGCTTTAGTATTCAGCAACCAAAGCATTTGTCCATGTAGCTTGCAGACACCTAAGAAAACAAAAATGAGTCCCCGCTGCCCTGTACTTTCTTTTAACAGATTGAGCCCTGCATTTACCATAGAATGTAAGCTCAAAGTAATATTATACAATCGTTGTAGTGACACAGAAGATATGGGGCCAGATGTACATAGGTTTGGTTTTGTGATTACCAAATATCCATTTTTTTGTGATTCACTGGTTGGGCATCCCAATCACCCATGTACTAATTTTTGTTTCACACATTTTGTGATTCCCAGTGGGTCGCAAATATACTTACCTCATTAATATTCATGAGGTAGGTCTCGGTTGGCGATCCATTGGGAATCGCTAAAATTACAGGGATGGTGGCCTGCTAGGCTCAGTAGACCACCATGTCTGTGATTGCTTTTAAATAAAGCAATGTTTTTTTTTTAAATGCAACCAGTTGTCCTTAAAGGAAAATGGGGTGCATTTCAAAATGAAAAATGAAAAGTTTTCGTTTCTTTTTTTAAGAGTAGACAGTGGTCCGTGGGACCACTGCCTGCTCGTAAAAAACATTTTTACATACATTCACAAAGGGCAACAGGTCCCGTGGAGACCCCTTTCCGTTTAGGAATGGGGTGAAAATGTGAATGAATTGTTACTGCATTTCGATCGCGAGTCACTATTAGGAAGGGACACCCTAACCACGCCCCTTCCAAATACCAAATCATAAACCCAATTAGCGATTCGGTAATAGGTAACCAAATTACAAATTGGGCATTTGTATATAAAACAAAAATGCTTTTTGGCGTACATCTGGCACATGGTATTCTATTTTGCTTGAATAATTTCTATAGCTTTAGTTCAAGGTTTAAATCTAACGTTAGACTCATTAACACAGACCTTGGTTACATTTTGTGTTGATGATTTATTTTATAGTCAGAAGTTGATTCTCCACATGCCTAGTGATAACATGGACATCCATTTTGTACTGGGTAATCTGAAGACACATTCGAAATCTACTTTATTTTGTGTCAGTTAAGGAACTGAGGATTCTAAACAGTATTGTCCAGCTGTCTTCAGTGTGAAGAAAGTGACATGGGCCTGAATCATGAAACTTTTTATTTTCATGAAGAGCTTTTATTTAATTTTTGAAGTTGGCGTGATAGAATAAAGGTTCACTTTCATTACTTCATCACAAAAGAGCTCTCCATTTACACACAACTTATATTACTTTAAAATATAACAGACAACATGAACCCTAAGAGAAGGTGGCTAAATGCCTCGTATAAGGCGACGAGAAAATGTATATGGTATTTGACAGCCTTTTTAATAGCAGAGAGATCAAAAAAGAAATTAAAAGAATTATCATCCTACACAGAGGGGAATTCATTTACTGTGGTTACATGTGTTTTTCTGTGACAATGATTAGGGCTTTCCAATATGTACTCTGCATTTGCAAGGCTGCTTCCAGTGAACAGTGTTCACGATAGGATAGTTGTAAGGTTTCCAGCCAGCTAGACAATATGTTCAAAAAGCCTTTCCACTACTTCACAAGGGGCATATCAGCAACAGACGGCGATAAATATCGTAAAGCACACTTATTGCTTTTATATTTATCGGCGCCTATCGCTGTAATGTATCGCCCGGATAGCGCATTATTAACAACGCGTTACTCCAGGGTGATAAATTTTACATCAAAAGTGGCGTTATGTGGGAATATCGCGATATTCCCACAGCGATAGAAGAAATCTTGATGATAGGGAGATGTGGATTCAGCCACTGAATCCACCTCCCATGCCATAGATAGGGTAGTCATGAAAAATAGCAGACTTAACATACCAGCGATAACAGCAGTTAACGCTGTGTAATACATCGCTATGGGTGTCCTGGGCCGTATTGTAAATACGGAGTAGGGCAGTTAGACATCATATTCCCTTAGTTTTTGCAGGGAATGCCTACTTTGCATCTCATTAGAGATGCAAAGCGAGGCATGAACTGAACAGGAGCTGATTCAAGGAAACACGTGATAGCGTGTCCTTGTAAATAATGCGATATAATTATCGCTGCTTTTCGCCCAAAAACGGACGCTAAAGCGGCGATAATTACATCGCCAGCCCTTGTTGATATGCCCCCAAGTTCTTTGGAGGGTCTACAAACGAGCAGCATACTTCTCTAGTTTGAGCAACAATAAATTTCGAAAATGCCAGTATTATGAAGTAGGAGCCACACAAAAATGTTGGTGGTAAGTAGCAGACCAAAGATTACAACATCGCTAGTAGTCTGTTATAGCGGGACTTCTGAAGAAGATCCTGTGACATGCCTACAACGTCCATTTTATGATATCCCAACTCCTCACACCTCACACCTCAACACTCATTCCTCACCCCTCACATCACATCCCTCATCCATTGTCTCTCATCCATCATCCACCAGCCCTCATCCGTCAACACATCATCCATATTCCCTCATTCCTTATTCATCATCTCTCATCCATCTTCACTCATCCACCATTTCTCATTTATCGTCCATCATTCATCATCCATCATTCCTCAACAATATTGCTCATCCATCATCCCTCATGCTTTCCTCCTCATCCCTCAGTCCTTCTAATTTCAGGAGTAATAAGTAAAATGGACATTGGTGGCGAGGATGATGACAGATGGATGAGATGTCCTAAAATGGACACCAATGTGCTAATTCTAGGACATCTCAACCCTCATTTATTTTCCATCACCCCTCATCCCCTGCCTCATTCGTGACACTTCCTCCTCCTTCCTTCCTTCAGTAGTGATGAGTAAAAGTGCTGATATTAATTGTGCATATCATAGGCAAGCATTCCATGCTGGAAATTACTTATATAAACAGGGATGTGAAAGCCCAACTGTTCTTTATTGATTTGGTTTCACTGAATCACTGATTTGACAATGCGCTTAGAAAGCAGATGCAAAATTATTTTTCAAATAATGTTTAAATGAGCATTACTTTTGTATGACATATGACACATGCAAGCAGATTCTGAATATATGCACACCTTATGTCCTGTGCACTATATATATCATTTTCTTTATCTCCATGTGAATAAAATTCTCTATATATCTTTAAGCCTGTGTCATATATCTTACCTGCTGTGTGATGATGAATGAAGGATGAGAAACAATGGTTGTTTGATGAGGGATGAGGAATGAGGAATGAAGAATAAGGAGTAAGAAATTAGGATGCACTAAAATGGATGCTGTACACGTGCTATTCAGGCCGATTTTAGACTTGGGTGGTTTGAACAACTAGTCTGGTATTTTGGATGAATTACTCAGTAATATCAGGTCTGATTTCCTGATAATTCTTCATTTTGGTTTGGACTTTTACCAAGAGATTTCAGGTGCTTAAATTTAAAACACTTCTAGTATTCCCATGGATCTCAAAGTTCTGATGGAACCATTAACCAGCCCCATAAGAATTAGGAGGCCACTCATAATGAGGGTTTAAGTTGAACTCAGAGCATAACTCTAGGGCTAACTTTAAACTTTAGTCCTACTTTAAGAATAGCTTTACCTGAACCCTAACTTTAAATCTAACCTTGACCCTAAGCTAATCATAAACCTAGCCTTAACCCTAAACCTAGCCCTAACACTCACTAATCCTATCCCAAACTCTAATTGAGCCATCACTGAAGCCCTAACTCTATCCTTAAGCCAAACATTACAAATACAAATACTTTGGACCTAATCCTTACCAGTTTAGTAAGTCTGTTTTAATTACATACAATTTAACAGCAGCCATTACAGTAATTACCATGGTCAATAGCATATCCAGGCAGTGGTTAACAATTATCACACGATCTGTGCGGCCATACATGGCTTCAAGTGCAGTGGCTCATAGACACCATACACTACTACATGTACATTCTCATTTACTAAGCAGGGAGAACACACCACTCATGCATAGTCTCTTAAATCCTCTTATGTATGCAGGAGGTGCACTTTACAGTAATACACCTCTGACCGCCCATTATGAAAGAGTGAACAGGATCAACCAATCCCGGATCTGTCATGACCCTCCACGTTCTCCACTTGGACATCCAGCTGCCTGATGTGCAAGGTATGCCTGGTATGGGCCTCATATGTTTTTGGGTCCACAGCGTGTCGGTATCAGGGCGATAAAATTGTCTGACTGGGTATTGCAATAGGACAAATCTGCACACCATTCCATAACTGTGGGCAACGGATCTGACATCCATCTTATGGCTATTCTCTGTTTGGCTATCAATATACACAGTGCTAGTAGCTTGCGTGTTCCCTTAGGCAAATCTTTGACGTACCCCAGCAGGGCTACCAAGGAGATCACGGGGACTATCACCTCAGCCATTTCCTGTAATGCTGTGAACACCACCACCCAGAATCTGTGAACCCCCGGACAGTACCAAGCAAGGTTTGTGAAATTTGCCCCAGGTGCACCACATCTTGCACTTCTGTCATCTTCTCTTAGCCCATATCTATGTAAACAGGCTGGGGTGTGGTACACTCTTTGCAGAACTTATAATTTATGAGTCGGTGTCTGACGTTTTGTGATATAGTTTTAGTGCCTGTGCAGCAGTATACCCACTGCTCCTCTGATGTATCTATATTCAGTTCAGCGCGCCATTCCCGCAATGCCTTCATATTTAGTGTGCTAGTGTCCGACTTTGAGAGTGTGTATAGTATTGAGATTGCGCGCTGCGGGGTTTGAGCTCACAATAAATACATTAAAGGAGTGTATTCGCGGGGCTCTCGCATGTCTTCCCCGAGCGACGTGCGGAGTGCCTGCCTAGCTTGATGATAGTGGAACTTTGTGAGCGTTGCAGCTTCCACTGATTGTGTTTGGAGCTGATCCCACTGCTTGACCACCACTTCTACGAAGTAATCACCCAAAGTTCTGATGTCCAGAGCATGCATGGCGAGAATGAATGCTTTCTCCTTACCCAATAGTAGCCATTCGCACCATTCCAATGGTAATTTAGGGGAGTAGAGTAGGGTGATTCCCTGCTCCAGAGTGAGTACCTAGTGTAACCTACCAGATCTACCACTTGATAACGCCTCTGTGACTTACTAAAGAGATACTGCGGCAATGTCAATGGGATCACCGCCTCTCTCTCAATATGCAAGTGCGGAATGACCTGAGGGCCATGTAGCCAATAATATGCGTGCATCAGCTGTGCGGTGCAGTAGTACAGCTCAAAGTCAGGGGGGTTCAGGCCCCCTGAGGAGTATGTTCTGGTCAGTGTTTCCCACTGCACGCGCGGTTGTTTTCCAGCCCAGGCGAACCTAATCAGGTGAGATCTCAGAATGAGAAAGAATGATCTGGGCAATGATATGTCAAGACCAGCTTAACCTCACTACAACAATATATTGAATTGCATAATTAATTGACTCTAAAAGAATCACGAACACCTAAAATCATTTAAAAGATTTTATGTAATTAATTTGCATAAAGGAAATTATCATTTATTCTCTCACTATTAATTTTCACTTGAGCATTGCCATTTTTTCAGGACATAAATCAAGAAACTGTTTAATAAAATCATGAAGAGAAAATGTAGGTTTGCATCCTTTTCTTTATTCTCAAGATGGTTAAAAATCAATCCTTGGTCATGTAACTGACAGAGGGTTCCAAAATGAAGGATCAGTGAACCATAGTTAAAAACATGCATTTAATTCTAAAGATCTCCTACACTAAAACTTCCTACCCAGCACTAAAACCCCAACTTACTTAATAAACCCTTGACCTCCTCGACGACTTCTCTCACCCAGGCTAGTGTCCCGCAACGATCTCGAACCTACAGGGGTCATCAGTGCACAGTCTGGCATAATTCCAAGCTCCCAGCATCTCTCCAAAGCAGCTTTTTCTCCTCCGCCTTCTCTGATTCTAAACCCCAATTTTGGTCTGATATTTATACTGTGTTTGCTGTCTCTCTACCCTCAAATGTTTCAACTCTTGTTGTTTCCCTTGCTCTGATTGGTCATGACAATGCAGTTCTCAGCCCTCAGGATGTCCGTTCATAACAATGTATTTTTCAGCTCCCAGGATGTCCATTAATAACAATGTAGTTCTCCGCTCCCAGGATGTCCGTGAATAACTTTATGTTTGACAAGCTGATAGACACAAATTTGACTGTCCGCAGTTCAGTAGCAGGCATTCAAAGGTTCATTGGCAGGGATTCAACTGTTCAGTGTCAGGGATTCAGCTGTTTCCACGTGGTCATTCTTTGGCAGGCATTTGACTGTTTCTCTTTGGCAGGCATTCAGCTGTTCTCGTGCTATCATTCTGGCTCTCAGCCACTACCGCATGGCCTCGAACATAGTCAGCTGGAGTTGCAAAGTTCAGTGGAGCACAGTGCATGCACAAGGTTCCTCCAGCCAGATGATGCAAGCATTCTCTACTGCGCAGAACCAGGAAAAACGAAGCCATCTTGAAACTGGCTACCACCAGCCAAACTACGATAAACACACACAAAGAAAATGTGAATACACAGAAAATAAGTGTTTTCTGCCCCCCCACCCACCAGGGCTAATATTTATCCCCTAAAAACTGTTACCTAGCGGAAAAGCATCACTCTGCAAGCCATTTAAAGGAAGCAAAAGCAGCATGCAATGCACAATGTACACCTCAACATAGACATGCACTATTACACTATTTAAATGCACAAAATATATTAAACGTGCGTTTTACACCATTAATTAATATGTTACTCAAACCTGTTAATGCAGAGCATTTCCCACATGTAATGTGTGTGTTTGGTTAATACACAGCAAACAAAATTAATAAATTACTTTGTTATGGGGGGTGATTGGTCTGAACGGGGTACACACAAAATCTTCTGTACTCTGCTCCATCAATCCCCCCTTTGATGATTTCATCATCACCAAATCCCAAACCACCCATTCATCCCACTAAATTTTATTCGATCAGACACTTCTTCTTAATAATGTTGTTAGTTCAGCATATTTCTTTCTCATTTCTCCTGTTCTCGACAAAAATATTATTTTTAGTTCTAAATCTAAAACTTACTTATCCTTGTGAAGTGCTGTTCTATCTACTTGTGCAACTATTGGTACATTGTTAACAGCACCATTAGTAAAATGGTACAACATAAACACATCCTACACCCAAAGCAAAAATGTTATATCTATTTTTAGGACCATATCCGCTATGGTATCTAAGTTAACCTATAAATGAAATCTACTAAATATGTACCGTATGAACAAAGTGTGTTTTCACACTTGAATGACTTTCTGTCCTTTGCCCCTTCTTTTATTTTAACCACTTGGAAATGGTTCATGAAAAATCGTCTTCGTCTTGTGTGCTAAAACATAAAAGTGTTTTCTGTAACACTGTTAGGGTGGCCTCAAGTCGTTTTCTTTGTCCTGCTCACTGTCGTTGTCACTGTCCCTTTCCTTTCTTAAATCTACTTCTTCTATGCTTTGTAGGACTATGTAAGTCCACTCAGGTGGCCTGTTCAATTTCTCCTGTTCTAACTTGTTTGTCATTTCAGATATCTGATCTTCAAGAGCTGTTGTTCCTTTTCTCACTATCTTATACTTGAGTCTCTTTACTCCGTTGGACCACATGTGCGAATCATCCTTCTCCATAGGTTCATAGTCTTTGTTCAGAGTTTCCTGATCATCCGTTTCTTCTCTAATGTCAGACAAGATAACTGTCAGGATTTCTGACCCTTCTTCTCCCTTGCTTTCAGTCTCTGTGTCTGCTTGTATTTCACTTCCCCTTCTCTTGAACTGTATGATTTCTGAGTCTCCTGCTCTCTCTTTTTTCATGTACTTGCCTCTGCTCTTTACTTTGTTTCTGTCCTAGTTCGGCAGTACCATCTAAATCGTTGTCAGGTGAAAAATCATCGAGTCTTACACCTTGCTGTACACTCGCAGACTCTCTTAATCTAGTATCGCCAGTTTCACAGTCTGCTTCTCTTCTGTTAACAGCTTCTGGTTGCTCAGCACCTGATTCTGAACTTGTATCCGAAATCTGCAGTCTATTTCTCAGTGGCCTATCTTGTTGATCAGGTACACATGCTTCTCTCATTGCTCGTCCCACTAGTATCTTGTAGGGATTTAAACCTGTCCTTCTATTAGGTGTACTTCTCATGGTTATTGGAACTAGGGGCAAAACATTCGGCCATTTCAAGTCAGTGGAATCACACATATTTGCTAATTTGACTTTCATTGTGCCATTCACCTGCTCACCAACTCCAGAAGCTTCTGGACAATAGGCACAATGCAGTTTCTGTTTCGTCTTGAGTATTTCACAGATCAGACTGATAACTTTGTTGGTGAAATGAGTTTCCCTATCTGTGTGTGCCTGTCCATGATACATGCGTGCAAAATGGGCAAACATACTGTCGGGCATAACAGCTCTTTCATCTTGGTAAACCCAAACATCATCCTCTTCTTTTTGTGTGCAACCTTCTTTTACCCATGTTTTCTTTTCCTCATCGCTTGCCTGATCCTGCAACTGCCTCACTTCTTTCCATGTTTCTACTGTGTTAGTAAGCATGAAATATTGGGGAAAAGTGTCTTCCTTCGCCCATGCCTGATTCAAAGTACAGTTCTGTTTTGTGCAATAATTTGCCAATTCATCTGCAAACCAATTCCCTCTGGTAATATAGTCAGTTTCACATTTGTGAGCATCAGGACATGCTAATGATCCCCTATCAACTATTCGTTTCTTCTTCTTTCTCCACCTGCTTCTCCATTTCTCAACATCCCTCCTTTTTCTCAATGGGCAAGCACAAGCTTCTCCCTCATTCTGCTTATTATTTTCCTCACCTAAATCTGGTGGTTTCTTTTTCTTATCCAGTTTCCCAGCTAGGTCTGGTGGTTTCTTTTTCTTCTCATGTTTTCTTGTGCACTTGTCTTCTAATTTCTCAAACCCATTGCATATAAAAATATATTTCGTTTCTGCAACATGCAATTGTATTCCTGAAGAACTCATGGTCTTATTTGCTTCATCATCCATATGTACGCTGAAACTTTTCTGAAATGGAAAACTTCCTGAAACATTAATTTCATATTTTTGAGCCAAATCAGTCAATCTACCATGTGTAGTTACTGCACATGCATTTGTCTCCTTACTCAGGGAAATTAATTATTTTTCCTGACACTGGTTCATATTTTCATGATTTAAATAGCAAGGACTGTTAATTTCTTCATGCTTAAATGTTGAATTTAAAACACTAAGCTGTTTCTCTTTTCCGGGCTCTGGGTTAATTTTTTCCCCCATGCTTTCTATCTTTTTAATTACCGCTGCTTCCTCAAACCATGTTTGAAAAATCCCATCTCCAAGTATATTTATTTTATCCTGGGCTGTGAGTGCTGTAAACACCATTTCTCCCCCATCTTTCAATGCTTGAACTGTCTGGGGTCGTTTCTGTTCAATAATCTGTGAATTCTGAGATTCCAAAGTAAACCCTGACATATTTACTCCTTCTACAGCTGTTTGAATCTTTGGAGTAGGGACCATATTAATTTGGATAGTCATAATTTGTCTAGGCACTGTCAGTGCATCTGCAGCTGGTAGTTTTTGCACTGAATCAGTCACATTTAAAGCAGTAACACCTGAAGGTATCACTGTCAGTGCTGAATCAACAGGCAGTGGGTCAATCTGAAATGTCTGCACATTTCTCTCATTCTGTATTTCTCTCTGTTCAACAGAAGCAGTAGCCACTGTGGTACTTACTGGTACAATATTTTCAGTATTTTTA
This sequence comes from Triturus cristatus, assembly GCF_964204655.1. NCBI lineage: Eukaryota > Metazoa > Chordata > Amphibia > Caudata > Salamandridae > Triturus > Triturus cristatus. Next base: position 1,086,519,469 of record NC_140581.1, on the reverse strand, counting down.
ATGGGAACCACATAAAGTGGCGGACGCTCAGTTAACAATGCATCCATTATTTCATTCCCTGAATCATTATTTATTTGAGGCTTTTTATCATCATTAATTTCCTTCTCCTGCATCTGGTGCTTTACCTTTTTATCCTCACTTTTGCAAACAGAAATTTCAGAATCTATATTCATCGAGACTGTTAAAGCTTCCATATTCATAGGCAGTTCTTTCAATTTTTCAGACAATTTTCGTGTCCTGACTGCTAACTCATTTTCTTCTTCTTCATGATTTGACCTATTTATTAGGCCTGGGCGATAAATTCCGTTCCGTTCGCGGAATTTACGAAATTTGGGTAATTTCGCGTTCCGCGGAGAACGTGAAATTGCAAAAAAATCTACGTTCCGCAACTTCGCGAAATTTTTTGCTTGTCCGCGTTCTCAATATGCGTGTTCGCGAGATATTTCACCCCGAGCACGCAAACAGCGATCGCGAACAGGAAAAAAGTATCGCGAACAAGCAATTCCGCGTGTTCGCGAAATTTCTGCATGTTCGCGGAGATTTTTTACCGTTTCGCGGAGATTTGCGTAACGCGATTACGCAAATTCCGCCCACCCCTACTATTTATCACTTGTGTTTTTTGCCAAACAATCGTACAGCTCATTGGAAGGAGTTCTGGCTTTGTTACTGTACTATTAATTTGAACAGATTCCTGTCTATTTATTGCACTATTCCCTATGGGGACTGGAACAGTTTTGAAAACTTTTGTAGTTTCTGCTGGCGGTGCCTTTGGCACCACTGTCACAAGCTCCCCTTGATATGGAGGTGGTCTGTTACCCAGAATGTCATCCAGCAACTCATCTTTAGTATCACTGTACCTATAGCCTGAAATTTGAACATTCTTCTTTTCCTCTTTCTTTTCACCTCCTGTAGATCCACCCATACTCCTGACAGGAAACAAATCATTTGGTACATCCACCTGTTGCCATGTACATATTCTGTCCTCAATATTCCAATTCTGATATTTATCCAAACCAAAATCATAACCTCTTCCTGATCTGTGGCGTTCTTTCTCATACACTGCATCTTCCCAATCCATTAATGCTTCAAATTGCATAGGTCTAGGTTTAGGCTCAAGTTTCTCCATTGTTTCTCTCAAATGCCACAAAACTTTTATGTTAAAAGAACCTTCTGGAGGAAATGCAAGTGCACCATCTCCTTTTGTATATCGCACCCAATTCTCTACCCACAAGCAGGTGTGATAGCCATACTTCGTTAGCATGTGAAAGGCGTTCCCAGGGGAGAGAATAGTCTCCACTCCTGCTTTACTGCAGGCTTGTCTTTCACAAACAATCTTTTTACCTTTCCAAACAGCGAAACTTTCTTCTTCTCTTTACCAATATAATACATTTTCGCTTAACTTTTGTTTTCGCGTTCAGCTAGAAACGTCAGTGCAACACAAAATCTCTACTAATCAGCTTCCTCTGTGCTGTTTCCTTTCCAACCAATACCACTGTGGAAACACACTCATAAACAAATCAGAAAGCTCTACATCACTTCTGCATCCACCTATCCCAGCGCGACTCGCCCAATCCGGAGCGTCTACGTCACCCAGTATTTCTCCACTCCTAGTGCGGCGCACACTAACGCACCAATCTGAAGCGTTTTACGTTTCTGACCGACTGTCCAATCCCAGCGCGGTCGTTCTGACGTCAGCAGCCGCTGCGGCAGCTCCTGCTCCTGTCTAGCCCTCCTTCACAAAACCACTCGATAAGTTTTTGTTTCAATTTCTACAATTCTGTTAGTAACAACATAAAAACGCCACCATTGTCCGCTTCGGTAACCAAGGAATAGCAATAGACCTTTCTCACGAGAATTCCGTCTTTCCCGAGAGCAGCGCTTACCTCTGCCCTACTACGGAATCGTTACTTCCGTTGATAAAGTAGCACATCCCTCTACTTCACCCTTCTAACAAGCATTAGCTTCTCCAGAATTAAGACACATAGTTGGAGACCCAATGCTCCTGAGAAATAAAACTAGAGTTTCACAATTAACCTGAATGCCTTTACATTCACACACTTTCATACAAGAAAAGGTAGTACATTCACATAGAATCCTGTCTTTCCCGAGAACAGCGAACAGTCTGTCCTACTAAAGAAATATGACATACGTTAACAAAGCAGCGCTTACCTCTCCTTTGTCCTTCTAACAAGCTCAGACAGTACGTATTGCCTTTCCAGTGATAAGCGTTATCGGAATGCCAGTTGGATCCCTGGTACCTAAGACGAGAATTTCACAGGTAACCTTCGCTATCATACACACTTCTCTCACACAGAAAATGTCTCTAATGGCAACACACGGCGATGTCACCGAATCGAACCCAGACAATGCGTCGTGCAACTTCAATCGTCACACGTTTTCTCCTGTGTACCTACAGGATAACAACAATTCCGTCTTTCCCGAGAACAGCGCTTACCCCTGCTCTACTATGAACCGTTACAAACTTCCGACTTCCTACATCCCAGAAGCCGTGCAAACAACATAAAACTCAACACGACTCACCATAGAGTGTAAGTACATAAACCAATATCAATAACCAATAATCAATAAGCTATTTATAAGCAATAATCACCAAACCAAAACAATAAAAACCACCAATATCCTCCCTGCGCTGCAGACCCGCCGTCACGCACACTCATTCATACACGCATTCATTGGTGGGGCCCATAACACCAACTCACACACGTCAACATTCACGAGTCTGCACACACAGGAGGGATGAGAAATTCAAGTGCTGGATATGTGGGGGGTACCTTATTACCTATAGGAAAATATTTACATTAAATACATTATATACATCTGCATCTGTAGAATCCTAGCTTTAACATCAAGTCACTCCACCCACTTGGTCGATGGACCAATTAGTTGGATTGGTTGATGGTGATTGTCAAGACCAGCTTAACCTCACTACAACAATATATTGAATTGCATAATTAATTGACTCTAAAAGAATCACGAACACCTGAAATCATTTAAAAGATTTTATGTAATTAATTTGAATAAAGGAAATTATCATTTATTCTCTCACTATTAATTTTCACTTGAGCATTGCCATTTTTTCCGGACATAAATCAAGAAACCTTTTAATAAAATCATGAAGAGAAAATGTAGGTTTGCATTCATTTCATTATTCTCAAGATGGTTAAAAATCAATCCTTGGTCATGTAACTGACAGAGGGTTCCAAAATGAAGGATCAGTGAACCATAGTTAAAAACATGCACTTAATTCTTAAGATTTCCTACACTAAAACCTTCCAACCCAGCACTAAAACCCCAACTTACTTAATGAACCCTTGACCTCCTCGACGACTTCTCTCACCCAGGCTAGTGTCCCGCAATGACCTCAAACCTACAGGGGTCATCAGTGCACAGTCTGGCATAATTTCAAGCTCCCAGCATCTCTCCAAAGCAGCTTTTTCTCCTCCGCCTTCTCTGATTCTAAACCCCAATTTTGGTCTGATATTTATACTGTGTTTGCTGGCTCTATACCCTCAAATGTTTCAACTCTTGTCGTTCCCTTGCTCTGATTGGTCATGACAATGCAGTTCTCAGCTCTCAGGATGTCCGTTCATAACAATGTATTTCTCAGCTCCCAGGATGTCCATTAATAACAATGTAGTTCTCCGCTCCCAGGATGTCCGTGAATAACTTTATGTTTGACAAGCTGATAGATACAAATTTGACTGTCCACAGTTCAGTAGCAGGCATTCAAAGGTTCATTGGCAGGGATTCAACTGTTCAGTGTCAGGGATTCAGCTGTTTCCACGTGGTCATTCTTTGGCAGGCATTCGACTGTTTCTTTTTGGCAGGCATTCAGCTGTTCTCGTGCTATCATTTTGGCTCTCAGCCACTACCGCATGGCCTCGAACATAGTCAGCTGGAGTTGCAAGGTTCAGTGGAGCACAGTGCATGCACGAGGTTCCTCCGGCCAGATGATGCAAGCATTCTCTACTGCGCAGAACCGGGATAAACTAAGCCATCTTGAAACTGGCTACCAGCCAAACTACGATAAACACACACAAAGAAAATGTGAATACACAGAATATAAGTGTTTTCTGTCCCCCCACCCACCAGGGCTAATATTTATCCCCTAAAAACTGTTACCTAGCGGAAAAGCATCACTCTGCAAGCCATTTAAAGGAAGCAAAAGCAGCATGCAATGCACAATGTACACTACAACATAGACATGCACTATTACACTATTTAAATGCACAAAATAGATTAAACGTGCGTTTTACACCATTAATTAATATGTTAATCAAACCTGTTAATGCAGAGCATTTCCCACATGTAATGTGTGTGTTTGGTTAATACACAGCAAACAAAATTAATATATTACTTTGTTATGGGGGGTGATTGGTCTGAACGGGGTACACACAAAATCTTCTGTACTCTGCTCCATCAGTACCCGCAGTCAAGGGGAACGCCAGCAGTTTACTCCAATTTATGAGCAGACCCAAGTGTTGCCCGCACAGTTCCACCTCCTTTAGTATTGGGATGAGTTGGTGTGAGTTTCTGCGCTGGATTGTGTCGTCCGGGTAAGCTGTGATTATCAGGTTATAGTTGGGAAACCTTATACCACGGTGGCTATGGTATTCGCACAGTGCACATGCAAGCAGTTCGGCCGTAAGAGCGTACAACAGGGGGGAAAGCGGGCATCCCTGCCTTGTCCCTCTCTTATTCGCAATCGGGTCTGATAGCAATCCATTCATTTGCACACGAGCAGTAGGCCTCGCATGCAATACATCCACAAGTTGGGTGAACACTTCGCCCACTCGTCTCAACACTGCCCTCCATGGAGTCAAAAGCCTTTTCGGCATACAGAAAAATCACTGCAGCGTGCATCTCCAGGTCTATGTGGGTAATGGTGCTGAACAGCGTACGCAGGTTGCTAGCAAGTAATCGTGTGGGTACAAACCCAGACTGCTCCGGGGCAACAACTGTCGGCAGCAGAGAGCCTAACTGATTCTCCAGAATTTTGGCAGAGATCTTTGTATCAGTGTTGAGCAGAGATAGAGGCCTATACGAGGTGCAGTGCTCTTAGGGCTTATCCTTTTTGAGTAGTGTGATCAGGGTGGCCTCACGCATATTGGGAGGCATGATTCAGTCTGTCACCATCTCATCAAACAGGTTAACCAGATGGGGGACCAGCTGATCCTGATTGGCCTTGTAAAATGCCACTGTTAACCCATCTGACTCGGGAGCCCTATGGTTGGGCATAGTTTTCAATGCTGTGGTTATCTCAGTTGGGCGTAATGGCGCCATCAAGTGCTCTCTATGAGAGTTGGACAGCCACTTCATTGCTATTTACGCTCGGTAGCCTTCGTCCGTTTCTTCTGTGCTAGAAGGGCATGAGGTATATAGGTCTGTATAATACTTGGAAAACCTATCAGCAATCTGCTCTGCACCATTGATTAGTGTGCCGCCTTCATCAAGCAGCTCCAAAACCTCATTTGTACCTCTGGTCGGCCGGGTTAGTGCTGCCAACCCTGCACTGGGTCTTTTCCCCTACCCATACACCTTTGCAGTAGCATATTTCCCTAAGTGCACCCCTTCAGTCAATCCTTATCTGCGCAAGCACTTCAGGGGAAGCTTTAATGATAGTTTGCCGCTCCAATTCTATTAATTCTGTCTCTAACTTTTGTAGCCGTCCTCTAATGGGGCGAAGCACCCTCGCGTGTTTCGATGTGGCAGCTTCCTGGATATAGACCTTGAACTCTTCCCATATGGTTGCCATTTTGGGAACACTACCAAGATTAGTACTAAAATAATGGTCTATTTCTTTCAATACCTCTTCTCTGAACACTTTGTCCAGTAGGAACTATTGGGTAAAATGCCAAAACCGGACCCTGGGCTGAAGATCGTTGATCTTCAGTGTCAATTTAATTGGAGCCACCTCCCTGAGCCAGCACCCTCCTGCCAGCTCAGCAAACCCCAGCCAGGCCGCCGACAACCTCACGAAGTGGATCAGCATCTGCGCGGACGAACTCGCCCCGCTGAGGACCCCGCCCAGCAGACCCGGCAGCAAGAAAGCCCCGTGGTTCACCGACGAACTCAAGAGCTCCAAGAAGAACTGCCGAGCCCTCGAGAAAGTCTGGAGAAGGGAACCTACACTGGACAACAGGACCACCTTCAAGCTGGCCACCCGGAAGCACCACCAGCTGATCCGCGCCGCCAAGAAAACTGCATTCAAGGACCGGCTGGACAACAACGCACACAACTGCAAGGAACTCTTCATCATCGTGAAAGAGCTATCCAACCCCAGCGCAGGAAACAACGACACCACCCCATCGCAAGACCTCTGCAACTCCCTCGCTTCATACTTCCACAACAAGATCGCGGACATACACAACAGCTTCAACAACCAACCAACGCACACCAAGACCGAACAACCACCCCCCACCACCACCCTCCACGCCTGGACCCCGATCAGCACCGAAGACACCATCCGCACGATGAACTCCATCCACTCCGGATCACCGACCGACCCCTGCCCTCACCACGTCTTCAACAAGGCCGACGCTGTCATCGCACCCCACCTGCGAGACATCATCAACACATCCTTCGACACCGCCACCTTCCCTGAGAGCTGGAAGCACGCCGAACTCAGCGATCTACTCAAGAAACCCACTGCGGACCCTACCGAACTCAAGAATTACCGCGCCATCTCGCTCCTCCCATTTCCTGCCAAAGTCATCGAGAAGACCGTCAACAAGCAGATGGCCGCCTTCCTCGAGACAAATGGATCCCTCGACCCCTCACAGTCCGGCTTCCGAGCCAATCACAGCACCGAGACCGCCCTCATCGCCGCAACCGATGACATCCGAGCCCTGATGGACAACGGAGAAACAGCGGCCCTCATCCTCCTAGACCTCTCCGCGGCATTCGACACTGTCTGCCACCGCACCCTAGTACAGCGCCTCAGCAACGTCGGAATCCTGGACAAGGCGCTGGAATGGATCATCTCCTTCCTCGACGGAAGAACACAGAGAGTCCGCCTACCACCGTACAAGTCAGAGGCCACCGAAGTCATCTGCGGCGTCCCTCAAGGATCCTCACTGAGCCCCACCCTCTTCAACGTCTACATGAGCCCCCTCGCGGCCATCGCACGCCAACACAACCTCAACATAATCACCTATGCCGATGACACCCAGCTGATCCTCTCCCTGACCAACGACCCCGCCGCCGCCAGAGCTAACCTGCACGAAGGGATGAAAGAGGTAGCCGAGTGGATGACGACCAGCCGCCTGAAACTGAACTCGGACAAGACGGAGGTCCTCATCCTGGGCTCTTCACCCTCCGCCTGGGACGACTCCTGGTGGCCTCCCGCCCTTGGCACCGCACCCAAACCGACAGACCATGCACGCAACCTGGGCTTCATCTTGGACTCCTCCCTCTCCATGACCAGGCAAGTCAACAACGTCTCCTCGGCGTGCTTCAACATCCTACGCATGCTACGGAAGATCTTCTGGTGGATCCCCACCGAGACCAGGAAGACCGTCACCCAGGCCCTCGTCACTAGCCGACTGGACTACGGCAACGCCCTCTACGCCGGTACCACCGCCAAGCTCCAGAAGAGACTCCAGCGGATCCAGAACGCCTCAGCCAGACTCATCCTCGACATCCCACGAACCAGCCACGTCTCCGGACATCTGAGAGACCTTCACTGGCTCCCCGTCAACAAAAGAATCACCTTCCGCCTCCTCACCCACGCACACAAAGCCCTACACGACCAAGGCCCGAGCTACCTCAACAGCCGAATCAACTTCTACGCTCCCAAACGCCACCTCCGATCAGCCAACCACGCCCTCGCCGCCGTCCCCCGCATCCGAAGAACGACTACAGGAGGAAGATCCTTCTCCTACCTGGCCGCCAAGACCTGGAACTCCCTCCCGACCAACCTGCGCCTGACCCAAGACCACCTCTCCTTCAGGAAGAAGCTGAAGACCTGGCTGTTCGAGCAGTAGCGGCACCCCCCCCCCACCCCCAGCGCCTTGAGACCCTATGGGTATGTAGTGCGCTCTATAAATGTCATTGATTGATTGATTGATTGGAGAATGATCTGAAGAGGTACGCAGCAGCTGCACACATTCCACCATATGGGGTAGTAAGTCTTGGGAAGCAAACAAGTGATCTATACGATTATGAATGTCATGTACGGACGAGTAATGTGTATATTCCCTGCCGGATGGTGTGCGACAGGGCCATACATCTACTAGCCTGTCAGTTTCCGCATTTGTCTCAATAGCTTTGGTGGCAGACGAGGGATTGTGCGCGGGACCTTTTGAGTGGTCAAAAACTGGGGATTGTACGCAATTGAAGTCACCCCCCAATAGAGTGGGCATGGATCCCTCCTCTGGTCCCACAATCCCACCCAATAACAGTTTGTAGTACACGCGAGGGGGGTGGCTGCCCGACTACTTGTCGAAAAACCCCAACCTCGCTGCAATTACTATATCAATTTATGTATTCGTCCATGGCCATCATCAATTAAACATCCCCAGAACAGAACGTCTTCACACAAGATTATAAAGCAAAAACATCAGGTTATACAACCAGTATTCCAGATCTCCACCTGCAGCGTCAATGGCCATCCGCCACCGCCCCGTACGGGTGCCAGCTCAAAACCTCAAACTGCAGTAAATATCTACAGATCAAACGCCGCAACTAAAGATGGGCTGTTATGAATACCCACTGTCCCACCAGTTTTTGTTGCTGCTATTCCTAAGCCATGCTAACCCAGCAGCTGGTTTCTCAAGTCTGTTTCTCAGGTAGTCCCTCTGAGTTATTGTTCCTTTCGGGTTCTTCCAGTACCTGCTTGTTGGGCTGTACCTTAGTGAAGCTCTTGAGCGCTTGCTGTGCATTACTGGGGTCCACATAGATCTTTGTTTTATCATCAAAAGTGACTTTTAGACGAGCCGGATAAAGCATAGCATAGTCAATGTTGAGTTTTCTCAGCTTGCGCTTAATGGAGGCAAAGAGTCTGCGCGCCTTCTGAACCTGAGGGGTAAAGTCAAGGTATAGAGACAGGAACGACCCCTCATGATTAAGGGTATTCAGTTCTCGTGCGCTCCACAGTGCTGCATCTCTGTCTCTATAATTTAATATGCGAGCTATAATAGGACGTGGAGGGGCACCCGAGGAGGGGGCCTGGATGCCAGGAAACGATGAGCACATTAGACCACAAGTATTGAAGAGAAAGTGTCTCTGCCTAATTGCATGACTTGTAGGTTCTCCAGGTACAGCTCCATATTACCCGTTGAGGTTGACTCGGGTAGTCTCACCAAACACGGATTGTTGCATCTGGGGCGCAATTAGAGGTCTTCAGCCTTGGTCTGTATTGTCTCCAACATTTTCCCCATGTTTGTCTGGGCCCGTGAGACCTCCACGTCATGGTCTTCGATTTCTGAGAACCTCCTCTCAACCATATCAATTCTCTCAGCATGCTTATCAAACCACTCAGACATACGATCCATGCGGTAAGGCAATTAATCTATTTTTCCATTGATCGTGGAGAGGCTCTGTTGCATGGTTTCAAGTATATGGCGGAGGTCTCCACCTAGTTCCGTGCCGGAGTTACCATTTTCCCCCAGCTCCGCATCTGCATTTTTCCTCTCTGAGCCTAGAGGATTTGCACAGGTCGAACTTCAGCTTCGACTGTGTCCCGTATGGCTTCCCCATGTTGGCACCACGGGTGCACCACAGCAGTCACTATAATGCCTGGGGCGCGTGGTACTCAAAGTTATGTCTGCATCTTGAATCCCCACCCCACGGACACAAGAATACCTGGGGAACAGCGAACCCTTGTTAATCCATGTAGTGCTTGTCTGGAGCTCTTTGTTACTGCAAGATGGTCCTGCCTGTGGCCATGGACTCAGCAGATTTCTGCAGGATTGCGGTGACGTTATCGGGAGCCCGGTTACAGTGTGGCCATCTTGAGGCCAGGCAAGCTCCGCCCCTCCACCAGTTTAGTAGGTCTGGTTTTGGTCAAATCCTATGAGTTTTAGTGGTGTTGGGGACTGCTGGACTTGGCCCTCTCTGTAGGGTCACCTCCAAATATTTTGCCTTCACCTCTCCTGTTTTCTGAATTTGTTTGTGTTGGCATTAGGACTACGTGCACTTTACCACTGCTAACCAGTGCTAAAGTACTTGTGATCTCACCCTTAAACGTAGTAAAATTGGCCTACATATGATTGACACATTTAAATTACTTGTACGTCCCTAGTAACATGCTACTACATGTACCCAGGGCATGTAAATTAAATGCTACTAATGGGCCTGCAGCACTCATTGTGCCACTTACTAAAGTAGCACATGTATAAACATGTCTCAGGACTGCCGTTGCAGTCAGTAGTACAGTTTTAAAATTCCATTTCCCCCTGGCAAAATAAACCTTTTGTCATGCCTAAACCTTCCTTTTTAATACATATAAGTCACCCCTAAGGTATGCCCAAACACACTACAGGGTAGGGTGCATTGCATTTAAAAAGTGCGACATGTGTCTTTAAGTTTTACATGTCCTGCTAGTGAAATACTCCTAAATTAATTTTTTACTACTGTAAGGCCTTCCTTGGATTACCTTATTGCATTTAATAAGTGATAACTTTTGATTAGGAACATATAGAAATGCAATGCATGGTCTCAAATAAATTGAAATTTAAATCCTCTTTAATATTATAACTGGATTTTAAGTCACCATTCTGAAAATGTTACTTTTAGAAAGTTGGCATTTCCTTCTCCTACCAGTTTGGTGCTTATAGTATTGCAGCTTGTGAATTCCTCCCACACAGTGAGACAAAGGGGGGCAAGGCGTTGGCAGGATGGGCCATCCTGCCAAAATGAATGCAGTGGAGTTGTTCTCTGACCACTTACATTTCAAAGGGATGACCCCAGAACACACAGAGGAATTTGCCACCAGTCATTTCTCACCCTAGGCTCCTTGGATCCTGGGCACTGGAAGGAATGAACTTTCCAGAAAAAGATGTGGGGATAGCCTAGAAGGCTGGCACCAGGCATAAATATCAAACCTGCAGACCAATTTTTCAGCACACTTCTGGACTTGTGGAGGACATCACAAGAGGACTTACCTGGACCCCCCAGACTGCCCTGCTGCCTGAGTCTTGACGTGTACACTCAGAGGACTGTCCTGCTGCTTGAGGCGTGTCTTGCTACTTGAAACCATCTACCAGAGTGATGCCAAGGGCTAGTTGACTGGCTTCCTGTGTGGGCTACAGGGACATAACAAGCTCCAGAGACCTTGAACCCTGCTCCTGGCCTCTGCTGGAGTTAGTCCTGACCCCCCAAGTGGAAGCTCTCCAGTCCTGGAACATTGATGGTGGCGCTGAAGGTGCTGCTCCTGACTAGCACAAAAAAAGTTGGGACCTACCTGTTCACCGACCCACCCAAGGTGCATCACCGGTCTACCTGACTAGGCAGTACCTCCCACTACGTTCTTTTCCACAGTAGCAAAGAACTGGACCTCTCACTAGAGGTCTCCAGCCTCATGGAGCAATGTCGGCCACAGCCTGCAGCTTCGTCCCACTAGAGATTTTCAACTTCCCAAAAAAGTGACAAAGTCCGAATGTAGAAATCTTCACCACAACTCCGTCCAGTGGCTCCCTGACGATGATGCCTCCTCCTCGACATCCCCGGCTGCTTTGCCCTGCTAAACTTTACCTTCTCAAGAACTCTTCTTCAAAACTTCTTCTAAGGCCAAAGGCAAGCTGAGAGTGGGCCCAATCCACCTTGTGTAGCCAAAACGTGATCATTTAGGTGCTATTTTTCACTTAAAACTTTAACAATTCATAGATTTGGTTCTACTGACTGGTTTTAGTTCATTTTGGTGTAAGTTTATTTATATCATTGTACTCTAGTGTTCTAAAATGGTTTGGGATTTTTCTTGTGTAGTGTTTTCAATTACTAATCTTATCGGGTGTGTTTTCACATCTAGTAAAACCGGGTCATCTTGTCATAAGGCTTTGCGATTTCTTTATTAAGTTCAAATGGTCTTTCTTGTGTATCCTTAGGAAGGAATCATTTTATGAAATGGAAATGTCATCATTATGAAGATCTATCGAGCACTAAACTAGATGTAGAAAAATACGGAGAACTATTTGCTAATTTTATGCTGGTATAATTTTAAAATTTAGTGTGATTTTAGCCATGCTTTGCAAGGACTGTTACAACCAATCTATTAAACTGATCCTTGAATTTTCCATTCTCTTCTGCATCTTTGAAAATCTTGCCCAAAAGGTGGTACTACATATCTTATAAAACTCTGATGGCTGCTATTGTCTCCGGGTTGCTTTAGTAAGTGCCAATTCTTTGGAGTTTTCCTTATGTTTCCTCTGTAAAGCTGCCCTCACACATTATCCTGCATTTTTTACCCTTCAATGGAACAAATTCTAAACTTGCTCAGTAGTACGCCATTGTCTTTAGTAGTCTGCAGTCTCTTGGCTCTACACCAGTGGTTCCCAAACTTTTGACTCCTGAGGACCCCCATTGAGTCACCACTGGAAGCCGGGGACCCCCAAGCAATTTGTAGGATTTAAATTTCAAACATTAAAACAGTAATTCGAAAAAAATAAACACATGTGTGCACACAAAACAAATACTCGAATTACTAAGGATTTTAGGGGCATATATATTTACAAGTCTCTATCGCCATGGGAACGTCACTTTTTGCGACGTTCCTGTGGCAATAGGGGCTTTGCCTTATTTACAAGGCAGCATTAAGCCACTTATTGTGGCTTAACGCTGCCTTGTAAATAAGGCCCCCTTTCACGCAATGCTTAGCGTGAAAAAAGGTGGGCAGTGGGAGTTGCAGTGGGCGTTTCACTCCAACACCCATTGATTTTGACACTGCCCTCTATTTACAAGGTCAGCTTAAATAGGAGACAGCACCAAAATTAAGACCATGAGAAACCTGGTCTTAACTTAGCAAAATGAGGAGAAATGCCTTATTTCTCCTCGTTTTTGCTTTTTCCAACAGAAAAAGCAAAACACCTTTGATTGTTTATGTTCAGGAAGGTGGCCCTTCCTGCACATAAACAATTTTTAATAAGAATGACGTTTTGTAACTTCTGTGTGTGCTGCATTAGGCAGCACACATAGAAGTGACAAAATGGCATTACCAAATTGTTCATGTGCAGGAAGTGGGAACATAGCAGCATCAGGATAATGATAGACTGGGAATAAACATATGTTGATAACTTTTACCATGCAGTTTGCAAGCAGCTCTTTGATGACAGTTTATAGGACACTGCTAGATTACGATAGTCCCTTATGAATTGCACAGTGACAAAAGAATCTCTGTGACAAAATCTGTAACCCACTGACCTATGCACATAAAATACTGTTTTTTAAAATGCATTGTACACGTTCTTTGCAGTGTCACATTAGATAAGTCAAATCTGCCACTGCACAAAACACTCATCTCTCTCCAGCAGGTACATTAATCACTGGCATTTTCTTGACACTTTTATAGTTGCTCAAACTGCTAATTTTACAAGGAACTTTGCAGTGCTTTTAAAACTGCTGCCTGCGGACCCCCTGGGAATGAGCCACGGACCCCTGGGGGTCCTCGGACCCCAGTTTGGGAAACACTGCTCTACACAACTGTTGGCAGTCGTGGACACATTCTTTGAGTATTTCATCCAGAAATTCTGCCTAATTTTACATTTGCTCACTGCTATTGATGGTTGGTCTTTATGCTATCCACCTTTTTGGGTTGGGGTGCTCGTATTGCCCGTCATTAGACATCTCATGTTCCTGACCTACTCCTATTGTCTCTGCTAAGTTGGGAACTGTTAGACCTGGCACCTTGGCGTGAGTTTCCCTTCCACTTTGTGCTGATGTGCCTCATTGTGTTTTGTTGGTGTTAGCTGCTCAGGGCACTGTGCCACTGCTAATCAGTGCCACAGTGCAAGTGCTCCCTTTGAAAAGTGTCTACATTGATTGGTGTCCATGATTGGTTCATTTGGTTTACTGTCAGCCCCTAGTAAAGTGCACCAGGAGTGCCAGGGCTTGTAAATACAAATACCGCTGGTGGGCTTGCAGCACTGGTTGTGCCACCCACAGAAGCGGCCTAGTAAAATGTGTCTAAGGTCTGCCACTGCAGAACCTGCGCGCAGTCTGGTACTGTCGCGCTGACTGCGCAAGTGCACCCACTTGCCAGTCCCTAAACCTTCCCTTAGCTACATATTAGTCACCCCTCTGGTAGGCCCAAGGGCAGGGTCCAATGTAGGCATAAGGTAGGACATGCCCTGATGTGTGTGGCATGTCTTAATAGTGAATTACACCCATTTTCGTTTTTTAGGTCTCGCGAGCCAAAGGCTCGAAGAGACATTTTATATGTGGGATTTTCAAAGTGCTACCCAGTCTTTTGGCTGGCCTAAACCTTGAGTGCACGATCATCCTATGCACGTGCACAGCTGCTCCTCTGCTCATTGCATTCCCCCCTCCCTTCTCACCCAGCCCTTTGATGCTCTGCTCGATTACTTTCACTTTCGCCGCTTTGACCCTTGCATTCCCCCCTCCCTTCTCACCCAGGCCTTTGATGCTCTGCTCGCATCTCCCTCCTCCCTGGGGGTGAAGGGAGACAGAGCCATCCTGCTTGATTAATGGCTTTTTATTTACTGGTGCTAATCTCAGCTACTTCACACAGATGGGCGCCAACAGAGCAAAGTATTTGTGAGGTTATTTAACTTCAGTTAAAGGGTTTTGCGTTTGGCGCCGAAATCCCACCCACTTCTCAATAGTTACCTCCCAGGAATATTACCGGCGGACTTGTCCGCTTCTACTTGTGCCAATGAACTTTTTTTTCCATTTACAACATGAGCGCTTCTTCTAAGCAAGATTTCACATGGCCGCTTTTGAAACCCCCGGCGTATACTCAACCCCCCAAAAGCCCAGTATCTGCTTCATCTTGCTCCTCAATCTTTACATCTCGCTTCACCACCCTTTTCATCTCACTCCCTCCGTGCCCAGCAGCGCTAAATGTTTACAAAAACGTCTGCTTTAAGTGGAGAGTTCTGTGTTAATATTACCAAGTGCAAAGGCATGGTGACGGCGATCTATTTTATTTTTTAAGGTGAGGTGCTGGAGATGCGCTATGCACGTCTTACGAATGGAACCTACAATTAATCTTTTTGTGTGCCTGTGACTAGTGCCGGACCCGAAAATGGCTGACTACGTGGACCTATTTTACTTTTTTAAGACTTTCTGTTGGAGAACACATCATGCGAACTGGACTTCCTTTCGAATCGCAAGATTTGCAGAGTGAGAGAGATGGATTCAAAATTGACGGGCGATGTGCTCATGATCACAGAATTAGTAAAGGTCAGGAGAAAAGAAAACTGTAGTTCGGGTCACTCGGCACGCTCGCTTGCCGCGGTGTGCTCCACCACTAATTTTACGCCTCACCACTTTCAAATGTCACCAGCTGCATCTCGGCTCATTATTAGTGTGCAATTCTTTATAACGTGAGGCATGTTATTTTAGTATATTAGATTACTTCATTGCACGGAGCGCAAGTTATTAGAAGTGACAGGTTCCGAACACGTAAGTAGAAACATGTATGCCCCCTCTGCCGTGATGACGGTGCTGTTTGTGAACCAAGAGACACGCCCCTCTACCTATACGTGTTTACACCGTGAGCTGATGTATTTCAAAATGCTCTTATGTGATGATGGAAAAGGAGGCACTGTGAAAACTGTAACTGCCTAGGATCACACAAAGGGGTAAAGTGGCAGCCGGGACTGATGCAAGGTTTCCTAGTGTTTCTTGTGTCACAGCAAGATCATTGGCTTCAGTGTCCATTTCAGCTGCCAGTATTTTACTAGTTTTTGGGCTGTTTTCTTCATTCCCGCCATCCTTCCACACTCAGTTGTTTTTAAACCAACCCCCCGCCCCATCTCCGTTCTCACTGGGACTCTTACACATCTTGCTGGATTTGGTGCTGTCTCTACACGGTCGGTGAGGGTGTGGGAAGTGCCTAAACTCCGGGAGTCCGAGCTGATTGCAGAGTTATCATTTTGTTTCAGGTGCTCTTCGCTATCTAAAAATTAAAATACTTTAATGAAAAAAGCCACAGACTGCTGATCTAATCTGACATACTAACTGCGCCCCTTCACCATAATGCCTCTTCTGCGCTTACAGGCTGCTGTTTGGTGCCTTCTGTGCTCATTGCCCAAGTAGGACCAGTTGCCCTTCTTAAGGCTACGCACATTCCACCTCCTGGCTGCTGCTTATTACTTGCTGTTCGTATGTCCTAAATCTTCTGTCACTGCTGGTAAAACTCATATGCTGCAGTATGGGTCCAAGACAGTTCCATGTGAAAGCCTGACACTTCTCTGACGCTGCTACTAGGACCTTGCGTCCCACACACATGTTGCTGATGTCCCCATCTCTAACAGCCAACAACAATAAGCCCATTCCTGACAGGTGTGTGAGTCATAGGGCACTGCTAGGTTCTCTTTGTACTGATCTTGTCTTTATACAGCTGACGGAGCTCCCTCTCATTACCAGGAGACCCAATCTCTTCTGGACAGTCCCACCCCACATCTCCACAACATGTGAATATGCAGCCCAACACAATACATAATACAACTACCCACCCACATGTGGCTGAGCAACGACTTCCAGGGCATTAAGGAGATATCTTCCGGTGTAGTAGCCCAAGTTGGTTTCCTTGATGATTGGTGTGTCGACTATTTTAAGGGCGGAATAAAGGCTTTCGCTTCTGGTGATTTGGTGATACTCTTGGGCGAGGGCGAGATTCCGAAACTTGATTACGGAAGGTGACATCCAGGCACCCTACTGACAAACTGGCCTTGAAACAAGACTCCTTCTATATAGCTGCCAAGATTTCATTATGAATATGTGTGCCATTACAATGTAGTAGGTCTGTGTGAGACATTGGCCTACCTTATGTGTGACACTTTGAGTGACATTCTATCGCAAGCTATTGAACAACAAGCATTTGCAATGCAATAGGTCTCGCAGTGACACGAGTTCAATCTATTGGCATTATAAATTACAATGCCTTTCATTTATGTTTTAAAAAGAAAACAAAAATAAAAGGCAATGTTATTTACAATGCCAATAGCTCAAACTCGCGTCAATGCGAGACCTATTGCATTGTAAATGCTTGTCACTATTGAAGGCTACCTGCTCTCCATAGGCCAGAATGGGCTGCTGGAATTACTACACCCTGTAATCCCAGTGGACCCATAGAGCATGGTAGAAAGTCATGTTTAGTATGCCTGAACTCAGAATAATAAAATACTTCTTTTAGTAAAGTTTATTTTAATATCCTGTGTTTGTAAATACTACTTTTAGAAAGTTAGTATTTACTGATCTGGCCATTCAGTCCGCCTCTGCGCTGTGTGTGTGTGTTCTGCCTAGCAACAGTAAGGAGCAGGGCTGGGGAATTCCAGGAGACAGGCTGGCTGCCAGGTGGTGGGTAGAGAGATTACACCAGGATGGGTGGGAGGAGTACACCTTGACTCTTGAATAGACCTGTGCTCTGCCACCACAAAGCCGGCTCCGCCCCCTGTGGAGCGGCTGATGTCTCTGCCCTGCTGCTGAAAGGAAAAGGCAGAGTCACCACAACAAAGTGCTCCAGAACTGGATTGAGCCAGGCCCAGGCCCCCTGGCGACAAAGAACAGAGGATTTGTGCTTTAAAAGAAGGAGCCCTGCTCCCAAGAAATCAGATCCTGTTTACGCAACGACGAACCTCTGCCTGAAGGAGAAGGACCTGGAGAAGCTGAAGGAGGAGTACTGTCTCTCTGCCTGAGAGACTGGCCTGCAGTGGGTGCCTGTCTGCTGGAAGGAGAGGAAAAGACTGAAAGAAAGGACTTTGATTCAACTTGTGCTGAACTATCTCCAAGGGCTTGCTAGAGAACTTGCCTCCTGAACTGCGCCCCAGGAACATTGGGCGCTACCCCCCCCCCCTTGACGGAGAAGAGACTGCCGTGGGTGATTCTACACCGCTGACCCCGGAGAACCTTGTGCCTTAGTCTCCCTGAGCAACGCGACCTCAGCCGCTGGAGTAGCTGCGAGCATCGTGACGGCCCGCAAGTCTAAACAACGTAAGCAACTGCCCCCTCGAGCTGTGCTCGCAAAGTAAGGAGGAGATCCCTGTCCAAACATCGAGCCCTGTGACCCCCACAGGCCACAGAAATCATCCTAAGGACCTGTGCGCACTGTTCGCCCCAACCGGACGAAGCCGACAGCGCGCTGCGCTGAGATCTCACCCCAGGCTGCCCCCTCTGCTTCTGCCCTCGCCGGTGTGCTGGGAAGTCAAGAAGTGCCCCCACGAAGCATCGCTGTCCACGGAGGAGCCGGGACCGAGACGCGACGCGGGACACTCGTGAGAGACGTCTACAGACTGCCGCGAACATTTGCCCCCAAGGAAAAAGGTATTTGTGGCTTTGCGCGCTGACATACGGCCCGTACTAACCTTCGTACGAGCCGTAACTGCCTTACAACTACTTGTGCCTGGTTCGAACCGTACTGCCTCTGAAGTGCCTTGTTTGAGTCGTACCTGCTTTGCAACTGCTTGTGTCTGGTGCGCTAGTACGGCCCGTACTTGCTTGTGTGCGGACCGTACTGACATCTCAAGTGCTTTGAGGACCTTGTGCTGTGGGTTTGACTCGTACTGCCATCGTTCGCACCGTACGGGTGCTGCCGCCTGTGTACGGCGCGTGTCCTTCACTGTACGGACCGTACAGTATTGAAGAACCTTGCCGGTGCTCTCGCGAGAAGCGTGGGACTTGGCACGCGAAGCCGAGCGCACGTTCGACGCGTCCCTACTCAGTACGGCCCGTCTGGTTCAAGGCCGGTCCACGCGTACCTCACGCGAGAAGCGTGGGAAACAGCACGACGTACTGGAATAGCCCTACAAAGCGGATTTGAAGCGCTACGAAGCGCACAACCCCCCGAAAGAATTCATTTCACATAGAACTGTGCCATTTTGAAACCTGTGGACTGCCCTTAAGCCTTTGCAAGTAACTGGAACTTTAATTTACCAAGAGAACTGTATTTGTGCAACCTGCCTGCAAGAGATCTTATATATAAAGACTTCTATTTTTGATAAATCCAGCCTTGTGTCTTTGTGTTGGTGGGGTGGTGATTATTGTGTGGGACAACTTGAACGCTTAACCTGATGCCCTCTGGAAATTTAGCCTGACTGCTCGCGCCACGTTACCTAGAGGGTGAGCAGGGGTTATTTTTAAAGAGGTGATCCTTTGCCCTGACTTAGAGGAAAGGGTCCCTGCTTGTCGCAAGTGCATACCTGCGCCAACCAGAGACCCCGGATTCTAACAGGAACAGTGTGAATTCTGCCTTAGTTGTGAACCCATTACTTAGCTCTGTTTAGAAATAGGGAGTTAATGCAGGCCTCTGCTTGGAGTGTTTCTGATGCACTCCGTGTACTATTATTACTTTTTCTAAGTAATTGCTGTTCTCTCTGCCAAGTGTCTCAATTTGTCTTTGTTTATTTTTCCAATATTTACTCTGATATTTTCAGCTCCCCAAGAATGTGTCAAACTCTATATGGTGGAAAGTAGCTCCTTCTTGCTCTTCTGTTGCTTCATGTATATTTCTCTGGTTTGGGAAAGCGAAAATATCAAAGTGGGCACTTGCACAATTTGGCTATAGCCATCCCGTGAACTGGCCCTTTTTCCCCCTGCCATCCAATACCCACAGTAGGAGGCTACTCACCAACGGAAGAAGCAATGAAATGTTCTTAACACTGTGCAACCTCCTCCTCAAGCAAAGCTTCTCTTAGTGACATTCTATTCCCAAACCTCCAATCACATTACTTGAACACTACCAGACCTCTCCAGTTTTTCTGTGAAGCTTTAGCCTTGAGTGTTTTTTGTTCCAGGACTTTTTACGCCACTGTCTCCTTTCGCCTCCTGTTTCTTTGTGACTCACCAATTTTCTGTGTAGTTTTGTGGTATTCCTTACTTTTAGGCACTGGAAAGGTATATAGGGATTGTCTAAGAACAAGGCCCTTGGTCCTGATGAAATCTCGCCTGATCTCAATGTACAGGATGTGGATGTTCGGGTCCCCGTTCTGACATCCTTGATTAATGCAGCTGGAGAGGCAGTTCCTCCCACCCCCTTAGTCATGGCCTAAGTCAATCAGTGCAGGCTCGCCGGTCCACTCGCACCAGGTCACTGCTTCACAGCGGGGGCCCCCTCACAAATCAAGATGGGCAGCTTCTTCTCCTAAGGCCAAAGGCAAGCTGAGAGTGGGCCCAATCCACCTTGTGTAGCCAAAACGCGCTCCAACACGGTTGGCCTTAGCTTTTGACTTTGCCCTGGACTCATGTGATAAGATCCCCACAGTTGGTACTTTGATTATTTAGGTGCTACTTTTCACTTAAAACTTTAACAATTCATAACTTTGGTTCTACTGATTGGTTTTAGTTCACTTTGGTGTAATTTTATTGATATCATTGTACTCTATTTTTCCAAATTGGTTTCGGATTTTTCTTGTGTAGTGTTTTCAATAACTAATTTTATCAGATGTGTTTTCTCATCTAGTAAAACCGGGTATTCTCACCTCGGTAATCCAAGGTGCATGAACATGAGACCACGCTGAATCAGCTAGAGGGACACTGCTAAGGTCATCTTGTCAAAAGGCGTTTGTGATTCCTTTATTAAGATCAAATTATTTGTCTTGTGCATCCTTAGGAAGAGATCGTTTTATGAAATGGAAATTTCATCATTATGAAGATTTATGGAGCACTAAACTGGATGTAGAAAAATACGGAGAACTATTTGCTAATTTTATGCTGTTATAATTTTAGAATTTAGTGTGATTTTAGCCATGCTTTGCAAGGACTGTTGCAACCAATCTATTAAACTGATCCTTGAATTTTCCATTCTCTTCTGTCTCTTTGA
Source organism: Triturus cristatus (assembly GCF_964204655.1). Taxonomy (NCBI): domain Eukaryota; kingdom Metazoa; phylum Chordata; class Amphibia; order Caudata; family Salamandridae; genus Triturus; species Triturus cristatus. The sequence continues at coordinate 1,086,498,513 of NC_140581.1, read as the reverse complement.
AAATCTTGCAAAAGGTGGTACTACATATCTTATAAAACTCTGATGGCAGGCTGTTAGTAAGTGCCAATTCATTAGGAGTTTCCCTGATGTTTCCTCTGTAACCTGCCCTCACACATTATCCTGCATTTTTTACCCTTCAATGGAACAAATTCTAAACTTGCTCAGTAGTTCGCCATTGTCTTTAGTAGTCTGCAGGCTCTTGGCTCTACACAACTGTTGGTAGTCTTGGACACATTCTTTGAGTATTACAACCAGTAATTCTGCCTAATTATACATTTGCTCACTGCTATTGATAGTTGGTCTTTATGCCATCCACCTTTTTGGGTTGGGGTGCTCGTATTGCCCTTCTTTAGACATCTCATATACCTGACCTACTCCTATTGTCTCTGCTAAATTGGGAACAGTGCGAATTCTGCCTTAGTTGTGTACCCATTACTTAGCTCTGTTTAGTAATAGGGAGTTAATGCAGGCCTCTGCTTAGAGTGTTTCTCATGAACTCCCTGTACAACTATTACTTTTTCTAAGTAATTGCTGTTCTCTCTGCCAAGTAACTCAATTTGCCTTTGTTTCTTTTTCCAATATTTACCCTGATATTTTCAGCTCCCCAAGAATTTGTCAAACTTTTCCAAAGACTTTGTTTTTATATAGCCTTAAAGAATGCTGCCAAAGGCTATACAGTTTGTTAAGGGACCTCAACCTGAGGAATAGACCTAAGTCACAGATGAGGTACTATTTGTCATCCAGTAGCATTGCCAGCAAAGAACTCTAGAGGACAGGGAAGAACTGTTAGCACTGCTGCCACCTCTATGGTCCCAAAAACTTGCTCATGGTGCCGGTTGTTAGGAAACAACGTCAGGGCGGCAGCTCTTTTCATTTTCTTGCTGCCTCCCTCTGGAACTCCTTGCCAGCTTCTTTAAGGTCACACGAGGATATTCTAGCCTTTAGACTAGCCTTTAAGACCTGGCTTTTTAGAGAAGCTTATCCTTAGACGTTCTAAGTTGTCCTCCTGTTGTTGTGTTATGCTCTGAAAACCTCCTACAGCGCCATGAAGCCTACGGGCGTACGTGCGCTTTATAAGCTAAATTTAACATAACATAACATATTCTATTCAGTCGGACCAGGTCAGGACTGATAATCAAATTATATCTCCAGACACCGTGAGTCGTCCAGGCACCCCGTCAAGAAGAGTCACACAGCAAAGGAGGAAGTCGGGCCTAGTGTGACCAGAATGTTGAAGCCAAAAATAGAAGAAGGACTACAATTCTACTTCAAGCGAGCACACAGAATGACAGCGCTCTTCAGCAGAGAATTACAAAACAGGCAGTTAAAACATACATAATGCAATTTTTAAACCCAGTAGATTGCCAATTAATTAAATTGCTTTCTTGAAAGAAATGCTAAGTATCCCTGCTTTGTAAAACATAAAAAAAAAACTCCTGCCGTTTCCAGTAGACTCGCCTCAAAAACCGGGACATGAGCTGCATTTCTTGAAGTCTGCCGGAACAGCTGGTGAAAAACCGGGACCGTCCTGGCAAATCCGGGATGCCTGGTCACCCTTGGAAGTCTGCTAATCCCAGGCAGGATGGGAGGAAAATTAGTAACGTGACTATAATGCAACCATTATTTACCCCCTGCCTGCTGTCCGTATGCGGCAATTATGACCGAGGCCCCCTTCCATCCCCAGGCGAGTTTGAGTCTGGAAACCAACTAAGAAATAAGGCTTTGCATTGGTTACAATCCAAGTTTATATTTTACTGATAGTGAGATCCGATTTAACAATTATGATAAGAAGAGTCTGCAGGATTGGGCCAACTAGGAAAACTTTCAAGGGGGACTGTGTCATTATAAATGTTAAACATCCTATAGCAGGCGAGATCTTGTTTAAATCAGAAGTACATAGTATTAATGCTGAAAGCATTGCTGTTCTCTCTCTGGGCTATTCTTATCATCACTTGCACCCATCTTGTAGGGTGTCAGTTCCCACTCTACCCACTCAATCCCGGTTATATGACTGTCAACTCACTGTCCCTACATTTGACAGATTAATGGCATTAAGCGAATTATAGGAAATAGATTGACATAACATCAATGGGGCTCTATCTGACTGGGAGGAACAGGGTGATCAATTTATGGCCCTCAATGCACCAGGTCTGTTGTACCATTCTGTAGTTACACTATCCTGCCAGTGATCCAGTGGCACTAGGTATTGCTAGTCAAACTGTTGTACCCACCCAGCAGAACCAGAGAAACATAAACGGGTATGCATTTTTACTTCATGGAATATATTTGGTTTTTAAAAATAAGCTAGATGCTCCCAAATGGGTTCAAATTACTCGCATGTCCCATGGAATTTGTTAACAGGAAACATGGGATGTAGCTCCTTCCCATGTGGAAGGATTTTCTACTATTTTCATGCCTGCAGTTCCTTCATTGTCGGGCCGACCCAAGGGTGGACTCCAAATTCCCATTTCCAACCTGTTACCCATGGCTGCCAGGAGAGTCTTTGCTGCCTCACCTTGCTATCAGTTTGTGTGGCTGTCTTACACAGGAAGATCTGACACGATTCAAATGAATTTCCATGATAATATTTTTGAATCTGGGCATAGCACAGTCAATACTACTTTAAGGCAGATTTAGATATGTTTCTCCTAGTAGAGGGATGGGAGCACACTGCATCACCACCCAGCACAGTTCGCCCCTAAGCATCCTGGTAAATGCAGTTCAGTTTAAATGCTTACTTGAATTTTTGTTGAAGTGTTTCCCTAAAGTTGGTGCAGGTTAGTGCTGTTAATCTATAGACACGTGTTTATGGATATTATCCTTCATCATTAGAGATAAAAACGAAATTCATCTGAGGTTGCTGAGAAAGCTGCCACAATCCTCATAGGTCCCCAGATTGTTTTATTTGATAGGCTGGGGGTTTTAATACACAGAAGAGTACCCTTGCAGCCAAATTGGTGTGTGGTATAACTGCCCCAACATGTGATGGAGCTCCCTACTTTCTAAATATTGTTTATGGATAGTCATTTAATTCCCTTATTTTTAAGTATGACATCATTTTTGGAGACCAATATTGGAGTAGATAAAATCCAGGTTCCTTCTTTTATTGGTAGAGGAGCCAGTTTGACTATTGATCACTGTCTAGTTTCCTTCTCATCCCGGATTCTCGTTACTGATCATAGAATTATAGGGACTGCAGTAAGTGATCATAACCCGTTTGTTGTTTCTCTGTTGTTAACACTTGCTTATATATATATATATATCGCCATTAGGTAGTTATAGTTAGAAAGTATTTTCCATAGGAAAAGCGTTTTTTTGATTTGCCAATATCTTTGGCGCCGCTTGACGAATCTTCGCGAAATTTTCAGAACTAATGGGGCGCTCCGGACAGCTCCTGGCTTGAAAGTTTTGGGGTGATTTGTCAAGCGGGGCCGAGAAAAAAGGGGGGTCCCAAAATACGTTTTCTCCATGTTAATTTTGAAACAGGTTACAGCCCGAACTACTGAACGGAATTACACCAAATGAGGCAAAAAGGTAGGTCTTGGTCCAGAAAGCGACCTTTGTTTTTAAATGGTGTAAACCCATTCAGTAGTTCCTGAGAAATTGAAAAAAGAAAAATATTTCTATCTGAGCACCGAGGAGGGTTCGCAAACCCTCCCTGGCATGAACTTCACTCTGTTTGGCTGCCAACACTCCAAACCAGGAAGTGTTGGCAGCCATCTTGTGACTGAGTAACCAAGTCACATGAAAAAGGGTGAAAAAAAGATGAAAAACAAAAAAAGGGGGCAGGGTAGAAACACCCTGAGCCCCTAGGCCTGATCAGGGAGTCCCACAGGGACCCCTGGGCCAATAAAAGCATTTAAAAAAAATTGGCAGAATTTGCGCTGGGTTCGCGAATCCTGCCGAGAAAATAAAAAAATAAAGCTCTTCATTTTAATGAGCCCCCGGGTGGGCCAGGTCCCGGGGGCAATGCCAAAATTAAATAGCGGGGGCCCACGGGCACCGCCACCTCCATGGGGCTTCTTTAATTGGATGTGTGGGGGCTCCTAAGCCCCCCCAAGCCCTGGGGACTGCCACCTCCCCAGGGCTTTAATAGATTATGTGCTGGGGCATGTGGACCCCCCGCAGCCCCGTGGACGCCACCTCCCTGGGGCTTAAATAAATATAAATAGGTGTGGGGGGCCTCCTGCTCCCCTACACTGCCCTGGGGACCCCCACCTCCCCGGGGCACTAATTAGTCAAAATCGGGGGTCCGTTACTGACCCCTGGCCCCGGGGATCACCACCTCCCCGGGGCTTTACAAATGGAGGGATGGGGGCCACGCGGCCCCCCTCCTGGAGCCCCTGATGGCCCTAGGGACTGCCACCCCCCATTGCCAGCTCCTGCAATGTCCCAGGCTGCCCACCCTTCGGACATTGCTGTTTGCTATGGCAGGGCGGGAGCACGGCTCCCGCCCTGTCATAGCAAACTCTGCTTTGCTTTGTTGAAGCGAGAGCAGGAAATCTTGCTCTCGCTTCAATGAAGCAAAGCAGGATTGCTTTTGAGCAAGGGGCGCGGCATGTCAGCAGCTCCCCTTGCTCAAAAGCAATGCCTGCTCCTGCAGGAGGCAGGGAGCCAGCGGGACCGTGGGAGCATTGGGGCTCCCCCCACGGTCCCCAACACAAAGGGCCTGCACCGAAAGGATGGGTCCCCAGGGCCAGGAGTGGCCCGGGTGGGAGGCCATGCACCCCTCCTCCTCTTTAATTTAAAAAAAAAGAATGGCCGGGTCCCGGAGGATGGGGTCTCCGGGGCCGAAATCGGCCTGGGGAGGGGTGCTGCATGGCCCCTCCTCAAATAAAAATTATTTTAATAAAGGCCAAGCCCCGGGGGATGGGGTCCCCGGGGCCAATAGTGGCCCAGGGAAGAGGGGCCACGCGAACCCCCTGCCCTATAAAGATATAAAAAAACAAGGAGGTCATGCCCCGGGAGATGGGGTCCCCGGGGCCGAAATCAGCCTCGGGAGGAAGGCCATGTGGCTTTCTTCCCGTTTATTATTTTTTTTAATAAAAAAGGGGTCAGGCCCTGGGGGATGGGCTCCCCAGGGCCACAAAAATAGTAAAAGAAGTGGGGGCCACACACAGCCCCCATTCTAAAATAAATTTAAAAAAGCAGGCATTGTGCCCCCCTCTGCAAACGTGCTCCCTGGCACGTTCTACGTTGGGGGATTAGGTCCCGATGATTACTGAGGCTCCTTGGAAACCAACTAGTCCATCAGGTACCTCCAGTAACTGCCACATAGCTGGTTTGCAGAGAGGTGGTCCAAGGCCATGCCCCTTTTTACACCACTCTGCAAACGCGCCTCTTGGCGCACTGCTGGTGGGGCAATGAGGTCCTCTTGTGTCCTGATCCCCCAAGCAGCAGTGCGCCAGGAGCCGCGTTTGCAGAGTGGTTTAAAAAGGAGGCGTGGCCTCAGACCACTCTCTTAGTAATCCAGATGTGTGGCACTTACTAGAGGTACCTAGTGGGCTAGTTGGTACCCAGGGACCCTCAGGAATGAAGGGCACTTAATACCCCTACTTAGAACGCGCCTGAAGGCGTGTTTGCAGAGTGGTGGGGAAAAGGGGCATGGCCTTTGTCCACCTCTAAGCAATCCCACTGTGTGCGGCTTACTGGAGGTAAGACTTAGGCTAGTTTGCCCCTAAAGGACCCCCAGCAGTGAAGGGCACTTCAATTCACCATCCAAGAGCGCACCAGGGAGTGGGTTTGCAGAGTGCTGGGCAAAAGGGGGCACGGCCTGCTATGAGAACTTAGCAATTCTGCTATGTGGGACTTACTGGAGGTAATAGGAGGGGCAGTTCACCCCCAAGGTTGTCGTTGGGCATTTCACTCGTACAAAACCAGAGAAATTCGGCTGTTATGGTTAGTTCAGCTAACTATAACTCGAGCCCCCACAATGCATTTAAGATGTCATCAGTGATGTCACTGACCATGTCATGAATGATGTAATATGTGATGTCATCAGCAGTACATTTCGGGGGCACGAGTTATGGTAAGCTGAACTAACTATAACGGCCGAATTTCTCTGGTTTTGTATGAGTGAAATGTCCAACTAACTATAACGTCCCTGAAACATGTGTTTTTTTCAGTGAATTTCTAAGGATCACACAGGAGCACCCACAGGTTCTGTGATCCTTTCTTTAATTCACCCAGCATGACACGTTTCGTCTTACATGACTTTCTCAAATGCTGTTTTGTGATCAAGAAAGTGTCTGTTAGTCCGATGTTTAAAAAGCCACATAGGCTCCTCCTGCACACCGTTTCAGCAAGGAAGGACTGCGGGTACAAGCCAGTCCCTCCTGATTTATATAGTCGCCATCTTGGAGTAGGTATCCCTTGTCATAACGTTCTATAGCACTGAGTTTATTCCAATTAGATATTATTACTAGTGAACTTCCATTTGTGATGGGAACTGGGTCCATAACTCGTTGATCGCACTGTCTCGCTGTGCATTAAAGAACGGAGCCTCAACGCTCATTTTACAGTTCTTTCGTCAGCCGCTTACTTGCCATTGGGTGTCTTCTGTGCCTGAGAGCGCCGATTATCGTAATCACCGCTCTTCATGTTGTCATGATGCAACTCAGTGTTTGGCAGGATTATCAGACTGGCTGCGGCGGTTCCGGCAGTTCACAATTCAATATCCCAACAATTGCCACTAACTGCTGAACTCTTTGCATGACGAGTGCCTCCTACTTGCAAGTGGCATGCACGTTAAAATTTACCAACAAAAGGTCCCTCCTTTAGGAACACACAGGAGCACTCATGGGTACTGTAATGCTTTCTTTAATTCACCCAGCATGACGCGTTTCGTCTTACATGACTTTCTCAAATGCTGTTTTGTGATCAAGAAAGTGTCTGGTAGTCCGATGTTCAAAAAGCGACATAGGCTCCTCCTGCACAGTGTTTCAGCAAGGAAGGACTGTGGGTACAAGCCAGTCCCTCCTGATTTACATAGTCACCATCCTGGAGTAGGTATCCCTTGTCATAATGTTCTATAGTAGTGAGTTTATTCCAATTAGATATTATTCCTAGTGAACTTCCATTTGTGATGGGAACTGGGTCCATAACTCGTTCATCGCACTGTGTCGGTGTGCATTAAAGAATGGAGCCTCAAAGCTCATTTTACAGTTCTTTCTTCAGCCGCTTACTTGCCATTGGGTGTCTTCTGTGCCTGAGAGCGCCGATTATCGTAATCACCGCTCTTCATATTGTCATGATCCAACTCAGTGTTTGGCAGGTTTATCAGACTGGCTGCGGCGGTTCCGGCAGTTCACAATTCAATATCCCAACAATTGCCACTCACTGCTGAAATCTTTGCATTATGGGTGCCTCCTACGTGCAAGTGGCATGCACGTTAAAATTTACCAACAAAAGGTCCCTCCTTTAGGAACACACAGGAGCACCCACAGGTTCTGTAATCCTTTCTTTAATTCACCCAGCATGACACGTTTCGTCTTACATGACTTTCTCAAATGCTGTTTTGTGATCAAGAAAGTGTCTGGTAGTCCGATGTTTAAAAAGCCACATAGGCTCCTCCTGCACAGCGTTTCAGCAAGGAAGGACTGTGGGTATAAGCCAGTCCCTCCTGATTTACATAGTCGCCATCTTGGAGTAGGTATCCCTTGTCATAACGTTCTATAGTAGTGAGTTTATTCCAATTAGATATTATTCCTAATGAACTTCCATTTGTGATGGGAACTGGGTCCATAACTCATTGATCGCACTGTCTCGCTGTGCATTAAAGAACGGAGCCTCAAAGCTCATTTTACAGTTCTTTCATCAGCCGCTTACTTGCCATTGGGTGTCTTCTGTGCCTGAGAGCGCCGATTATCGTAATCACCGCTCTTCATGTTGTCATGAGGCAACTCAGTGTTTGGCAGGTTTATCAGACTGGCTGCGGTGGTTCCGGCAGTTCACAATTCATTATCCCAACAATTGCCACTAACTGCTGAACTCTTTGCATGATGGGTGCCTCCTATGTGCAAGTGGCATGCACGGTAAAATTTACCAACAAAAGGTCCCTCCTTTAGGAACACACAGGAGCACTCACAGGTTCTGTAATCCTTTCTTTAATTCACCCAGCATGACGCGTTTCGTCTTACATGACTTTCTCAAATGCTGTTTTGTGATCAAGAAAGTGTCTGGTAGTCCGATGTTTAAAAAGCCACATAGGCTCCTCCTGCACAGCGTTTCAGCAAGGAAGGGCTGTGGGTACAAGCCAGTCCCTACTGATTTACATAGTCACCATCTTGGAGTAGGTATCCCTTGTCATAACGTTCTATAGTAGTGAGTTTATTCCAAATAGATATTATTCCTAGTGAACTTCCATTTGTGATGGGAACTGGGTCCATAACTCGTTGATCCTACTGTCTCGCTGTGCATTAAAGAACGGAGCCTCAACGCTCATTTTACAGTTCTTTCGTCAGCCGCTTACTTGCCATTGGGTGTCTTCTGTGCCTGTAGCAGAACTAATGTAATTTATCACAATTTCCAATTACCGGGCCAGGGACACACATCCCACACAGCATGATTGAAACTCAACCTCTTGACGTTGAGAGCATTTTGCCTGTGTCCGTGGGGAAATAAGATAAATATGCTTAGGTGTTAACTTTGCAATGTGGAGATGATATAAGTGGATCAGTTGAAACAGAGCATTGCAAAATGTGCGTGTGTATCCACACTCCAGGTGCGGTTCTGTCCATATGCAGCATCCGATTTCAGTTTGGCCGCAAGATACAGCTCCATATCAGGGATTGCTCGACCACCATTGTCAGTGGGAAGCCACAGTTCGGTCAATGACATTCTAGGTTGACCCATGCCTCATATTGGGTATTTCATTATGCCGTTTATCTTGTGAAAGATGGACTTCGGAAGTCGGATTGAGAGCACTGCAAAGTAGTGTAAGAGATTGGTTTGGAAATCCATCTTCAACAGTGCCACTCTGCCCATGACTGAAAGTGAGAGCGTCAGCCAGAAATTTGTGAAAGACCGTAAGGAAGTGTGTGCCAGCCGAAAGTGGCCTTCAAGGTCACCGGTCATTGTATGGTAAATACGAAAACCTAGATAGAAATATGTGACCTGTTCCCAGCAAAGATCCTGCCCCACCTCATATGGAATAGCATTTGTTATTGGATCATGGTTCTGGAATGCATTTGACGTGCCCCAATTTACCCAGAGTCCTGACAAATGGCTAAAATCCTCAAGAGCACAAAACATACTCTCTACTTCTGTCCGTTCCCTTCTGGGATACAGCAATAATTTGTCCGCGTAGAGAGAGGGATATAAAAGGGACAAATATTAATCGTTATTTCATGGTAATGGTGGCCAGTGCAGAGAGTGAGGCCTGTGGTTTTAGAGCCATAGCAAATAGCACTGGCAACAGCAGGCAACCCTGTCGGGTACCATGCTCAATCCTATATGGTGCAGCTATAACCCTCCGGCCCAGTCCCATGTTGTCCATTGTAGCACATAGAAAGAACTAAAGTAAAGAATCAAAAGCTTTCTCCATTTGTTTTTTTAAGCAGAATTTTACTGAGTTTTAGAAAACATACATTCAAGCCTGTGGTCCCCGAGATGAGCAGGGGAGAAAGTCAGCATACAGTACTATAAATAATATGACAATCAAGGCACAATGTCATAGCCAGCCCCCCAGATACTTGTGCTGCAGCTCAGCCCGTCAACAGGTTTGACCCAGTCCGATGTGTGAAGCTACAAGAAGAACTCCTGATCACCTCCCTCCCCTCCAACACCTAAAACACCCTCAACAAAGCCCTCCCACCCCAACCCCCCACCCAAGCATGTCACCAGATACAACAGCAGCCGGAAGGCAGTCAAATCTCCCGCACCACCTATCAGTCTCCCTCCCTTGAAGGTCAGAGTAGCACAGGTGCAAGAGACACAGGGGGAAGCCTCTCGCCACACTCACAGGGATGGCAGTGCTCATCATACTCCGACAGGCGGGTAAGGTCGTTCAAGGGGCCCGCTCCACGCCCCTCCACACCGGGGACAAGTGGCCTCCACCCCAAAATATTAAGCAATTTTACCAGGCGTGAGGTAGGCCCTATGAAAAACATAGAATTGAATGAGCAGGAAGCGTGCATTCCGAGAACATTTCCACGGCCGTTCTACAATCATCTCCCAAGGTCTGTCTGCAATGGGCTCCCCCAGATCTGCCTCCCACCTGAGGCGCAACGCAGTCAGGGGCTGCTGCAGATCACGGGTGATCCGGCGGTACAGACAGGTCACTGCTTTAAAGGTCCCCGTGGCCATCACCACATATTGACATGCGAGAGACGTAGCTGGCTCCAAGCGTCCTCTTCCCCAGTGCTTTCTGACAGTCGCCGTCAAAGCCGCATGAAAGTGAAAGTCCCCTTGTGGGAGATCATGCCGTTCTCTAAGGTCATTAAAAGGGAGAAGGTTACCGTCCTCATAGAGGTCTCCGAGCGCCATAACCCTTGCCTACTCCTAGGCCGACAATTGACTCCAATCCCACCCGTGGGGCAGCGCCTCACACATCCACAGCGGGATCTCGGGCACATACGGAGTCTTGACATGTGTCCTCCTGGCCAGACGTGCCCAACACTGGCTCACCGCACGTAAATCCGGCCGCAGTAAGACACCTCTCAGTGGGACCCGTAACAACATGCAGGACAAGTGGCGCCAGCTCGGGTCCGACCCAGCTTGTTCCTCCAGGCACCGGATATGGCCCGCCTCCCACTTCGTAAACCATTGAAGCTGTGCAGCATGGTAATAGGCCTCCAAGTCAGGTAGCGCGAGGCCTCCCTCCTCCCTGGGCCTCTGGAGAGTGGTCAGGGCTACTCTCCGTTTCCCAGCTCCCCAAATAAATCCTGTAATCAAAGTGTTTAGCTGCGCAAAAATTTTACCCGGAATCCAAACAGAAAGTTTCCCAAAATAATAGAGAAACCGTGGCAGTATGACCATCTTCACCAATGCCACCCTGCCTGCAACCGAAAGGGGAAGGGTCCCCCAAAAAGCAAAGCAGGCCCTCGCTCCGCTCACCGCCTGCCCCACGTTACCCTCTAAAAGATCTCCTGGATCATGATAGATTCGAGTCCCCAAGTACGGCAAACACTGACCTTCCCACGGAACGCCTCCTGCCCTCGGACGGTCTACCCTGTCAGGTCTAGCAGGAAACAAGCACGACTTTGTCCAATTCACCCAGAGTCCCGCAACCCTCCCCAAGGTCTCCAGTAGGGCCCTCGCACCCCGTAAAGCGTCTCCAGCGTCCAGCAGGAACATGAGGAGATCGTCTGCATATAATGCTATATGCTGTATTCGCCCCGCAGCCAAAAGTCCCGGGAAGTACTGCCCCGTCCGGGCATGGACAGCCATGGGCTCCATCGCCAGAGCAGATAGTAAAGGGGACAACGGGCACCCCTGCCTCGTCCCCCGAGCAACTGTGCAGGCAGCAGAAATCAGGCCCCCTGTCCTCACTCTGGCAGTGGAAGCACTGTAGAGCAGCTTCATCCACTGTACAAAGCAGTCACCCAAACCAAATTCCCGTAGGACGTTAAAAAGATAGGGCCACTCCAGGCTATCAAAGACCTTTTCAATATCGAATGCAAAAAAGCAGGCCTCATCTTTGTCATAGGAGTCGGACCCCAAAATACGCAGAAGACGGCGCACATTCATCGCGGTATTTCTAGAACCAGCTTGATCCGTGTGGATCAGGTTCGTAATATGGGGCATCATTCGACTTAAAATTTTTTAAAGGCCTATACGAAGAGCGGTCCCAGGCAGGCCTGCCTGGCTTAAGGAGGGGGACGATAAGGGCCTCACGGGTGGAGGTAGGGAGGACACCTTCCTGCCGTGCCTTATTGTTGAGCGCCACCAAACAGGGAGTCAATACGTCTACGTAGGCTGCATAAAATTCGACGGGAAGCCCATCAGTTCCTCGGCGTTTTGTTTCTGGCCATATGCTTTATGGCGCTGCGGACTTCACCCGCCTCAATGTCCCGACCAAGTGCTTCTGCCTCCTCAGCCTCAAGCCGAGGCAGCCCAGCCCGCGCTAGAAACTCCTCGTCACCCGGGAGTCCAGGTCCCAACCTACTCCGGTATAATTTGGTATAATACTGTAGTTGTTGATGCTCTTATGGGAGGACAGCACCTCATCCCCTTGGTCTTTCAATTCCAGTATCATTGTCCCCCTGCGTGCCGGATTGGCCAACCAGGCTAGCAATGCCCCAGCCTTATCGCGCTCCACATGCGCCTTGTCCGTGTAGGCTTTAAAATCAAAGCATCACAGCCTCTTTATTTGCACTGCTAGCTCTTCCTGAGCTTCCAGCAACCCCGCCTGGCGGTCCGGACGCTCCGGGCGCTCCCTCTCCGACTCACGCACTGCCTGTTCTGCCTTAAGCACGTCCTGCAGCAGCACTTTGCGCATTCCCACCACCTCCCCTATGCAGCGCCCCCCTAACTACCAACTTAAAGGCATCCCACTCAACCATCAGCGAAGATGCTGTATTAGTGTTAGTCCTAAAGTAGTCGTCGATGGCCGACCCTATAGTAGCGCGGAACACTTGGACTTCCAGAGTGTCAGGTCGAAGTCGCCAAGTGGGGATGGCAGGGCGATCACGCAACCAGTGCAGAATTGTCAGGAGCGGGTTCTGATCAGACGCTGTCCTGGCTAAGTACTCGCTATGTGCCATCCCCCATGGGCATCCGGGGAACTAAGAATCAAATCCAACCGCACATGCAGGTCGTGCAACGATGAGAAATAAGAGTAGTCCCTGTCGAACGGATGGTGCGCCCTCCAAGTATCCGTCAACCCCCACTGGTGTTGCCAATCCAGCCGCACCGCATGGATCGGGGAATCTGCAAGCGGAGGATGAGAACGATCTAGGGAGACATCTGGGATACAATTGAAGTCTCCACCCAAGAGAACTGAGCCAGCCAATAAGGGAGCCAATTTCCCAGAGAGGTGTGCGAAAAAGGAAGCCTGATCCATGTTGGGGGCGTATATACTCCCCAGCACAATGTCCCTGCCATCCAGGCGTCCCACCACCACAACATAGCGACCTTCAGGGTCAACCACCTGCCCAGTGCTCTGAAACGGTACCCCCGCTCTGACCCAGACCAATGCGCCTCGCGCATAAGCTGAATATGTGGTACAGAACACCTGCCCCCGCCATCGTCACTGCAAAGCCAAGCTCTCCTGTTTATTCAAGTGCGTTTCCTGTAACAGTGCTATCTGCACCCCACGCCTCCTAAGGTAAGCATGTATTTTGTGTCGGCGAGTCATGGTATGCATCCCCTTAATGTTCCAAGAGAGACATTTAAGGCCTACGGTGGTAGCCATGACGCAGTGGAGAGTACGCTACTACCCCTATCCCCCATGGTGACATGCTTGGCCCCACCCTCTCCCCCCCTCCCTGCACCCCAACTCCCACTCCCCAGGATATGTACCCTGAAACTAGCCCCCATCCAAACTGAAAGAACCATCAACCGTGCCAAAATGGGTAGTGAGACGTGTGCCGACCCCATGGGACCCAAATCCCCCCCCCCGGCACTCTCCCTGCCCAGTGTTAAAGAGCCAACAAGAGCCCCCTAGGGGCCCCTGCAACAGTGAGCCATTGGTGCCAACTTTCCTCCCCAATCAAGGCAGGCCCCCCCAACAGTCAAACCTGGGCTATATTGCAAGGTTGTCTCACCACACCACCAAAGTCCAGTGTCAGCCTAATAAGTCCACCGTCTGTGGTGTGATCTCTGGCAATTCAGTCCCAGAATAACCATTCGTGCTGCCAGTTGGAGATGACCCAGAACCCTCTAGCACTCGGCTGGAGGACGCAGATGCCGGACTAATTCCACCCTGGCTCATCGCCACCACTTCCTGCACAGCTCTGTCTCGTTCCACACGACGGTCCAGCGTCCCCGACAGACCCGCTGCATCTGGGGATTGACGCTCTGCATTGGTCACTGGCGAACTCTGCCACGATCTCGCCCTCCTGGTCTCCATCCATTGCCACGCATCCTGCGGAGTGGTGAAAAAGAGCGTGCTGGAACCATCCACCACCCGCAGCCGCGCCAGAAAGAGCATTGCGTAAGGGATGTGGAGCTGTCGCAATTTCCTCTTTAGAGCAACAAAGGAGGCACGCTGTCTCTGAACTTCCCAGGTGTTGTCAGGGAAAAGCATCACCCTGGAGTTGTCAATTTGCAAGTGTTACTTCTCCCGAACCCGCTGCAGGAGGTGGTCCCTGTCACGATAGTATAGCAAACATGCCACCATCGGCCTCAGGGGTGCTCCCGGTTTAGGAGGTCTAGCCGGGACCCTGTGCGCTCTTTCAAGGGCAAGAAATGGAGACAGTCCCTCTGGTGCCACCTTTGAGTGGAGCCAGCCCTCCAAATAGCTGACAGCATCCTCTTCTTCCGCCCGCTCTAGAATCCCCACTAAGCGGATATTATTTCTACGAGGCCGCCCTTTGCTGTTCTCCGCCCGTAGCTCCAAGTCCCGGACCCTGCCCTCCATCTCCTTCAGGGAATGTTGCAAGGTGGACATCCTATCTAGCACCTCTTCCAACATCTTCTCAGTCACTTTCACCCTTTCCATCAGCTTCTTATGATCGTCTTCAAGCAAAGCGAGATCCACCCCGATAGTGTCTATCTTTGTTTTGAGGGCCTCCCGGGAGGCAGTGATCGCCTGCATTATGTCTGCCAGTGTAGGGCCGCCAGGATCCTCCGCTCCACAGCGCTGTGTCTCGACGTCCTCATCATCAGACTGATGCCCCCCATCTTCCACCTGGAGGGCGGTGAACCCCCTTCACCGTGATGTATGGCCCATCTCAGGCGCCTCTCCAGAGCCACGCCAACCACCAGCCACAAGGCACCGTCAGTCCCACCGGTTCCCAAGTGATGTCGCCGAGTCGCCCAGCAGGACCGCCAACGCAGTGAACGCCCCCAACGGAAATTCGCGCTCTAGGCCGCTGTCCTCGATCTCGGGGCTGAACTGGCCGCTTTCAGGGGGTCAGAAGATGACGGTGTCACCCAGACAGTGCCACCCGAAGGTCAATCCGTGATATGTGTAGGCCCTCCAGCTCTCAGCGCCTCCACACATCTCCCTGGATGCAGCAATGTATCTCGAGTGTTCAGGTGCATGCACGGGCGGTCCCAGGACCCGGCCACCACACGACTTCCCACGGGGAGCTCCACCGGCCTACAAGCAATCACCACAGGACGGGACCTTCAGCTGCGCGGAGCTCTCCACCCCCAAAAAGGCAGCTCACCTCCACTAGGGGCCGGTCCAGCGAGACAATCCGGGAGGTGAGGTAGGTCTCCGCCACAGCGAGCACAGGGCCAGAGTACTTGCGTCCCGGGACCGGCACCCCCGGCGTCGGTCACCCAGCAGGGGGAACAGGCACACTCCGCCTCCAGTGATGCGGTGCTTCCGTGGGAGGCCCACAAACGCCTCGGGTCCCCGCAGGAGTCAGCCAGTAGACAGCGGCTCCAACAGCGGGCCCGCATCACAGGAGCCCCAGGTCAAGCTCCCGCCTACCTTCGGTGAAGTCAGTCCGCACCGCAATTGCAGAACCCAGCCGCCATCTTAGGGTCAGGCCACAGTGTCCGGCTGCGGGTCTCCGCTCTCCTCGTGCTCCTCACCGCCACCGAGGCCGCCGTCTGCCGCACACCGGGTTCAGAGGTAGGATCCCCTCGCCACTCCACAGTGGCGCCTCCCAGCTTGCCGGTCACCTCAGTGTTTGGCGATGTCCTCACTAGATCGCTAGGTCGCGGCGGCCATTTTAGATCACCGCAGCCGATGCGGGAACAAGGATCTCGCCTTGTGCCACCAAGCAGGCACTCATGCCATCGAGGCGAACTCCAATTGAGGCACCAGGAATTCCCCGACAGGATTGGGGGGTGTGGGGCCCCCCTAGGTACACAGGATCAATGTCTGCGGCAGCGTCAGGCCATGCCCCCTCATCAAAAGCTTTCCCCATGTCAATAGTTAGTGCTTTAGGATAACCGACCAATAGCATATAAATGACTTGGATCAGTTGGTGGATAGTAGAGAAAGGGTCATGTTTTGGCATAAAACCTGTTTGGCCAGTATGGATAAACTCACCAAGATAAGGGAGTAGCCTAGTGACCAGGATTTCACCAAGGATTTTATAGTGAACATTTAATATGAAAAGTGGTCTGTGAGGATTACCTGATCACTGCCTTTTTTAAGGAGGGGCACCATTGTGGGTGGGACTTCACCCTTTTGCTCTGGCCGCCTTATGTAGTGAAGTCAGGATAGGGGCAAGATTGTCAATATATGGTGCATACAATTCTGGGGATAGGATATCCAAGTCTGGTATATTGCCCTGGTCTAGGGCTTTAATTTACCCCACACTTCCTGAACTGTGATATCGTTGCCCAGAGTCACAGCTTCCGACGGCCATAGCTTTTTTGTGTGTGCTGCCAAAACATAATCATGTGGGGGATGGGTGGGGATCACCTTCGGGCAACCATAGAGATCAAAGTAATAGACCGCGAAGGCTGTATTGATGTCTGAATGACTATACACAAGTTTGTCCTCTGCATTGTGCATTGTGCATTTGCAGTAGTTGGAAACCTCGTTTATCTGGGTTAGTGAGCCACACCAGCATTCTAACAATCGTGTTACATTCCGCTTGCGCTCTCGTTATGTATGCTCTTATGTATGCTCGATAATCTAACGCCTGTAGTCGGTTCTCTAACTCGAGTTTCTTCCTTTCTGCTCATATTCTGTCTTGGGTTGCCTGTAAAATAGTAGTTCTAACGGGGGTAAGAGGTGTTCCTGGCTTGTAATCTCGACATGAAGCTGGGCCAGATTCCCCACTACTGGTGGTATATATTGACCATGAACTACTAATTTCAATGCCTCCCATCCTATTAGTAATGAAAAAGCTGTCCCTGTGTTGTCCCTCAAGTAATTACAGATTGGGACCCCTAGCGCAGACCTGAAAACTGGGTCATCCAATGTTATTGGGGTCGAGTTTCCAGGTCATAATGCAGGGTCTGGGCATCCTCCAGTCAAGAACCAACAATAGCGGGGTTATGGTCCGAGTGAGCATTTGCCAAATATTCTGTTCTTTTGGATCTCGTGTGTATGTGGGTAGAACATAAGAAAGTATATAAGTGTAGCGGTAGTTCGTGCATACCCAAGTAAAAGGAAAAAACTCCCCCCTCCGTGTTTAAGGTTCTCCAGGTAGCATCAATTCCACAGTAGTAGTTGCTCAAGCTTTGAAACAATTAGGCAGTCATATGCATTAGAGATGTGGGTAGTGGGGTATATGAGTTTTCTAAAATGACATCAGGAAGACAGTTAAATTCTCCTCTGAGTAATATAGGATAGTGAAATATACAGGGGAGGAAGAGCATAAGAGAAGTCAGGAAAGATGGCTAGCCCACGTTAGGAGCATAAATGTTCACAAGGGCTATATCTTTCCCATTTAATTTGTCTGCTAATACCACATATCTACCCTCTGGTTCAAATGATCTCTATCTGTGAGAGGAATGGGGTTTAGGGAAGTATCCAAACCAGCACCCCTCTAGCAAATGCTCAATACAAATTAGCAAAGGTTTTCCCCCTCTATAGCTTCTGCAGCATCAGGCCCTTCTCTTTTGTTAGTTGAGTCTTCTGGAGGAAGGCTGTTTGGACCTGCTGTCGTTTAAAGTATGTCTGGTCCTTGTGTCGCTTGGAATTAAGCTCCATGTCATTCATGCTGTCTCCCCACTGTCCAGGCAGCAGGAGATTCACTCAGGATGGGGAGTGCTTCAACCACCTCAGGCCGCTGAGGACAAGATACTGACGCCGGGTGCCATTGCCTCATGCTAAAGGGCAAGCAGTCCCATGGGTGGATGCAGTGTCCTCCACACCCTGGAATAAGTGCCCGGTCCTCTGTAGGTGATAGGATGTTAACGGGACAGGAGGCCCCTGCAGCCACGTGACAAGGGGATCAGGGAACGCTCAAGATTGCAGTCTTGCAATCACCTTTGGCTTACAGCAACAGGCCGTGCTTTGCCGTTCATCCACAGCTTCCTGGTCGCACCATCTTGAAAGGATGAGTGCCTCTTCTCCCGAGCAGTTTGCCACCTCCCTCTCGGTCACATGGCATGAGCGAACTGTTCCAACTCTGTGGATCGTAGTTCTACTGGCAGTATTACTGGGAAGAGAGACTTGAAAGTGGGGTTTACAGCTTGGCGGTTAGCTCTTACCCCGATCTGAACTTATTGCTAGACACATGGTAGGTAGTAGATGTAGTGCCTTGAGCGTACTGAGACTCTCCCTGGGTGAGAGGCACCTGGAAGCACACAAATTTAGACTTCATTACAAAGCTTCAGAGCTCTAATATGTAGCTAGATGAGCAGTAAAAGATAAGACACCCATGACTGTGTACCTTGACTGTGAATCATGGTCCTAGACTCTGTTGGAGCCTCTACTGAGTCAATGTGCCTAAAGCTTCCTTTCTACGGACTGCAAAAAGTGCCACATGACTGTTGTGGTAGGTATCTGAAAAGGATGCGTGTGTTTCTGCTATCCTGCTCTGGTTGTAGTCAAGATCTGTAGAGGCGTACAAGCATATAAATACAACAATTTGATTTGGAGGTAGGATCACCACTGTAAGTAACTTGTATGAATCACACATTCTCCCCACATTTAAATATATTATGTCCTAACAAATTAGATCTATTGCACAGTGTTAGAAATCAGGTTCTTCGTCTACTGGGGTGTAAAACTTAGTCAAACAGCAATCACAATCCTAGTCAAGATAAGCGCCAGGCAAACCCTAAATTAATCTTTGCTCATCCTCTGGTAGCTTGGCACAGAGCAGTCAGACTTAACTTAGAGGCTGTGTGTAAAGTATTTGTGCAACACTTCAAAAACTAAAACAGTGAACACAAAAAATACCACGCCAAGTTAGAAAAATAGTTCTGAACTTAAAATAAAACATGATCAAAACAAAAATCCAAGTAGAACTTACACATTCAATTTCAAAGGATTTAAGTGAAAATAGAGCAAAGAAGCATAAAGCGCTTAAATGAGATATCTGGTCCCCAATGGAGTGTGGGCCAGAAACAGGGACTTGGTTTGGCCCGCTGAACAAAGGTACCTAAATTAAAGTTTGCTAAGTGTTGTGTGAGTTCAGGTCAAAGATGCATCGTGCAGCAGAGGCGATGTGCTGGTTCCGAAATGTGGCAAGGCTGCGGTGTGAGATCCTGATGCGCCGACGTCGAGGATCCTGTCAAAATGGCTTGCGATATAAAGACCGTTGTTGAGGATGCGTTGTGCAGTCGAGGCGATGTATCAGCTCCATTGAGCGGGCAAGCTGTGATGCTGAGTTTTGTCTTTGACATTGAGGCACTGTGAACAGCATTGCACAATGTGTTCCGAAGACGATACGTTAAGTCTGAACCACGCAGCAGCAGTGATGTGTCTATATAGTCTTATATTCAAAAGGGTACTCTCTACATTGTAGATCAATCTTCCACTTATGGAGATGAGTGAAACCTCCGTGTCCACATTCTGAATTTTACCAAAAAAGCTTACGGTGAACATACGAACGGAGACGGGTGTTCCACTGGAAATAAGGTATGCTGCTGATTTTTTTTTTTTTTAAAAAGCACTACATCCATGCGTGTACACTCCTTACACATTATCATTTTTATCTCCTCCGACCTCATAAATAGAACCGGCAGCAACTACAATACTAGAGAATCAAAACAAGAACAAGGTATGTCTACCACACTTGAAGGAGATTCTAAACATTCCCCTGTGCCTACCATGAGCCTCTTGCCAATGGTAATTTGTGCCCTCGTGTACACGCTGTTAAAGTGCACAAAAGGACTAAGGTGCATAGAGAAAATATGTAAGATTAAGGATTATAACTGGTACGTGAAGACAAAAGCCAACATTTTTGGGCCAATACCATATTGGTTTTTAATCATTTACAAACACCCACCACCCCTCCTTTTAACTGGCACAACAATCCCTTTTTTCGTTTTATAAATAGTGTCCCACTATAGCATCTATACAGCCCTGTGGAAGACCTTCGTGAAATCGGCAGGCCCAACGTGAAGGTCGAAACACACCAACGTATTATAACATGGCCAGGGGGCTCACATCCCTACAAAAAAATAGACTTTGGGAGGGTCAGGGAGAATATTCATATCTCCAAGACTTATTGCAATATAAGGATTGAACCGCACCCCGACCACATAGGGCCACTTGGAACCTGCAGGACCAACCATTCAAGGGAGTATATTATACCCCCAATGACATTTACTGGATAACTTTCCAATTTTTCGTTTATACACGCGTGCATAATTGTTATGTCACTTTGTGCATTGTATACTTATTGCTGTGGACAAGAAATGTATGTATATGTGGAATCATTCATATGTCTAAGCCATATTATGTTTGTGTTTTACAATTGTTACAATGTTACGTGTTTGTTTTACTCTGCACTATAACAATATACACAGTGGGGTCTGATAAAAAAGATCCATAGCAAGAAATGTTGTTTCTGTCACAGTATTTTTATTGCTTATGACGGTTTATTTCATGTAGATGTACCAGTTTTCACTAGGGGATCTATATACACACATATATATCATAGTAATATCACAAATATTGGAAAGTGAGGAGTAATAAGGAGAACACCACAAGGAAACCAGAGGCCTTCGTGCCCATCGGGACACGGACGTTTCATGTGTCTCCGTAAGTGGAATATTGATCTACGGTGAAGGGGTTACCCTTTTGAATATAAAAGCAGGCCCACTAGTAGCATTTAATTTACAGGCCCTGGGCACATGTAGTGCACTTTACCAGGGACTCATGAGTATATTAAATATGCCAATTGGGAATGAGCCAATATTACCATGTTTAGGGGAGAGAGCACAAGCACTTTAGCACTGGTTAGCAGTGGTAAGGTGCACAGAGTTCTAAAGCCAGGAAAAGTTATGTCAGAAAAGTGGAGGGGGTAGGCAAGAAGTTGGAGGGAAGACCACTCAATGGCTCTCAGGTCTAACACAGTCTGTAGCATACATTTTCCTCATCCAAGAGGCTCATTAGATGACATACTGCAGAACATGGGAAGCTGAAATACACTGGAAGTTACACCTACTGACACTACGGATCAGAAGGAAGGATGTTACTTTGCTGTATTGAGAAAGCCTATACATAGGCAAGGTGTCACTGTGTGAGATTAGAAACTTGCGGTCTTGTGACATTGAGAGAGTTAAGAGGGGAAGATTAGAGTAGGTTGGCGGGCTGCTTGCTGGTGGTATTCTATAATGCCAGGCTCAAACTGCTGCACTTTACAAGGAAACTCACAGATTTTGTAGGATTTACAGCTTTAGCTCTGTACTTTTTCCCATATATTGCCAAAAGAGGGAAACCTCTTCCATGTAGTGTGAGAATGCTAACTGCGTGGAGCTATTATGGGTGCCAGAGTAGTGTGCTACTTGCCGAAAAGTGCTTCGATGCCTCGTAAAGGGTAGTAAGCGCTATATAAATGCAATTACAATACAAATTGATCTCATCCTGAAAGTGCAGAACATTGGAGGTACGTCCAAAACCATGGCCCTGATTTAGATCTTGGTGATGGATATCCCATCAACCAAAATATAAATCCCAGAGAATATAATTGAATTTATATTTTGGTGGATGGGATAGCTGTCATTGTTGTGATGGGGTAACCCATCTGCCCCTCTGCCAAGGTCTAAATCGGGATCTATGTCTGTTAAGAATCTTGGCCCTCTCTAAGGCCTTTGCCTGGCCCTTTTATTGGCTTGCCAAGAGATTGCCATGGCTGGTAAGTCTGCTTTTGCTGTCACTATTATGGACTAAGTCTCTAGATTGGTATGGGAAATCATTTACTTGAGGTTGTTAGACATTCTGTTTGCAGACTTCTGTGACTGGGCTTTAGGGGTGCTGTTTTCCTATAGTAATTAAATATTTGTGCATGTGAATACTCTCATAACGTCGTCATTTGGGGGGCACATCTCCTCCTCCTTTGGAGCTCAGCGGGTGGTCATGTACTGTATTGTTTAACTTCTGTGAAGTCTTAGTTCAGCTTTGTGTACAAGGGTGAAGGAGACCATAGTATATATAAGCGCCATGCACAGTTCATTGCCAAATGTGTGTATAGTTTTATGACAGACTGAAGTTTGATGAGTCATTTTGCAGCACATTGTTTGACTGCACTCATGTCTGGGTGCACCATACATGGTACCCGGGCTCACCTCAGTGTATTGTTGAGAGGGCACACAATACATGCATTAGTGCCATACGTAGTTTAGTACAAATTGGTGTCTAATTGTAAGCCGATAATCTATGTGTGTAGTGCATTATGAACTTTGATTTGTAACTCCCCATTGGGCTAAACTGTTTGTTTGCAAACTCTTTGGTTACACTTTGCTTAAAATAAATAAAGCACAGTTTGTCACATCAACACCATAACACACCATTCATACAACTATGGGCATTATTATGAGTTTGGCGGTGCAGGAGTGGGACCACCCCGCAACCGCAGCACCAAACCCGTGTAGGAACTGCCCACCAGATCAGGAGTTTTTCCCCGTCTGGCCGGTGGTTCTTTGGCATTCTCAGAAATAGGCACCGCAATGGGAACATCAAAGTAATTTCCTGCACGGCATGGACTGCTGCAGTCCATGCCATGCAGGTACTGCTGTGCATGCACACAGGGGGTCATAGGTTGCAACCACAGGCATGAGGAGCCAGGGCCCTCTAGGGCCCCCTTTATTTACTCGCTACCGCAACTTTCATGGAGGTCACACCACCATGGAAAGTGTGGCGGTAAGGTAACTCGTAATACGCTTGGCGGGGCAGCAGTGGCCCCGCCAAGCATATTGTGGCTTCAAGACCGCTGCACCATCGCCAGGGATCTCTGATCCCTGGTGGTTGCAGTTGACCCAGGACTCCTCGACCACCCTGGTCCTAACAAGGAGATCCGAAGACTGTCACTGCTGCGCCCCGGGGAGTCTGGTGGCCCGTGGACAGCCAAACTCATAATAGCCTGTATGTCACATGTACATCATAGCATACCATCCACACACATGGATGACCACATAGGGACAGAGTACTCAGTGGCGAATTCCAATTCACCTCCTGCACTTGTTCATGGGAGATATTTACATAGATCTCACATAGGCAGACACATGCACAAACCTACTGGCATTCTCTCAAACACGCAACCAAGCAGACCATCAATAAACTGGCAGACACCAATTGGTACAATTTATCTTCATATGATATTTATGACACATAGCTGTCAACTATCTGTCATTATAATTGGTTTTTTTATTTATGTACTGTCAATGATGTTTAAGAATGTTAGGGGTTGTAGTGCAGTAAACATGAATTGACTTTCAAGTGCACATAATAACAAAGGGTTTGTTTTCAAGACTACAGTTCCATTAATACTTCATATTTCCTTTTTAAATTCTTTCCTTGCAGCTTTTCCTGTTTTCTGAAACACACAACCAATGGGCTTCCAGTAAGCAGAACAACTATGGCAAATGCTGTGTCTGGGTTTCGTTTATCCACAGTTGACCCAAATCAACATAGTACGTATTGTATAAGTTGTCACTTCCCCTTGGAATCATCTGTATATTCTGTTTTTAATTCATTATTAGATGAAGGCTGCACATGTGTAAAGTAACGACTTCAGTTTCCTTAGATTTCATTGTTATATGAGGTTATAGTCTATAAACAGTTTGTACAGTTTTATATATTTGTAATGCAGATATAAAAGCAACATTATCAAACATGATATTTACCAAACATGTAGTCTTAGAAAGATGTTAACAATGCTTTATATTCCTTTGTTTCTTTCTTTTTTGTTAATGTATTTAGTGTTTCAGTATGTATATTACAATTTGCATCAATATGTATTTTACAAAAACTGATAGATTTCTAGACTGAGTTATATTCCTTAATTCTTGAATCTTTATAATTAATTCCTCATTCTTGATTCTTGATGTTTCAAAAATACCTTGTGAAGCACATAGTGTCAGTAATTGTTTACAATTGGTTAATTTTCAAAATATAGGTTTCACCTCCATACGTCAGAGATATCTCCAACTACTTTACTATTTTTGCACCACAAAAGGCATAGCTGCTGTCCAACTTTCTCAACACAAAACCTTGGATTTCATTTTTGTTTGCCTTAAACAACACTTTGTGAGTAATTGGGTTGTTGATTGACTGGGGTGTGAGTCCTGGTCATGCAACAGCCACAATCCATTGCAGGGTGAACTAAAAAAAGTCCCTAATTTGACCAGTGTATAACCCTGGGTAGCTTGGCACAAAAAGCAGTCAGGATTAACTTAGAGGCAATGTGTAAAGTATTTATGCAGCACACAAACAGTAATAAAGTGAAAACCCAACACTAGAAAAATTCCAAACCAATTTAGAAAAATACATTTTAATAAAGTATTTGACACCAAAATAGCAAAATTCCAATCAGTAGAACCAGAGTTATGAATTGTCAATGTTTTAGGTGAAATCTAGCACCTAAAAGATCAACGCACCAACCAGGGACATCTATTTTTTTATTTTTTATTCATGAGTTTTATATAGCGCTAGCCATACCCAAAGGTATTGGAGCACTTTACAACATAGGTTACGGGGAGATCATCAGACAGAAAATAGAGAAAACAATGGTATACATGTTGATTCCATGCGAATCGAAGGTCTTCGAACACATTACAGCTAAGATAACAGGAAGTCACATAATATAGGAGTGAAATACACACTGACTCAGGAGAGGGACCCTTTCCATAAGGGGGGTACAGTGAGGTAGAAGTCTTGGTGTCAAAGTGGCTGAGTGCTGCAATGGGCGAGAGTCTGTGGCAGCTGTCCATTCGGGAAGGATTGGTTGAGGTAGAGGTCTTTGAGCTGCTTTTTGAACTTTAAAAGGAAGGGGGTAGTCCAGATGGGACAGGGATGGCGTTCCAAATTTTGGGCGCATTCCCAGAGAAGGATCGAGATGAGGTTTTTTGTTTTCGATTTTTCAGGGGGATGAGGAGTAGAGTCTTGGTGCCCCTGAGGCTCCTTGCCTGACCGGCTTTCTTGAGTTTGGTGGACAGGTAGGCAGGTTTCCCAGCGTGGAGAGCTTTGTGCATGAGGCAGGCAGTTCTGAAGTTGGCACGCATTTCAGTTGGGAGCCATTTTAGTTCTCTGAGTGCAGGTGAGATATGTTCAAATTTCCATACTTCGGTGACCATTCTGGCTGCTGCATTCAGAGTTGATTTGAGGGGAGCTAAGTGGGACTTTCCTGTTCTGGTGAGGGTTGCATTCCAGTAATCCAGTCTGGATAGCACCAGGGATTGAGTGGCTTGTTTGAGGTCGTTGGGAGGAATGAAGTGTTTTATTTTGTTGAGCAGTTTAAGGTTGAGGAAGGTGCTCTTAGCGAAGTTTTTGATGTGATTGCCCATGTTTAATTTTGGGTCTAGAGTGATTCCCAGTGATTTTACAGAGTCGGCCAGGGTGAGATTGTAAGTGAGAGCTTCAATGGCTTTTAGTCATTCTGTGATTTTAGGGTTCTGCTCCTTATTGGAAATGAGAAGAATTTCAGTCTTGTCTTGGTTTAGTTTCAGGTGATTAAAGGAAGTCCAACACTGGCAATCAGTCAGAGTGTTGTTTAGTCTGTGAATATCGTCAATGGAGGAGGCTTCGAGATAAATCTGGGTGTCGTCCGCACAGAGGTGGAAGGGGATGTTGGTTTTTTTTAGTATGGAGGTGAGAGGTTCCATGTAGATGTTGAAAAGTTGTGGGGAAATAACTGATCCTTGGGGTACACCCCTGCTGATGGGGCGTGAGTCAGACAAGAAGTTATTGATTTTTATTCTTTGGGCGCGGTTCTGTAGAAAGGAGGTGAACCACTGTAAGACTACCTCATCCGCTCCTACCCTTTCTTGCAGTACCTTAATGAGTAGTTTGTGGTCAACAGTGTCGAAGGCTGCAGATAGGTCTAGGAGAATGAGTAGACAACATTGGTCTTTGTCTAGTGAGTTGTGGATATATTCTATGACATTCAGCATCGCTGTCTCTGTGCTGCTGCCTTGTCTGAAACCTGATTGGTGGGGGTCTAAAAGGTTGTTGCCATCCATGTGTTGGGTAAGTTGGAGGAGAACAATTTTTTCCATGATTTCGGCTAGGAGAAGGAGATTAGAGAAGGGTCTGAAGTTGTTAGGATCCTTTGTGTCAGAGTCCGTTTTTTTTAGTAGTGGAGTGATTTGTCCGATTTTGAGACAATCAGGCATGACTCCGGTTCTCAGGTAGCTGTTTATGATCTTGGTCCAGATCGGTGCTAGGGTGAGATTGAGCTTTTTGGCCAGTTGGGCAGGAATGGGGTCCGAGACGTGCAATGGTGGAGTGGAGCTGGAAATCATTTTTGAGATCACCGCTTCGGAGATGAGATTAAAGGATTTCCAATTGTTTGGTTGGTGCTTGGGAGTGGTAGCTTCTGTGTCAGTAAACAGGATGTTGTGGGAGGGGGGCTCCGTGTGCGTCAAGGCAGAGCTCAATCTTTGTGATTTTAATCGTCAAAGAAGTTAGCACAGTTCTCACATAGGTCTTTGGAGGCTTGAACTGAGGTGGGGGGGTTTGAAAGTGTGCTCTCTGATGAGATTGAAGAGTTCTTTTGGCCTGTTTTTAGAGTTGTCTAGAGCACTGCAGAAGAAGGACTATTTTTTTGCTCTTAATGTGGTTTTTGTATTTCCTGCGTACTGCTTTGAGTCGGTTGAGGAGGGTTGTGGATGGATTGTTCTGCCAGAGTCTTTCTGCAGCTCTCAGCTGGCTTCTTTTGAAGTTTATGTCAATGTTGAACCAGGATCTCGATGGGGTGTTCCTGACTCTTTTTTTCTTCAAGGGGGCTAATTGGTCCATGATGGAAGTCAAAGATGTATTGGATTGGGAGGTGAGTTCCGTTGTGGAGGGGTTGACAGTGGTGGAGGGAAGGAGTGAGCATACCCTTTCCTCCAGGTCTGTAAGGGAGATTTGACTTAGATTTCTCACCCAACGGAGAGGTTCTTGCTTGCTGGGCAGGCATTGAGTAGATTGGTTGTTGTGGAATAGAATGATATGATGATCGGACCAGTCAACCGGCAGGATGTGGTTGATAGTGACTGTGCCTACTTGTGCAATATTAGCATCTAGTATTGCTCCTCTGTTGTGTGTTTGTTCTGTGCAGTGTTAAGTAAGGTTATTGTTGTGTAGAAGTTCGTTTAGGGATTGGATCCGCGAATTGTTTTCCTCGTTCCAGTGTATGTTGAGGTCGCCTAGTATTATGCTGTTGGTGTTCTGAAGTACGCAGTGAGTTATCAAATCCGAAAGGTGTTCTCCGAATGCGGCGGTGTTACCAGGAGTATGGTAAAGGACATCTAGTAGCGCAAGATCGGGTCAAAGTTGTAAGGTCAGGCCAACTATGATGGAGTGTGGTTCGGATACAAACAGAGGGTTAGGCACCGTCCGCGCTTACCTTTGGACTTATAAAATCTTTGGTAGAAAAGTGTCTGAGAAGGTAGAGGTTCAGCGAGGCAAGGCTGCAGGAGTGTCCGAGAAGGGAGCTTTATAGTCAGATGGCCGTAGAGTGAAGTGACAGCGAGAATATTTACCTTGAGACTTAGCAGGCGAAATGGAAGTTGTAAATCTCCAGCAGGATGAAGCAGGAAGCTGTAGCTAAAGACAGTCCATTCCACGAGGTAGGACAACCCTATGACGAAGGACCCACTGAAATGGATATGCTGCTGGGGAGAAGAACTTAGAAGGAGAAGCTTCTGGAAAGGTTCTTTGAAGTGCATGGAATTTCATGCCTCCACCTCCCTGGCTCCAAGCTGCTTGCAGTGACAATACAGTGGTGTTAAGTTTATTGTGAAGATACAGGACACAGTCTATTCAAGTGCAAGTTGGATTGTGCTCAGCTCCACCGCCAGGCCCCCTAATCCTGTCAGCAATGGGCCATTAAGGCAAAGTTAATGCCATTATTGTGTGACTGTATGTGAGGAAATCACAAAGTCTAGCTGTCAGCTACACCCATTCATGTGACTCAGGACAAGCTGCAAGCACAAAGGGTTGAGGGCAGGAAAATGCCAACTTTCTAAAAGTCCTAAACAAGAAAGGGTTAGGCCCATAATCAGTAAGGCTAGGACAACTATACAATCAAACACCTACACGCATGCCAATACTGATATCAATTCATCCTTACCATCAAACACGATGATCACACATTTCAATTGGAATGACCATATAGTTTGTTTTTCTTGCTTGACTTGTATCATTTTTTCAGAACTTATCAAAAAGGGGAGAGTGAATTATTCATTTAATTGAAACACAAATTTGTCACAAAACAATACAATACACAGAGACACAAAGTAACAATTGTTACAATGCAAAAAATCAAAACAATCGCATAAACAATACATCAACTATAATCACATATTACAAAAATCTTTGTTGCTCAGGTTCTGTAATAATGAAAACAATTTGGTTTGTTTTTTTAATGAAAAACGCCCTGCACACTGGCGTTACAACGCCCAGCTTCACTTCTTTCTACAAGGGCAATACCAAACAGTGTACCTATCGAGCTCATGAAGAACAATCCCATTTGTAATTTAACTTAATTCACACCATGAGCATCAGTGGTAATGCATACATAGAACACTTGTTTGGTGGAAAATAGAAGACGCGTTTCAAACCCTAATGTATGTCTTTAGGGGTTCTCCTCAGGACTCAGAACACACAAAAGAGCTATTTTCTCCAAAATTATCCTTTCAGATTGAAAGATAATTTCTGAAAAAATAATATGTCAATCAAGAAAAAAATACATATGGTCATTCCAATTAGAATGTGGGTTATCTGGTGTTTGATGGTAAGGATGAATTGATATCAGTAGTGGGATGCGTGTAGGTGTTGATTGAACTTTCTAAAAGTGGCATTATCAAAATTGCAATAAAAAATCTGATTTTACCATTAAAGAGGGTTTATGATTACAATTCCATAGGTACCAAACATGACATGTCTACCTCCTCTCAATTAGGAATTGCAGCTTATTAAATGTAATTATGAATCCTCTATGTCAGCCTTCCGTTGTGCACTATCATTACTGTATAGCTCGCCCATTAATCACTCTGCATTATATCTTACCTTTTAGATGTACTAATAACACTGCACTGATTTATGATGCAAAAGTCATCAGCTGCTCTTATAATCTTTTTAGACTTTTTAACCAACCAAACATTTTTAATTATGAAAGTAGCATGTAATGTATTTGTAAATGATTTTAGGTACTCATACAATAAATAATTCTACTATGTTATCATATGGTAGGAGTAAGCTTCACAGTAGCAGAAAACAATTTTGGAAGTTTTTCACTACCAGGACATGTAAAACTTAAAAGTACATGCCCAACATTTTAATTACACAGCACCCTGCCCCTGTGGCTACCCATGGCCTACCTTAGTGATGACGTATATGGGATAAAAGGGGACTGTAAAACTTGGCAAGGGGTTTTACATGATAAGTAGACATGGCAGTGTGACATTGCATTCAGACTGCAATGGCAGGCCTGAGACCTGTTTGAAGGGCTATTTAACTGGGTGACACAATAAATTCTACAGACCCACTGGTAACATTTAATTTACAGGCTTGGATTGGTTAACATAGAGTTTCAGTATGCATATTGCAATGTGCATCGATATATATTTAAAAAGCAAAAAGATAAACTACTAGAGTGAGGTGTATTCCTCAATTCCTCATTCTTGATTTTTTATTCTTGATGTGTTAAATCTAACTTGTAAAGGAGCACCACTTCGCTTCACTCCTCTCCATGCCACTCAACTCTACACCACTCCACACCAATGAACTCTACACCACTACTCTATACCACTCCACTCTACTCTGTACCACTTCATTCTAAGCCATTTCACTCTACTCTGAAACAACTTACTCTAAGCCACTACCACAATAATCAGCCCGAGTTTTCTAAGTACATAGTGTCAGTAATTTTTACATTTGCGTAATTTCCAAAATGTATATTTGACATCCATACATCAGCAATATCCCACACTTCCTTACTGTTCGTGCATCACAAAAGGCATAACTGTTGTCCAACATACTCAAAACAAAACCTTGGATTACATTCATTATTGTCAGCCTTCGATGACCCCTTCACACAAAGACCTTCGAGCAGTACTTAAAGGTATGCCTTAGGAACCCATAAAATGAGATTAATTAATAAACATCAACAGGTACTATATGTAAACAGTATTAATTATTGGCTCAATCCACCTTTTTCTTGTGACAGACTTGCAACTGAAGAAGTCATTAATTTCAAACACCTACTTTATGCTGTAATCTGTAGGAATGAAACATGGTGAATGCTTTTGTGTAAGTTTAATATACTACTGAATAGAGTAGAAACATATGTTACATACACTTAGTTTTCAATCAATCAATGAATCAATCTTTATTTCGATCAATTTAAGATCATAAAAGACAATTTACAATAAAGAGGACCGATTTATCTCAATGAATAAATATGAATCTTAACATAACAAATACATCTAAAATTACAGTCGTATTAAAAGGCCTTAAACTAGGTTTATAGGAGTGAACAAAGAAAGGGATTCAGAATGTAGGTACATATCCACGAAATCATATGTTTGTTGGTGTTCTCAAGCAAGTGTAAAGCATTTTCTTTACTTATCTGGGAATCCAATAGATCCAGTTACACACGCCATGGGGAGTGTAGAAAAGAGTTCCTAATAATGTTTGAATTAACTGAATTGGTGAATGTATCTGGAATTCTTTATCAAAAGAAGTGAAATTCCATAAATGTCCTAACATAAGGCATGCATTCTGTTCCCACTACATACAATGTGCCCACAAAGGGTAAATAAGAAATTCACCACTGTCCGCGAATACCAAGCACTTACACAGCTTTGTGTGTTGCATTGGTCAAGTGGTAATGATACATTTTTTTTACTAGGTCGGACGGCATGTTGATGATTACCAAGTTGTAAATGTTACTGTAAATCTTGGACATGTTTTTGCATTGTAGAGCAATCATAATTCTGTCCTTAAAGGGTAAAATGATTGTTCTTCCCTAGACCAATAATGAGCTGGATGTGGAGTGTAATACTTCTTCAGGTTAGCCAGAGTGGATGAATCACAAGAAGCTGGTGAATGCAGCAGGACCAGGGCTGTTTCAGTTTTCATGAAGTCTGCTTCATAGAGGTCAAGTTGGATGTTGCAGAGAAAGAATTAGTGGCAACATGCTGTCTGGTACTCCTATCACTGTCCATGGATAAAGGATGCATTGGGTCAATTGCGTTACCCTGGAATTCCTTGCATTAAGAGAGTCAGATCATTTTATTGGGTATCCCCTGAATAAGGAACTGACTTTAAGAATCAGTAATAAATAGGAAATATGCAATATGCCTGATCTATTGTAATCTACTTTTTAAGTAATATCACACATTAGGTGAGCTTTTTGTATGATACACTTTGTTCTGCTTACTTTAAGGTTGTTTCACAAACACCTACAAGGACGTTGATTTCCTTGGCAGCGACATTAGGGCTGCCATTCGAGAAGACACTATAGAGTACCTGGATGCATGCACCGAGTCCCCTGACTGTCAGTTCTTCACCTATGTTACAGAGAATTATAACCAAGCTCCAGAACTGCAGTAGGGACACAGTGTTATGGCATTACTGTGGAACAGCATTGTGTTTATTTTCTTTATTTTGTACAACATTGTGTGTTGTGGAACAATTTGACACTCTAAAATTCAATCTCACACCTATTCACATAAGAACTTTGAACGATTTGCCACATGCACAGAGGGACCAGGTAGAGAAACAGGCTCCACAATATCAAACAAAATAAGCAATCCCAAATGTATACCCATCAGCATTTAGAGAACGTTACTTACCCATCATAAATCATCAACCTACGGAGGTAAACAGCTCTTAGTTGGCAGTTGCAGTGACATTCTAATACATGTTGTATGTAGATCGCTGCTCTTGTAGATTGTTTTTTGTTTCTCAAACAAAGATCATTTTTTTTATTTGTTCCAGTAAATTGAAGTCTTTGGTGGCAGAATTCTGAACTCTAAATTATATTATGCTAACAAGCCATAGGTAGGGTCTGACACATATCAGATCCGCTTAGCATTATAGTAGATTTGTGCCACGGCGAGAATCATCTTTTTGGGCCACAGGTTTCTTCTGGCCATGATGACAGAAAAATACTTTACACCATCCACCCGAAATAGGGTTTACCAAGTAATGCCTTCCACTGGCATCCCTACAGATGCTCCGTCAACAGAAAACCAAAGGTCTGGCTGCCACTAAATGAGGCAGGCGGACCAAGGGTTTAGATTGCAAGGGAGTAACCTGTCTGCCAAACTCTAAATGAGGCTCTACATCATCAGAAGATATATAATCCATTGGTCATAAAAAAATAAAGGAATTCTCGTAGATCATAAACATCTCGTTTAATCAAAGATGAGCCAAAAGTGTTTGAAAATAAAGATTAAAAATGGAGTGATGCCTTACCATCATTAATGTAAGACAGAATTTCTGATATGATTGAGCATAAGCTAAGAGATTGTTGCATATTCAAGTCATAAACTTAGATGATCCTCCAATCACTTGGTGTGAAACTATCCCTTAATCTATGATAGGAAATCTATGCACATATCATCTCCTAACATATTCATGTTCAGGTGTTTTTGTGTAGCAATGGCCTTTTGGCTCATATACATAGATTCATAGGAAGCCTTCATCAGGATAAAAGGTAAAGGACGGGCATTTATAATTTGTCCCCTTTATGACAAGTTGAAATAATAAATATATTACAGTGTATGACAATAGTCACATATTTTTTATAGAAATCTCTTGTGACATGATCCCTGTTGAAAATGTCCCTGAGCAAAATCAACATCTAATTTGTACAGTAAGGGCACTGGTCAGTGGGAGTCTAGTACAGTTAGTTGGTTTGGAAACTAACTACACAAGACTACCGCCAACGTCATCTGAGCTAAATATCAATTGCACGTTTGCTTTCGGGACACTGGATAGAATCGAAAATGTCTCATCAAGACATTGTCCTGACATTATCTTTCATGTCTTCTTTAAACAAGTAATGTCCTCATGAAAATTTCACACATGTTACCAGCCAAATTAAATTTAGAAGAAAGAGCATGTATTTAATGGCTGAGGGGGCAGCTCGCATCACTGAGGATAGCAAAGATAGCTTAACCTGGGGAAAGCTCCATTTTCAAATAATTACGTGGGATCAGTGTTTCATGCTTCCACCAATATGCACTGCAGTATATTACAACCTACCAAGAAGGATGTACAATCAATGAAAATAATCCGTGGTATCAGCAAGGCTGCGTATTTAATGAGAAATGTCTGGAATCACCGTAATTTTGTATGTTTATGAAAAAGCTCTGTGCTATCAATAAAGCAGTAACTTCAATTGGGATGCTCTGTCTTTTAATTCCAGTAAGATGTGCTTCTAGAACTTCGCTATGAAGCTGCCATCTCCACCAGTCATTAATATCCTTGCCGGTGTTGTCTCTGGCTTCAGCCCAAGGGTCTGCTATGACTACAACACTTGTAAGTACTGGACAATAGCCAGGTTGCTTCTGAGGGCCTTGCTGATGTGAAAGTAGTGTGCAAATGCAAGAAATATTTTTGAGGTAGACAGTGTGACACTTATAGTTACCCAGTAACCTTTGCTTCATGTAATGAATTGAATTTCTTTGCTCTTCCTTTGCTCTTCCCCATCTCTTTCGAAACTCAAACATACCCTAATCCGCAAATGCATAATGTAAAGCTCTATCTCATTCCCCATCTCCTTCTAATGACAAATAGTCCTCCCTTGTTGGCTCCATTCCACACTTCCCCATCCCCACAGTTGCAAGCCACACCACACAAATGTTCTCTCTTTTCAGACCAGAGAGCTCTTGTTTTCTGGCCAACAGACCACAAAGAGACTCTACCTGCTGATGAACAATGTTGACTTCATCTCCAGCTAAAGTGTAATTAAAAACTTTGAAAGTAATGCAAAATTCCACTGCCAGGCTCACTTGGGAGTGAGTTGAGCACTGGCTGTTGATGCAGTTCTATTTGTGGTCATCCAAGTTGACCCCCAGCAAGGCAAGTCACACAACCACAGCAATTGTGCTTCATTTCATGTGCACACACCCACACACTTCTTCAAGCACTTCATTGCCCTCACTTTGAACCACCTTCCATACTATTTTCCAGTCTCAGGTGTCACCTCAGGTGGGAAGCTGGCTGCAAACTCTACCTCTTGAGCACTAGCAGTGGAAGCACCCAGGTGACACCGAGTCAAAGGACACAGTGGAGGCCTCACAGTACAGGACATCATGGTAGGGTGACTCAGAAGAAAAAGGGGTTTTTGTTGGCGGATGCTGCCAGGAACAAGAAAGTTTGATGGAGGAGGGTGGATGACCAGTTGGTTGTGGTTTAAGGTTTATTGTGTGAAAAAAAGACAAGTAGAAATAGTGAGCAAAAAGCACCTACAGTGAGGCAGATGGAAAGAGTATTGTAAGGAATAAAGTAAGTATATCGACTGTGTGTATCATGGAACAGACATGAATTTGGCCCGTAGGAGTATGCCACCTACTGAGAGATGGGTGGTGGACAAGAACTGAAATAGGATGACCTGGATGAGATGTGTCCTGGAGGCACCCCCCTGTAGGAGATGTAATGACTTCCGACATAGACTAATATTACCATATTCATTCATCTACCTGATCTTTCTTCATTCAACCACCACTTGCTTTTTAAACACTTCTTCCTATGTCTGCCCCCACCGTCTGACCCTCTGTATCTACCATCACTGTTTCTACTTCTGCCTAACCCTCTGACCATTTTCTGTGATCCCCCTTAGTCTGTGTCTGCATTCCAAGTCCTGCTGCCTACCATCACAGTTGTGATGGAGATCTACAAAGTCTTTTCCACTGCCTTACATTATCTGATAGATTTCTAGACTGAGTTATATTCCTTAATTCTTGAATCTTTATAATTAATTCCTCTTTCTTGATTCTTGATGTTTCAAAAATACCTTGTGAAGCACATAGTGTGGATGTATGTCGTTACAACGCACACTTTTACAACGCATGCACTTACAACGCATTTTTTACAACGCACAATCCATCACAACGCATGACATTACAACGCAGGACACTACAACGCATTTTTAAAAACTACCTTTACAACGCATTTCCATTACAACGCATACTACCTTTACAACGCATACCATTACAACGCATAATATTAAATTGCATTTAAGGTAAGTATTAGATAGTATAGGGGTAACAATTACTATTCTAACTCCAGGGGGTGCAACAGTAGGGTAAGTGTTGGATAGTATAGGGTTAAAAATTACTATTCTAACTCCAGGGGGTGCAACAGTAGGGTAAGTGTTGGATAGTATAGGGGTAAAAATTACTATTCTAACTCCAGGGGGTGCAACAGTAGGGTAAGTGTTGGATAGTATAGGGGTAAAAATTACTATTCTAACTCCAGGGGGTGCAACAGTAGGGTAAGAGTTGGATAGTATAGGGGTAAAAATTACTATTCTAACTCCAGGGGGTGCAACAGTAGGGTAAGTGTTGGATAGTATAGGGGTAAAAATTACTATTCTAACTCCAGGGGGTGCAACAGTAGGGTAAGTGTTGGATAGTATAGGGGTAAAAATTACTATATTATGCGTTGTAATGGTATGCGTTGTAATGGTAGTATGCGTTGTAATGGAATGCGTTGTAAAGGTAGTTTTTAAAAATGCGTTGTAGTGTCATGCGTTGTAATGTCATGCGTTGTAATGGATTGTGCGTTGTAAAAAATGCGTTGTAAGTGTAGTGCGTTGTAAAAGTTGCGTTGTAAAGGTTGTTCCCCCATAGTGTCAGTAATTGTTTACAATTGGTTAATTTTCAAAATATAGGTTTCACCTCCATACGTCAGAGATATCTCCAACTACTTTACTATTTTTGCACCACCAAAGGCATAGCTGCTGTCCAACTTTCTCAACACAAAACCTTGGATTTCATTTTTGTTTGCCCTAAACAACACTTTGTGAGTAATTGGGTTGTTGATTGACTGGGGTGTGAGTCCTGGTCATGCAACAGCCACAATCCATTGCAGGGTGAACCAAAAAAAGTCCCTAATTTGACCAGTGTATAACCCTGGGTAGCTTGGCACAAAAAGCAGTCAGGATTAACTTAGAGGCAATGTGTAAAGTATTTATGCAGCACACAAACAGTAATAAAGTGAAAACCCAACACTAGAAAAATTCCAAACCAATTTAGAGAAATACATTTTAATAAAGTATTTGACACCAAAATAGCAAAATTCCAATCAGTAGAACCAGAGTTATGAATTGTTAATGTTTAAGGTGAAATCTAGCACCTAAAAGATCAACGCACCAACCAGGGACATCTATTTTTTTATTTTTTATTTATGAGTTTTATATGGCGCTAGCCATACCCAAAGGTATCGGAGCACTTTACAACATAGGTTACGGGGAGATCATCAGACAGAAAATAGAGAAAACAATGGTATATATGTTGATTCCATGCGAATCGAAGGTCTTCGAACACATTACAGCTAAGATAACAGGAAGTCACATAATATAGGAGTGAAATACACACTGACTCAGGAGAGGGACCCTTTCCAGAAGGGGGGTACAGTGAGGTAGAAGTCTTGGTGTCAAAGTGGCTGAGTGCTGCAATGGGCGAGAGTCTGTGGCAGCTGTCCATTCGGGAGGATTGGTTGAGGTAGATGTCTTTGAGCTGCTTTTTGAACTTTAAAAGGAAGGGGGTAGTCCAGATGGGACAGGGATGGCGTTCCAAATTTTGGGTGCATTCCCAGAGAAGGATCGAGATGAGGTTTTTTGTTTTCGATTTTTCAGGGGGTTGAGGAGTAGAGTCTTGGTGCCCCTGAGGCTCCTTGCCTGACCGGCTTTCTTGAGTTTGGTGGACAGGTAGGCAGATTTCCCAGTGTGAAGAGCTTTGTGCATGAGGCAGGCAGTTCTGAAGTTGGCACGCATTTAAGTTGGGAGCCATTTTAGTTCTCTGAGTGCAGGTGAGATATGTTCAAATTTCCATACTTCGGTGACCATTCTGGCTGCTGCATTCAGAGTTGATTTGAGGGGAGCTAAGTGGGACTTTCCTGTTCTGGTGAGGGTTGCATTCCAGTAATCCAGTCTGGATAGCACCAGGGATTGAGTGGCTTGTTTGAGGTCGTTGGGAGGAATGAAGTGTTTTATTTTGTTGAGCAGTTTAAGGTTGAGGAAGGTGCTCTTAGCGGAGTTTTTGATGTGATTGCCCATGTTTAATTTTGGGTCTAGAGTGATTCCCAGTGATTTTACAGAGTCGGCCAGGGTGAGATTGTAATTGAGAGCTTCAATGGCTTTTAGTCATTCTGTGATTTTAGGGTTCTGCTCCTTATTGGAAATGAGAAGAATTTCAGTCTTGCCTTGGTTTAGTTTCAGGTGATTAAAGGAAGTCCAACACTGGCAATCACTCAGAGTGTTGTTTAGTCTGTGAATATCGTCAATGGAGGAGGCTTCGAGATAAATATGGGTGTCGTCCGCACAGAGGTGGAAGGGGATGTTGTTTTTTTTTAGTTTGGAGGTGAGAGGTTCCATGTAGATGTTGAAAAGTTGTGGGGAAAGAACTGATCCTTGGGGTACACCCCTGCTGATGGGGCGTGAGTCAGACAAGAAGTTATTAATTTTTATTCTTTGGGTGCGGTTCTGTGGAAAGGAGGTGAACCACTGTAAGACTACCTCATCCGCTCCTACCCTTTCTTGCAGTACCTTAATGAGTAGTTTGTGGTCAACAGTGTCGAAGGCTGCAGATAGGTCTAGGAGAATGAGTAGACAACATTGGTCTTTGTCGAGTGAGTTGTGGATATAATCTATGACATTCAGCATCGCTGTCTCTGTGCTGCTGCCTTGTCTGAAACCTGATTGGTGGGGGTCTAAAAGGTTGTTGCCATCCATG
The DNA here is from genome assembly GCF_964204655.1 of Triturus cristatus. Classification (NCBI taxonomy): domain Eukaryota; kingdom Metazoa; phylum Chordata; class Amphibia; order Caudata; family Salamandridae; genus Triturus; species Triturus cristatus. The sequence continues at coordinate 1,086,460,428 of NC_140581.1, read as the reverse complement.
TGTTGGGTAAGTTGGAGGAGAAGAAATTTTTCCATGATTTCGGCTAGGAGAGGGAGATTGGAGACAGGTCTGAAGTTGTTAGGATCCTTTGTGTCAGAGTCCGTTTTTTTTTGTAGTGGAGTGATTTGTCCGATTTTGAGACAATCAGGCATGACTCCGGTTCTCAGGTAGCTGTTTATGATCTTGGTCCAGATTGGTGCTAGGGTGCGATTGAGCTTTTTGGCCAGTTGGGCAGGAATGGGGTCCAAGACGTGCAATGATGGAGTGGAGCTGGAAATCATTTTTGAGATCACCGCTTCGGAGATGAGATTGAAGGATTTCCAATTGTTTGGTTGGTGCTTGGGAGTGGTAGCTTCTGTGTCAGTGAACAGGATGTCGTGGGAGGGGGGCTCCGTGTGCGTCAAGGCAGAGCTCAATCTTTGTGATTTTAATCGTCAAAGAAGTTAGCACAGTTCTCACATAGGTCTTTGGAGGCTTGAATTGAGGTGGGGGGGTTTGAAAGTTTTCTCTCTGATGAGATTGAAGAGTTCTTTTGGCCTGTTTTTAGAGTTGTCTAGAGCACTGCAGAAGAAGGACTATTTTTTTGTTCTTAATTTGGTTTTTGTATTTCCTGCGTACTGCTTTGAGTCGGTTGAGGAAGGTTGTGGATGGATTGTTCCGCCAGAGTCTTTCTGCAGCTCTCAGCTGTCTTCTTTTGAAGTTTATGTCAATGTTGAACCAGGATCTCGATGGGGTGTTCCTGACTCTTTTTTGCTTCAAGGGGGCTAATTGGTCCATGATGGAAGTCAAAGTTGTATTGGATTGGGAGGTGAGTTCCGTTGTGGAGGGGTTGACAGTGGTGGAGGGAAGGAGTGAGCATACCCTTTCCTCCAGGTCAGTAAGGGAGATTTGACTTAGATTTCTCACCCAACGGAGAGGTTCTTGCTTGCTGGGCAGGCATTGAGTAGATTGGTTGTTGTGGAATAGAATGATATGATGATCGGACCAGTCAACCGGCAGGATGTGGTTGATAGTGACTGTGCCTACTTGTGCAATATTAGCATCTAGTATTGCTCCTCTGTTGTGTGTTTGTTCTGTGCAGTGTTAAGTAAGGTTATTGCTGTGTAGAAGTTCGTTTAGGGATTGGATCCGCGAATTGTTTTCCTCGTTCCAGTGTATGTTGAGGTCGCCTAGTATTATGCTGTTGGTGTTCTGAAGTACGCAGTGAGTTATCAAATCCGAAAGGTGTTCTCCGAATGCGGCGGTGTTACCAGGAGTATGGTAAAGGACATCTAGTAGCGCAAGATCGGGTCAAAGTTGTAAGGTCAGGCCAACTATGATGGAGTGTGGTTCGGATACAAACAGAGGGTTGGGCACCGTCCGCGCTTACCTTTGGACTTATAAAATCTTTGGTAGAAAAGTGTCTGAGAAGGTAGAGGTTCAGCGAGGCAAGGCTGCAGGAGTGTACGAGAAGGGAGCTTTATAGTCAGATGGCCGTAGAGTGAAGTGACAGCGAGAATATTTACCTTGAGACTTAGCAGGCGAAATGGAAGTTGAAAATCTCCAGCAGGATGAAGCAGGAAGCTGTAGCTAAAGACAGTCCATTCCACGAGGTAGGACAACCCTATGACGAAGGACCCACTGAAATGGATATGCTGCTGGGGAGAAGAACTTAGAAGGAGAAGCTTCTGGAAAGGTTCTTTGAAGTGCATGGAATTTCATGCCTCCACCTCCCTGGCTCCAAGCTGCTTGCAGTGACAATACAGTGGTGTTAAGTTTATTGTGAAGATACAGGACACAGTCTATTCAAGTGCAAGTTGGATTGTGCTCAGCTCCACCGCCAGGCCCCCCAATCCTGTCAGCAATGGGCCATTAAGGCAAAATTAATGCCATTATTGTGTGACTGTATGTGAGGAAATCACAAAGTCTAGCTGTCAGCTACACCCATTCATGTGACTCAGGACAAGCTGTAAGCACAAAGGGTTGAGGGCAGGAAAATGCCAACTTTTTAAAAGTCCTAAACAAGAAAGGGTTAGGCCCATAATCAGTAAGGCTAGGACAACTATACAATCAAACACCTACACGCATGCCAATACTGATATCAATTCATCCTTACCATCAAACACGATGATCACACATTTCAATTGGAATGACCATATAGTTTGTTTTTCTTGATTGACTTGTATCATTTTTTCAGAACTTATCAAAAAGGGGAGAGTGAATTATTCATTTAATTGAAACACAAATTTGTCACAAAACAATACAATACACAGAGACACAAAGTAACAATTGTTACAATGCAAAAAATCAAAACAATCGCATAAACAATACATCAACTATAATCACATATTACAAAAATCTTTGTTGCTCAGGTTCTGTAATAATGAAAAACGCCCTGCACACTAGAGTTACAACGCCCAGCTTCACTTCTTTCTACAAGGGCAATACCAAACAGTGTACCTATCGAGCTCATGAAGAACAATCCCAATTGTAATTTAACTTAATTCACACCATGAGCATCAGTGGTAATGCATACATAGAACACTTGTTTGGTGGAAAATAGAAGACGCGTTTCAAACCCTAATGTATGTCTTTAGGGGTTCTCCTCAGGACTCAGAACACACAAAAGAGCTATTTTCTCCAAAATTATCCTTTCAGATTGAAAGATAATTTCTGAAAAAATAATATGTCAATCAAGAAAAATATACATATGGTCATTCCAATTGAAATGTGGGTTATCTGGTGTTTGATGGTAAGGATGAATTGATATCAGTAGTGGGATGCGTGGAGGTGTTGATTGAACTTTCTAAAAGTGGCATTATCAAAATTGCAATAAAAAATCAGATTTTACCATTAAAGAGGGTTTATGATTACAATTCCATAGGTACCAAACATGACATGTCTACCTCCTCTCAATTAGGAATTGCAGCTTATTAAATGTAATTATGAATCCTCTATGTCAGCCTTCCGTTGTGCACTATCATTACTGTATAGCTCGCCCATTAATCACTCTGCATTATATCTTACCTTTTAGATGTACTAATAACACTGCACTGATTTATGATGCAAAAGTAATCAGCTGCTCTTATAATCTTTTTAGACTTTTTAACCAACCAAACATTTTTAATTATGAAAGTAGCATGTAATGTATTTGTAAATGATTTTTGGTACTCATACAATAAATAATTCTACTATGTTATCATATGGTAGGAGTAAGCCTCACAGTAGCAGAAAACAATTTTGGAAGTTTTTCACTACCAGGACATGTAAAACTTAAAAGTACATGTCCAACATTTTAATTACACAGCACCCTGCCCCTGTGGCTACCTATGGCCTACCTTAGTGATGACGTACATGGGATAAAAGGGGACTGTAAGACTTGGCAAGGGGTTTTACATGATAAGTAGACATGGCAGTGTGACATTGCATTCAGACTGCAATGGCAGGCCTGAGACCTGTTTGAAGGGCTATTTAACTGGGTGACACAATAAGTTCTACAGACCCACTGGTAACATTTAATTTACAGGCTTGGATTGGTTAACATAGAGTTTCAGTATGCATATTGCAATGTGCATCGATATATATTTAAAAAGCAAAAAGATAAACTACTAGAGTGAGTTGTATTCCTCAATTCCTCATTCTTGATTTTTTATTCTTGATGTGTTAAATCTAACTTGTAAAGGAGCACCACTTCGCTCACTCCTCTCCATGCCACTCAACTCTACACCACTCCACACCAATGCACTCTAAACCACTACTCTATACCACTCCACTCTACTCTGTACCACTTCATTCTAAGCCATTTCACTCTACTCTGAAACAACTTCCTCTAAGCCACTACCACAATAATCAGCCCGAGTTTTCTAAGTACATAGTGTCAGTAATTTTTACATTTGCGTAATTTCCAAAATATATATTTGACATCCATACATCAGCAATATCCCACACTTCCTTACTGTTCGTGCATCACAAAAGGCATAACTGTTGTCCAACATACTCAAAACAAAACCTTGGATTACATTCATTATTGTCAGCCTTCGATGACCCCTTCACACAAAGACCTTCTAGCAGTACTTAAAGGTATGCCTTAGGAACCCATAAAATGAGATTAATTAATAAACATCAACAGGTACTATATGTAAACAGTATTAATTATTGGCTCAATCCACCTTTTTCTTGTGACAGACTTGCAACTGAAGAAGTCATTAATATCAAACACCTACTTTATGCTGTAATCTGTAGGAATGAAACATGGTGAATGCTTTTGTGTAAGTTTAATATACTACTGAATAGTGTAGAAACATATGTTACATACACTTAGTTTTCAATCAATCAATCAATCTTTATTTCGATCAATTTAAGATCATAAAAGACAATTTACAATAAAGAGGACCGATTTATCTCAATGAATAAATATGAATCTTAACATAACAAATACATCTAAAAATACAGTCGTATTAAAAGGCCTTAAACTAGGTTAATAGGAGTGAACAAAGAAAGGCATTCAAAATGTAGTTACATATCCACGAAATCATATGTTTGTTGGTGTTCTCAAGCAAGTGTAAAGCATTTTCTTTACTTATCTGGGAATCCAATAGATCCAGTTACACACGCCATGGGGAGTGTAGAAAAGAATTCCTAATAATGTTTGAATTAACTGAATTGGTGAATGTATCTGGAATTCTTTATCAAAAGAAGTGAAATTCCATAAATGTCCTAACATAAGGCATGCATTCTGTTCCCACTACATACAATGTGCCCACAAAGGGTAAATAAGAAAGTCACCACTGTCCGTGCATACCAAGCACTTACACAGCTTTGTGTGTTGCATTGGTCAAGTGGAAATGATACTTTTTTTTTACTAGGTCGGACGGCATGTTGATAATTACCAAGTTGTAAATGTTACTGTAAATCTTGGACATGTTTTTGCATTGTAGTGTATGTCGAATTATTTGCAATCAGTATGGCTGCTTAGAGCGAAGTCCTTAATAGAATTGAAGTATTGATAAATTATACTTTTAAGACTGTCTTATTTGAGCATTTTTTTAAAAACTGAATAACAAATGCTTTGGATTTATGATATTTTGTCTGTTTTAAATGCATTCTGAGGAGATGATTTAGGTTGTCAATGGTTTTAAGGAAAGAATTTTCTGAACGGAACTACTTATGATGAATGAATGAATATAGCAATATTATCCAAGGCAGAGGGCACTCCCAGGTAGTTATTGACCAGGGTGAAGTAGGCCCCTTGGCTTCGCCTCTGGCTCTCTTTTTCCAACTCCGTCAATAACAACTTGAGAGTGCCTTCCACCTTGGCTAATTTTGCTTACTTGTAAATGTGCAGCTCTTCTGCATTCTGTGGGTCACAGTCAAAAGGTGTGTGTGAGCCTCAAATGTAGAGATGGTCTTTCCTGAGAAGAACTTGTTACAGATTGTTTGGATCCAAGAATATTTTTAAATATCTTTGGTCTAATCCCACCCCAACAAACATGATCCCTATTTGGCTGCATAAACCATGCCTGGAGAGATGTTATCCTTAAATAACAAACTATTTCTCAAATTAATCCACAACTTCTATGGGTTTCCCACCATAGATCACTGGTCTGACTCAGGATTCACTTAAAGTAATATTGTGAAATTTACTCCATTCATGCAGCCCGATCAAAGAAAAAGAAGACCCTGAAACTGGGAGTTTCTTACTTTGAAGCAACAAGACAGCAGTCAACTTGAGACTTAATCAAAATCTGAGAGATGTGGCCCTGAGGCATACAGCGACTTCCTTTATTGAAACCCTGAAGTGGGTCTTACCGGAGTATGGCCTCCACATAAGGGATTGAGGAACTCATTTATAGAAGATTTTATCTAGGAGTTAAAAATGTTGAAATATTTTTGATGCCCCATTCCTAAACTCTTCTCCCCATTATTGTGTGCTGCAGTCTTAAAGGCAGTCTTGTGTTGTTAACGTGGGAGGTTTGTGTATGAGGTGCAAACAATTTGTAAATGGTTGGTTTATTGTTGAGAAATGCTGTTTCCTGGTAAAATAGACAGCAATCTCTTTTAAATCCTCAGCATCTAATTAAAAGATGTAAACTAAATAGTAGCTATCGTAGGAATTCCTCCAGAAATTCTATAATATCATAACTCTGATATTTTTTAGCTTTCCCAGGCATATTCTATCTAGCCATATGGCCAGGCATAGTGTGAGATCTGTCAGCGTTAGGGTGGGCTTCCTACAAATGTTTTGCCGTCCTCCTCCATGTTTTTTGCTGATATCGTTTTTGCTGGGTTTAGGACTCTGTGCCCTTTACCACTGCCAACTAGTGCTAACGTGCATGTGCTCTCTGAAACTCATCAATTCAGTTTCAAATTAAATCCTGCATTGTCATGGTGTAGTAAAAGAAATCTGTATTTTGAGTACTATAGCTTGCAAAAATGTAAGATGTGAAATCATCCCACTAATCAATCCTTCTATTGATTTTATTTTAGGTTTCAGATTTAATCATACAATGGTGATTTATATATAATCATTTATCATTTATGTCAAATTGTATGCATTATTTTTTATGGGAGAAAGCTGTATTGAAGAAAATACATCGACTTAAATTATGATCATTGTTAAGGGCAGGGTACCCGACATTACAGCTTAAATTATGAAATACTCATGACTGTACCTTAGGGATTTCGAATGAAAGCTCACAACAAAACCCAAAACATAATTTGAAACATCTTTATTTAGATTATTGAAATACAATTACATTTATTTTGATGAACAGTTTATATTACATAAAAAGCTAACTTTGTCAGAATCACATCGATATTGATGTAATTAGTCCTGAGGCGATTACAGGGATTCCTTGTGCAGAAGGATCCCCTTTCCTGACACTGCCTATCACGCTTTCAAGATGCTATGAGAACCGCGAACAAACCAGCAGAACAAAGGAAAATTGGATAAGGGATAAAGAGAAACACTGGCCTCTTCTGTCGTACCTCAATAGAACATAGTACTGGTTTACACAGACCTAAAAGATTGATATGTCTCGCCTCAGTGATCAAAATATTATTCATTAGGTATGAACATGCCAAATCCCTTATTGCTATTGTTCAATATCTTAGTATCTCTTAATTACTGACTGAATTGGATTGATGAGAGTTAAATAATGTGTCGTCAGACCTAATATCAATCAGACTCCTGGAATGAAGAAACATTACATCAGTTCAGAGGTTTTCCTAAACAGTGGGTCGCAACTCACTGGTGGGTCAGCAATCGGTTGTTTAGTTGGACATGAAAGTCCAAGCAATAAATAAAGACTCTTTTAAATTCTGCATTTATCTTTTCACATTTGCTGCGCTTGAAAGATAGAGGTCAAATGTCAAGCTGTCTTCTGACAAACTGCAGCTTTTTTTTTTTAACATTGGGTTTGGTGTTTACAAACTACTTTCTTGCTTTGCAGTCATTATGTGACTATCTTCCTGGGGTACAAGGAGTATTTGTAACTTTTGGACAGAAAAGTCCTCTGCATGGTGAAAGACATATACCCCTGCCCTGAGTGCCCAACTGTACTCTTGTCTGGATCACTGTCCTAGCAAAAATGGATCATGTGTGTGATCCATAACATAGGCCTGTCTCACGGATTGCAGTATTATTGGACTGGGAAGGTTTCCCAAAGTGCAACCCTCATAGTGGTGGAAGGCTACTGTCTTCACCAAAGAGTTAAGGAGCATGAGCTTGGTGGTAGCAGCATACGGTGTAGTCATCAGTAGGTGTGAACAGAAAATTTGTACCCTGTGTCACTGGAGTGAGGCCTGCAAGCTCACTCACCTTTTTAAAAGTTCAGCTACTGTGTGTTGAACTCCCAATTTGACTACATCAAGTAGATGTAGTGTTGCACAGTGCAGGAGCAGTGACTGTGCTGGATGAATGTGTACCTGGGAAAGGTACAGTACAAGGATAGAATAGTGCTGCGTATTACATGTATGGTTAGTTCATGTACTCAGTGTATGTATGCCTTCAAGAAATACATTACATGAGAGATGTAGTGCTGTGCAATGTGTGTGCAATGAAAGCATGTGCTGAGTCTAAGTGTGCTTGTGAGAAGTGCAATCTATGAAGGACGAAGTGTTGTGTGGCGCGCAAATGGTGAGTGTGTGTGCTGGCAGTGTGCGTGTGCAAAAAGCACACCACAGTAAGATACAGAGAAGCTTCAGTGCTGAACAGTGTGTGCAGAGTGAATGTGTGTGTGTCTGTTGTGGCTCAATACATGGAGGTTAACATTGCTGGACTGTATGTGCGCTGTGTATGTACACTGCTTGCAAATGTGTCTGCACTGTTACTGTTACATGGAGGATCCTGGGATCCATTTTGGGAGGCCTAGGACTTCCTGCTGAAGACATGAGGAGTATAGGAATCCCCCAAGACAGATTTGTGTCTAGCAACATTCCTGTCAGCTGTATGAGACACTGGAAAGAGGGAAAGATAGACTCCTCCTTTACACTTCAAAAGAATGCTCTTTGATTCAGTAACAGATCACAAGGAATGGGCCTGGACACATCTCACGAAGGAGATGGGGCTGATAAGGGAATCGTAAAGAGTAGGGATGGGAGCCTAGGATTAAACATTTGATGACATCCATGTTTGAACTGTAGTCACTCCCATGGCCTGTGTTTTGGGACTATCAGCTTCTGAGTCATTTCAAGAGGAAAGGAGAGACAGAAAAGTGTTCACTTTTTTATTTTTTATTTCTTGGCATTTAGTGTGATATTACATTTGAAGACCATTGTCTCCAACAGTTCACAATAGGCAGGAGGCAGAGGAGGAAGAAAAAGGGGGAGGGGGAGAGGGGAGTGAAAGACATAGTCAGCCAATGTGAGGAACACAATAGCATTGCATCAGATTACATAGTGTGGACTATACATTGGCATTGCTTCTTCATAGTTCAATCTTGATCCATGGGTGTAGTGGCATGAGAAGGAATTTCAGAATATAGATATGTCACTCAGGGTAGTACCACAGGGACATGGGTTAGGACTAGCAGCGTAATTTCGTCTCACAAATATATAATGCTTCCTCATTAGATATAAAAAATTTAAAAATTCAAATATGCGGGGTGTGTCTTGCTACCTCAAATATGTTAAAAATGGCTCCCAAATGCCTTTTGGTCGGGCTGACGGGAGCATCAGTTCCCATTAGTTGGGTAGTTGTTCATGGCAGTATGTTGCATCTTACAACCATGGTGTGCCCTTGGGAGCGGCTTTCTTCCCATGATTATCAAGTTGCCACTTGGCCAGTATTAAGGGCATAGCTGTTAGGCAGCGATGTGTCTGTGGTAAGTTCTTAAAATAGCTTGGGAGGCTAACCGTCGGCATTTGTGGTAAAGGGTGACTGGTGACCTGTTGGAGAATAAAATGTACATCACGCCATTAGTCCGCAATCCTAGGGCATTGCCAAGCTAGAAGAAGGAACGAGGCCTGAGGTGCCGAACATCTCTCACAGTGCGCCTCCTCCCTTGAACCCATATGTTGCAGTGGTATGGACGTACGGTATAACCAGCGCAGTCTATAGTTAAGTGAGAGGGCTTTGGTTTGTTCACAGCAATATGTCCAGTGCTCAGTGGATATAGGTGGGTCTGTGTCCAGCGCCCATTTGGCATGTGCTTTGTGGGTGCATATAGGTGCCTTGTCTTGCATAACTGGTAAAGTCGAGTGACGAGCTTGTGGTGTGAGGTATTCGTCAGTATGTGCTCCAGTGCATATAGCATTGGCAGGGGCTCAGGGAAGGTGGTAAGTCGTGCGCGGCATGTAGCGTGAATCTGATGGTATAATACTACATCCAACACTGTGGGACGGGGAGAGTCTGTTAGTTTAGGTGGTGGAATGAATTGGCCTTTGGGGTATAGGTCAACGAATACAAACGGATTTTGACTGTGTGCTCGTGATCGTGCTCCATCGTCTTGTAGTGCTGGTACCATAGGGTTGCAGGCTATGGGGATGGAGAGGGGGAAGATGCACTTTAGGTTAGCATGCCACCGCAGTCCGTCCCACGCCCATCTAACACAGAGAAAATAGAAAAGTGTACACTTAATTTCAAAAGAAGCAGAACCCAAACATAAAATGTAAAAGACTCAGACCCCAAGTTATATTTGGTGTCTGGAAATTGACAGGGAGGTTGAGACCCCAACATTTGTCATCTGCCAAGTAGTCATATGGGCTGTCTGAAAAGGGGAAGCTCTGCAAGACGTCTGCCTGTGACCAAGACTGAGGGACATAGCCGGTTAGTCTCTCTGCTGAGGGAGATAACATCACTCAGGGAAACCAAGACCACCTGCCCTGGAACCTGGTGCCTGGAAAACCAGCATTTGTCTGCTTGCCTAGACCAATGTGCCCTGTGAGGGAGAGGAAAGCATTGGAAGCACACAGGGGAGCCCTACCAAGAGGTCTCCCTTGGTGATGTGTGAGGATACAGCTGTGTACTGATTGGGTTGTTGCCCATGTGCAGGATTGATTTGGTGACCCCCTTATGCCAGTCAAAGGCCACATTGGACTGAGCCATGCATCGAGTGCTGTGCGGGGAGTGCCAAGCCTGTACAGCCTTGTTGCAGTGACCCTGTATGCCAGAGATGGCCACCGTTGAGGTCATTGTCTGATCAGTGCACCAGGACACATGAACGCCTCAGCGGCAACCCCCTATACCAGGAATGCCCCCGTGGTGTGGGTGATTGCACCGGCAGAATCTGTGTTGTGTCCAGAGGTACCGCTGCACCACCGTATGCCAGGAGGGTCTGCTGGTACTATGCTGCCAAAGAGTTTGGGCTTTTGTCTGAGGCAAGAGTGAAGCTGCGACCAGAGGATCAAGCCCCAAACATCAAGGTCCACCCCTGATAGAACGCTGAGGCCATCACACACTTGCTGGGCTCCTGTTGGGAGCTGGAAGACCAACCTCCTTCCCTCCCCCATGTGAAAAAGACTGACTTTCTGCAGCTACGCAGTATGGGAGCATCTCTGATCATGGATAAAGCTGCAAGCGCTGCTTGAGAGAGAGCCAGCACCTGCCGGGGGACTGCCGCATAAACCGCAAGCAGCCCAATTTCGCTGAACAGGATCAGAGCTTGTGAGGTCCGCGGCCAGGGCACCTGCTGGCATGCTGAATGCATCCTTGCTGCAGGAGCAGGTAAGGCTTGAATTGAGCTTGTTGGGTCCGTGGAACTTGCTGTTGAATGTGCTGCTGTGCTATAGACACTTTTGACTAATTCCTAAGAATCAAATGGGAACTCCTAAATACATCCTACTAGAGTGCATTCCCTGGCTATTCCCACCAGTGAATGGGGAATTATTCCAACCATGTTAAAAGGAAGAGGATGGGACAGGGATTCGCCTGACAAACACTGGAGCTCCGACCTCAAGGGGAATGTGTTGTTGATTATGAATGCCTTTGCATGTGTAGAGTTAGAAATAAAATACTTTTTCATATAAAAGCAAGTCATTGACTGGATATTGATTTATTGACATTACAGTGTGCAGTTAGTTATTAGCTGTTTTCACTAATCCGCATCTGCACTTTTTCCCCGAGGGAGCCTTTGACATCTCGTCCACAGCTACCACTGAGAGTCAAGTGCAGAAGGGCTACTTGGCCCAGTTGCTCGGGATCTATAGTAGGTCGTTCCCCGGGACATCAGGAGTAAAAAGGCCTCAAGCAACATTGTTGGGCACAGCAGCCCCTGCATGTCTCATGGCCCTCTGAAAAGGGTTCTGACAGTAAAATAAAACAAAATGCAAATATCTGTAAATTAATTGTATATATTTAGCAGCTAAGAAAGCAAAAATGAAGCACAATTTGTGTAATTCTGAAGTATGATGGATGCAAATAGTTTAATAGGATCAAAAGAATTCGACACTTGATGATGTACAAATGAATAATAACTAGTCACTAAAACCTAATTTCCACACTTTATCTTTATTTGCGCAATACAGTTTTATCAGTAAAACTGTATCTATGTGCAAATGTGATGCCCATTTTAATGACAAAAGTGCTGTATGCAAATGACAGTGCTCTGCCACATGATGCTTTAGTTGCATTAAAAAATCACCGCAGCATGTCTTTTAAAGCTAGGTGGGTAGTGAAAGTTTGTTGTTCTAAGAAGTGGGTCATGGTTCTAAAAAGTTTGGGAAGTACTGCCCAAAATCATTTAGGCTTTATGTATTATGACAAAATACCTTAATTGTCCACCACCAATTGGGTATTATAGCCAATTCAACAAACCAATTGATTTCACAAACAAGCTGAAAACAAGTCATTAGCAATAATATTAATTGTACACAACATATTGGAAAACATCATTTAACAAAGTGCGATTTACAGCATCAAATAACATGTGCACATTTACCTTATACTTTGTAGTAGGTAACCACACTTAGATGATATATGCAACACACGAGTTAACAAGTTGTAATGAATTAAGTTCATATCACTGCCTGCTCACATTTGCACAGTTGTTTTGCATGCAATGTTTTCCCCCCCTTTTTCCCTGCTGCAGATGCTGTGTTTTTCCAGAAGCCTTCTGTGAGCTAGTGAATAAGGATAGGCATTTGTTATGTATTAGACAATAGTGAGGTTCTCACCAGAAGGAGGATAAGATGCCACGTAATGCGACTCATGGGAAGAGCTGTCTGTTCCAATATTCTGACCAGTGAAACAATTTCGGCATGTAGCCATACATGGACCTTTGTAATAACATGGGAACTAAAGGAGTTTACCTGCTCCCAGAGTTTGGAGACAAATGATTCGCTCCTGAGAGTGGGAACCAGCAAAAAAATGTTGCAGTTAGTGTTTTTGGTGAATTATAATAGCGTGTGTTGCTTAGACTAGTTCAGAGCAGACCCCGGAGGCGCTTGCTGACTTTAAACTGAGAAGATCCTTCTCAACATTGCAAATCTTTCTGGTTAAGTGCAAAGGCATTGTGCCTAAGCATTGCAATTCTTAAATTAGAAACCTTCATTTGGTTTCCTGAAGGGGACCCCTTACCTTATTTGCCTAACTAAATGGCCTTTCCTGATCTATCCTTCCTTAATTTAGATTAAGGATTTCTTTATGGCGCACACTTGATGCATATTCTCTGTTGTATTTGTGATTCTTGATAATGTTCTATTCTACCTTTTTTTAAAATATTGACTTCTAGACCATTTATTTCTGTAAAAATTGGATGCCAAATAAACTTATGATTTGGATTTAACTAATCTGTTAATAATTCTCTTTAAACTCCTTTCTCTTCTCTTTGTCGTTTCCTGTGAAGTCCTAATTGGTCCCAATTGGTCTTCCCTGTCTATGGAAATTGCTATAACTCATAGCTCCTTACGCATTCTCCTTGTCGACTAACAAAGGTTCATGTGACTAGTGGCGGGGTTGTATGATGATTATACTAAACTTTTGAGATATGAGAATCTGCGCTCCAACACCTATTATTTTTCTCTGAGTTGAGACTTCCATGAAAATCTATGACCTAAAAAGTATTTTAACCAGAAGTCTTAGAATTAATCAAAGTAACCCGAGGCCCTTTCAGGAAAGAGTCTTTCATCCACAAGGATTCCGTTCAAGCAAAGTTTTCCCAAAGGCTTCCAAAGTTAAGTACATATGGAAAAGATATTCCTACAATAAACGATTAACAAAACAATTCCTCAGAAAACCTATACTCAGACAGGCTCCAGGATCAAAGACAGAACTTCTTCAGGTGAACCTGGGCTTGCGACACTCTAGTCAGGCAGAACTGTCAAGTTTTGAACAACAAGCATTTGCAGTAGGGAAGGTATCCTCTTTGTACTGCTTGACTTTTGCAGTTTTCAAGTCCTCGCAAGACTAATTGGATATTTCAATAGATAAGATATGGTTTGGAAAACATTTCCCATCATTTTTCAGGTTATGAGGTTATAAGGTTATAACTCTTCCTAGGAAGACTCCAGTTACACCTGCACTCAACAATCACACATTTTGTGGGCAGGATACATTTGAGGGTTCCCTTGTGGCACTTTTTAAAAACCTGGAAATAAAGATCTCTGCAGCTTTAAAAGCCTTTGATACTTGGATAACTGCACTGGAGAAAATAGTGGGATCATTAAAAGGGTCTGTGGATAACCTATACTCAACCATTAGCAGCTGACTCAATGACTATCCCAGAACTATGCCGAACACAGCTACTAGAACTCTCTTAAGTGGTGCCAATGGCAACTTAGGAGCCGGAGCATCCCCTCAGCCCCAGGCTCAAGCTCTAGCCACAGCCTTATTAAAACCGCCCTCGAATGCCTGTGCTCATCATCAAATTGCTCCACCTTGTATAACAAAGGGCAATCCTGGTCAGCCAGCTTCCGTTACATGACAGCTGCTTACTCAGAGAAATTACCCTACTCAGGATCAGCCACTCTTGGCACATCCCAAATCGCCCCTCTAGTGAATCACCCCTCTAACGTTACCATCCAACTGCCTCCGGTGGTCACCCCTTATATTGTTGTGTTGTTTAATGTACCTCCTTTGAGGAAAGATACACAGGATAGCTACGCTCAACTGAAGAATAAAGTAGTCCATTGCCTGGCAACCAGGGTGAACGTTCACTAGCCCCCCACCCAGATATTGGCAGAAGAAATTATAATGGCCCATAGGGTGGGCTGGATAGGCCAGTCCCATAAAACATCTCTGGGTGATTGCATATCAGTGAATTTTACCAACCCTGTACGAGCTGGCTGTATCCTTAATGTCCTTGGGGAAAAAGGTGCATCAATGGACCGCTTATCTGTTCTTTCTTTGGACTTTTTCTACCCACCATTAAACTCTAAGTTCCCGGTCAGGAGAGGCTGGCATGTGATTCAGAAAAAGCCACGCCTTGAGCCAACCAACCCCCGCCTTAACTGATACCACTACCTTACAACTAAGCAACAGTTTTCTATCCCTGAGTGAGTTGGAAGACCCGGACTGACTGGTCCCTACTCCAACCATTAACACTCTGAATTCTGACACTCTGAACCAGGAACCCGAGACCAAAAGTATAGAAACAAGTGCGGTTCTCAGTTGGAACATCGCCAGGGTAAAGAGCCAGCTGCTGGTTGGCCGCGTACGCTGATGAACTTTGACTTTATTTGTCCACAGGAATTGTAGGATATAGAAGGTTGTTTACAGTTAGACGGCTTCTCCTTGTTCTCAGTCCCAGCAACCCGCTCCGCTAGTGAAAGTGCAAGTGGTGGCCTTACAACTCTAATAAAATGAGAGCATAATTGTAAAGTAGAGGCTCTGAAATCTAACTTAAAGACTATTCCGAGTACCCTTTTATGATTACCCAACAAGTGCAGACTGCTTCTTGTCAATTTTTATAATGCAGTTACAGTGAAAAATGAGTAAGACGCTGTTACCAGTCTTAAAGTATTTATTGACAATTTTTACCAATCTGAATCCCCTTTTACCATAATCTTAGTAGCTGGGGATTTTAACTTGCATCCCTCTTACTCCTCCGCAATGTATAGAGATTCAGATTCTGAATATTTATTTGACAACCAGGCGCATTTTAAACACACTCTCCAAGGTATCGCTGCAAATAGCCTTATCTCTGAGTTGAGTTTAATTTAATGAACCTAATGGCTAGGAATCAGGATACCTTGAGTGAGAGAATACCCACATTTAAGGGGGGAGGACACTGCACTGTTATTGATTATATTTTAGTTTCCTGTTGTTTCTTTTCTGCACTTTTAGATTTTAAGACAAAACCTGAGCGACTATAATCCGTTAACAGCCTTATTCTATTGGGACAAAAAATCTCCGGGAGCTGAACACCTATATAAGGAGCCCGTCACATTGACTGATCAGGGCCGAAGGGTGAGGTGGACTAGTATTGTTGCCTCCATTTTTGTCCAAAACTGGATTATTTCTTGTCAATCTAATTGTCTCACGTGTTTGTCTAAAGTAGAGTCACCACAAAGAATCCTGGCATAATTTTCTAACTTTAGCAGTTTTATCAAATCCGCACTTTGTAGAAATGCCTCATCCCCCATAATACATGTAAAAAGATGGTTTGACAGACTGTGTTCTAAAACCCACAGGGTCCTCTGGGACCTTCTTTAAGGTCAAAAGGACCAGGGCTGCGTTTAGAAAGGCTTTCAAGGATCCCAAAGCCCAGTTGAAAGAGGAGTCTTAGGGCAAATTATGAACTGCCAGTTGGCAGCACGACAGCTTTCGTCAACTCGCCTCTTTTTAGCACTGATCAACTTTCTAACCATGCCTGTACTAATAATATTTAGGCCTGGGCTGATCACTTTAAGGCCATCTACAGCCTAGATGAAGAGCCAGAGCCACCGAAAGATTCCTGGACTGCCAAACATAGAGTTTTTCACTGATCTGAGGTCTGAACCGCCATCTCTCAGTTACTGTCAAACAAAGCACCGGACCCAGCCAGGGGACCTTTTTAAAACCTGTATACATTTATGGGCCCGCTGCTGACGTTACACTTCAACTCTGCAACCTCCTATCCTCTCCCACTAACTTGATCTCAATCAACAACAGCCCCTGTTTTTAAAAAGGGAAAGAGGTCAGACCCTGCCTGTTTTAGACCTGTCTCCCTTATTGACTCAACGGTGAAAATCATTGGCCGGATTTTATTTAACCGCCTTGTGGATTGGGCTGAGGAGAGAGGTTTTTTATCTGACCTTCAGTATGGGATTCACCCTGGCTGGGGTAATATAGAGCAACCCCTGAATCTCTATTTGTTAATTTGTAAATACACCAAGGCCAAGAAGGGGACAATTCATCTGGCCTTTATGGACCTTAGCTCTGCCTTCGACAGAGTCAACCATTCTAAGCTCCCTGGTCCATCATGGAGCAGATGGATTTCTACCCGGTTTTAATTAACTTTTTGTGTGATTTGCACAATGACCTTTCAGCTAGTGTCAGGTTTTGCCCTAATGGTAAATGCACTGAGCACTTTAAATTGCGGCGCAAAGTTCGGCAAGGTTGTATTTTAGCTCTCTTTTAATTTATTTTTTATATCAATCACATAGAACAAGCTTTGATAGTCCTGGGTGTAGATGTCCCTCAAGTGGGAGGCCGCTCTATACCTGCCTTCTTCTATGCAGATGATAGTTTTAATTGCTTGCACAGCTAAAGGCTTACAAAAACGCCTTACCCTTTTATCAGTTTTATGAGTAGCCTTGACCTGACAACAAATTTTTCAAAGTCACATATTATGAAGTTCAGCCCACCGAGCAAGAAAACTATGAAACACATAGTAGATGGTGTTAGAAATGGGATTTCTGGTTGGCTAGGGCATGCGCCTAAGCCAGGCAGAAACCACCACTCTAGTCAGGGCAAGGGAGTTACATGCTGAAGACAAACCCTGCTCACCCCCTTGGTAGCTTGGCACGAGCAGTCAGGCTTATCCCAGAGGAAATGTGTAAAGCATTTGCACAGCACACACACACAGCAGCGACACACTAGGCACACTACAAAAGACACGCCACACAAGGTTATATAAAAAATAGCCTTTGTATTATCATAAATACATTAGAATCATAATCACACAATATACACTGTGCCAACGGGCACCAGGTAGAAATTCACAGGGGATTATATACATGACAGGGCCAATCGGGCCACTGTCAGAACCATCACTAAGCACAAGTAGCAAATATAAGACAACCAGCCTCTGCTGGTAAAAATACTGTACTTAGCATCATATCACATCAGCATGAGGCATCATCCTAAGCATAAACATCATAGCATGACATTAGGCATCATCATCAGCATGAACACAATATGCAACAATCCCATTAAGGCATAAACACCTTAGGTCTGAACACTAGGCAAAACCACATTATGCATAACCTCTTAGGCATAAACATTATTATGCATCACATTACATTGGCGGAGTGCACACAATCAGTACCAGGGCCCTGTGGTGAGCACTGGTCACAGTACCCCTAGCCCGGGGCACATCCCATTAGCCCCTCTTGGGCGTAAACCTAATTGCACCTCAGGCCCACCAATGCACAAAATGACCCCAGGCCCACTGGCCTTCCTCGGGGGCCCGTCTGGGCTATCCTCAATGCCCTTAGTCCACCAAAGTCTGGGCATTCTGTACTCTGCATGCTCTTTAAGCAACTGCCCACGACCCAGCAGTGCAGCTGCAAGCACCAATCTTTGCCCCTAACTCAGGGCAACACAAAAGTACCCCGAGCGGTCTCGGACCCCAAGGGGGGAGGGAAGCCGACACTTTGCTCCCCCTCCTCTGCCCTGGCTCAAAATGGGTAATGCTCTCGCCCTCACGTTGCACCTTTACCAGGGCAATAGTAAGAAAAGTAAAGCGCTCATACTGCACCAAGTTCCCCCACCTACAGGGCAGACCACCCAGCCCGGGTAGGTCACAAGAAGGCAGGGACCAGGCACCACAGTCAGGCCAGCACGCAGGACTCCTTAGGAAAAAGGTGGGGCAGCTCCCTCAGCCCCCCCAGTCAGCCGGGGTTTGGTCCCAAACGGCAGGTACCAAGTAAGCACACCGCAGCTTTCAGTAGGTCACAGCCCAAATACCTACACCCCTTAGTGTCTTTGTTCTCCCCCTGCCACAGTGCTCTACCCCAGTCCAAACCAGATCTGGGGGCACTCACACCATTTCCTAAAGATGCACCACCACCCCCTTTGTCAGTGTAGGCCCTGACACCAGACACACCACAGGGGGGCAAAGCCAGCATTGTGGAAGGTAGGCACTGTCCCATTCAGTCCCAGGTGGTGCTCCTCCCACCACTCCAAATGCAGATTGGCCTATTCAGCCTAGTGCTGACTCCCCCAGCCCCTGTCACTCCAGAGCCAGACATGCAATATACATCAGGCAGGCACAAAGACACACAGCACCCAGAAAAGCCTACTTCTAAAAGTGGCATTTCGAAAATAGTGATAATAAATCTGTGAACACCATTGAGCAGCATTTACTCTATTTCAAACATACCAAACTTGACCACTCTACTCCTCTCAGATCAGGAATTACTAATGCAACATTTATCAGGGAATCCCCTAAGTATTCCTATGAGAGGACATGACACCCATTTTATGTGCCATGTCACAGCGGCAGTAAACTGCGAGTGAGGTTTTAAAGGCTACTTTGGTGGGTGACGCAATCAGCGCGGCAAGCCCACCAGTAGCATTTAATTTACTGGCCACGGGTATATGAGATACCACCTTACTGGGGACTGATAGGTAAATTAAATTAGCCAAACAGGTGTAAACCAATCTTACCACGTTTTACCATAGAGTCCTAAAACCACCAACACCAGGTTAGAAAAAATATCCGGAGGAAGGCATAAAGTTCAGGGATGATCCTGCAAAAAGGGCCAAGTCCAACAGATGGCCATCACATCAGCCAGGTAGACACGTTTAGGTATGTGGTGGTCAAATTGGTTTCTAAGCTTAATTGGCACTCACTTATAACCCAGAATGTTTTGTCTTTTAACATAGCGATATTCAGAATAGGAGATTTTTCCCGCTGGTTTGGGCGCATTCATGTCCAATTTTTCCTGGAAATTTACAAGGCCAAGTGCATCCCGCTAGTGATCTATTGCAGTCGAATATGGGGATATGGCCGGTAGCCCCAAATCAAGTAGCCGAAAACGAATTCTCAAGGGGCCTTCTGGGAGTTCCTAATAGTGTTCCTCATGAAATGGTCTAAAAAGAACTAGGCTTAGATTATATTATTGACCAGCTCCATCTTTGCCTTCTAAACCTTTGGCACTCAATTTGGGTAAAAGAGGAACTCAGTTTTAGCAGATTAATTTTACAGGAATGTTTAAAATTAGATGAATCCTCCCTGATCCAGTGGCTGGCGTATGTGGTGCATAATTTGCGGACTCTAGGGAGGCCCGACCTGTACAATAATCCCTCTGTCATGACCCTCTCTGAAGGCAAATGGGTTGAAACCACCTTCAAGAACAAGTTGGCATCAGAACGTGAGGACTCCACATAAATGAAACACTCTATGCATCACATGATTTTATTGACAACTGTCAGCAACATAGAACCTTATTTGACCTGGAATATGACACGTCAGCAACGCCGCCTGTTGACTTATTTCAGGTTGAATTTATTCCCCCGTCTAGTCGCTTTTAACCATGGCTGTTTTACATACTCGGACCTTCCCCTTTGTAATTGTGATAATACATCGATCAACAACACATTACATATTGTCATACTCTACCCAAAATGTAATAGTCTGTGACATAAGTTTTTACTCCCAATTTTAAAACCAATGCATTTTACACAAGTTAGGCCTGCCTTACTGTATTTACAGCTGCTAAATTCTTCCACAGTTTGCTTTTTTCTTGCACGCTTTCTCATGGTGGTTTTAAAATAAACATGATCATGGTGATGAAAATTTGTGTACTATTTTTAATGACTTTTATGATTTTATTTGTAAAACAGAATAAAGATTATTAAAAACAAGCATTTGCAATGCAATAGGTCTCACATTTACGAGAGTTTGAGCTATTGGCATTGTAAATGACAATGCCTTTTATTTATGTGTAGTTTTTAAAACAGATAAATAAAAGGCATTGTAATCTACAATGCCAATAGCTTAAACTCTCGCAAATGCGAGACTTATTGCATTGCAAATGCGATCGTGCTATAATGGTTTTTTTTAAAGCGTTAGGAGAGAGCTTGTCCTGCCTGCTGCTCAGAGGCTGTAATTAAAGGCTACCAAGTAACAACACATGTAACAGTGGGTGTCGCCATGGGTGGTTACAAAATGACATAAGGCGGTACTAAGGAGGGACAACTAAGCCTATTGACCAATGAACAGCCACAGTTTACAGTAGACAATGGCAGAAGCCAATGAAAAATATGGGCGGAGAGTGGGCGGCGCTTCAAGGCCCTACCTGAATACAGCATGCCTCGCAGAGCAGTGCATGTGCTGCCCATGCTCAACTTAAAAACATTGGCATTTCTAATGCCATTAACTCCAACTTTGCAGGCTGCAGGGTCACATATGGTACCGCACCCTGCAAAATGGGTAGGTAAAAAACATTAACATTTATAATGCCAATCACTCCAAGTGCAACAAATGCAAACCTATTACATTTTTAATGCTTGTTATATTCATGATCGGAGCATACTAATTAACTGGTTAGAACAATTTCATCTAAACAATACGGAGTGTGTAAATTTGAATACCCAGTAGACTGGTGAGTTGTCAAGTCATTTGCGTAAAGTACTCCTACCTACGATTTTTTTTTTAAATAACTTTTTTCATAACCACATAAGAGTAAATATACCTGATGCTCCAAGCTTTTCTGAAACTTATATTTGAAAAAATATTTTTACTAGTAAACAGTGACATGTGCGTGTCTCTTGAGCCAGCAATGCATCCACTTTTTCCTCCCTCTGGCACCTCAGAAGCACAGTTTTGCCAACAGTAATAAGGCAACGTTTGAACAGAGAAGCTGTTGCAAAGCACTAAGAGAAGTTTTATTTTCCCCTACACTCCTGTCCTTGCTTTGCTGCAAAAATTCTAAAGGCCTGAGTGTGGCCCATTACCGGAGAGCGCCCTTAACTGATAATTAGCCCACTGTGCATGGTTTTGGCAAGTTTGGCTCAGGGGAGACCCGTTCATGGTGTCGGAAGTGAGCAATCTGACGTGAGAACGCAGTGCGCCTTCTGCATTTCTGCATAGTGTGCTGCGAGTGAAAATACGTTTTAGGGCGTTGAGCACTGGATGGCATGCACAGTCTCTCCAGACTGCTTTGTTTAGGGGGAAGCTTAATAAATAAATAGACTTTGCTCGAAAGTGAGATAGACTAGTTTTGCAGCACAAATGTGACTGTTTCATCAATATTGTGACAGCTTAGGCTCCTTGCCTTATTTACCCACTGGAATATGCACCAGGCACTCTCTGCAATTACCGAGCCAGATTGAGTGGAAATACGCAATGCTTTCTCCGCTAAAACGGCGTTGAAATATTAACAGTGAAAGAAAGATTGGTTGGCTTCAGCAGTCCAAAATCAATCTACTTATAGAAGTAGTGCTCAAACAATCTACAATTTGTTTTTCTATCATTTTGCGATAGGAAGCTTTAAACCTGCCTCATTTTATGTGTTGAGCAATTGGAACCTGCAAGATGTATGTGGCAAGCGAGTGAACTGTGCTTTTGCTAATGAAAACATGGTAGTTTTATTACTGAGGCGTCCACAATGGGGGTGTCTGCAAAAGGAGATAAGCGGTCGCGAATGTCCCGGCAGCTTAGAAAGTGAAAGCACGCACAGCACGCTGAATGTAATTAAAGAACGACGTGCCTCACGTAGGACAAACTCATTAAAAGAAATAGTGCTTACTATGTAAGAACGGAAGAAAACGGGCCAGTAGCCATGGGAGGATACAAATGACGACATGGCCGTACTAAGCAGAGACTAACACGCCTATGTAGGAATCAGAAGACAGTATTTACGAAGGACAAAGGCACAAGGCAATGAAAAATGTGGGCGGGCCTCTCCTCAGTACTCAACCTAAAAAAGTGTTGACATGGTTCAGGGGCTGAGGGTCTTTGGATATTGGAAGTGATTATAATAGGGATAGCAGTATTGGTCACATTCTGCATAGTGATCCAAGTTTGCCCTGCATGCTTGTCAGTGGTAACATTCAGTTGTATGCACTGCACACTCAAATATAAGTTACATCACATTCTTCTGACTGATAAGGAGAATGAAGGTACAGAAATGGCTATGAGGGGAGTTTGTGAGTTGGGTGTAGTGATTTAGTATCAGATGACAGGATAGTGGAAGCCATTTATATTTATTCACTAATATGGGTGGGCTGCCCATCTTTTTGATACTTAATGACTACCAAAGGCCTGTAGAACATGCACAGAAAAGACATGGATAAAACAATCTGCAGTTACTGAAAGTAAGCTGTCATCGCAATGCATGGCTTGCTCAAGAACCAAATTCAAACAATACATTATGCTAACTTAGCAACAGACACTTGGCCACACCATATTTAGAAGTGGCAAAGCTTATGTGTCCCTGATTGGACAAATATTACAAATCATTTTGATCACATTTACTGTTACTAGTACGTTGCATTAGCTTGGGAAGTCCCAAGTGTCACAAGCAAAGGACACGTGGGTAGTAACAGCCCTACCACATCACATCATGCAGTGTTGTCCTCTATTGATTAGCCTGGTGACCTAAACGTCTTAATCTTGTACTTTTGCTGGACATATATTGCATAAATCCTGACACCCTTTCTTTGTTGTTTACAACAATAAAAAGCTTATGTGAGACTTCCCCTTGTTTGACACTTGGCTGCTAGCTGCCTGTACCCGTGTTACACGAAAATTCATTTTCTATTTCATCATATAAGCTGACACAGTTGTATTTATTTCACTGGGTTTCTACAGTGATCACAAAGAGGAAGAATGCAGGTGAGCTGAAAATAAGGTGTCCTTGGAATCCTACACAAATTCAGCAGTTGTGTTATCACAAATTATTGGGCACACACCCATTAGATTCCTCAAGCCCCAGAAGGAAATTTTGAGATGAAAATGAAAACTGTAAGGTGATTCTCTCACTCTTCTACTGAGTTATGTTCTAGTAGGTGGGGGCCTTAAGAGTCAGTCAACATTGTCAGAGAATCTTTCATTGGCAGGTGGTACGTGCAGAGTCCCTTTCTGCACCCTGAAATAGCCTGCACCGGTCAGTCAGTCAGTAATACTTTAGTTTATTATCGAGGGGGCCGGGGACTGCCTATACGCTGCGGGGTGGCCCTGTGGTGGTAGCTGAGCCGTGTGGCGTCCGGCGGGCTCCCGTGAAACACCGCTGCTTTCCTCGGCGCCGGGCGAGCCTCTGGGCTTGGCCTGTGGGGCGTGAACGGCACGGATCGGCGCGGTGCTCACTAGGGCACCAAGTGTTGAGGGTGTTGAGCAGCAGGAGTGCTCATCCATCTGGAGGCGATACCGGGGCCGCCCGCATAGCTGACCCAGGAGGTGTGGCCCCCCCAAGTCCAAGGTTGGGCCTTGAGGTGAGGAGATCCAACACCTGTACCAGGACGGCATGAGCCAGCCCTTCTCTTCCCATACAGCTCGGGGTGGAGGAGGTGGGGAAGCACGCGCCCCTGTAATCCCGTGTTGCCCGGGCCCTGGGGGGGGCCTGTTTGGTCGATTGCGACCCTGTCAGCGGCCGCCGGGGGGCACGGAGAAAGCCGTTCTTGGACCCGCTGAGGCAGCGAAAATAACAGCCAAGAGGCCTTGTAACTGGCCCGAGCTTTGAACTGCTGCAGGGAGCCCTCACTGGCAATTTTGCTGGCCTTGGCCCTGCTCCCACTGCGCTTTCATCGAGTCTACAGCGCCGGGCCTGTCACACATGGTCCTGGTGCTCTCCTGCAACCAAGCAGAGGACTCATCACCTTGACACTGGGGGTCTGTTTTCACAGCCTGATGACTTTGTCTGTTCCTGGACGTCCCCCGGCCCACATCGCGATCTGCAGCCTATCGGGGGGAGCTCCACCGACGTTTGGCGGTGCCTGAAGGGGTACTGGCCTGGTCCCCTCCCTATTCCCCTGGTAATGTTTGGTTTGCAAGGGTCGGGACATGGCTGGAGGTCGAGGCGCGAAATCGGTGGTCCAGGCCAAGCTGAGTAAATTCGCATGGGACAAGGTGCCTGGTGCAGGGGCCTTGTCCACGAGAGCAGCAGCAATCCGGAGGTGAGGTGAGGGAACCTACACTGCAGGATTTTCTCACTGCCATCACGTCTGTCCATACCTCGTTGGAGTCACAGACTGATTCTGTGTCCTCTGAAGTCTCCCTCACACGTGCAGATATGCGCTCCATGAAAACCCGATTGAAGGATGTGGAACTTAAAGCGAGCTCCCTGGTTGAAGACACTTCTGACCTGCAGCGCAAGATGGACGACCTAAGGGTCCACACCGAAAAACTAGAGGTGCAGCTGGACGACTATGAGGGATGCTCTCAACGCAACAATGTCTGCATACTGGGAGTCCTGGAGAGGGTGGAGGGACTGGTTGCAGACCTGTTCGTGGAAGAATTGATCACCACTTATCTCAAACCAAGCGGTCTCTCAAACTTCTTCTCTGTGGAAAGGGCGCATAGGGTGCCGGGCGGCAGACCAAGACCAGGTGCCCCTCCAAGGCCTTTTGCTGGCTAGGATCTTTAACTTCAAGGATTGAGACATTATCCTTCAAGCGGCCAGATCGTTGTCCCCACTAGACTTCCAGAATAGCAAGATCACCTTTTTCCAGACTTCACCCTCAAAGTACAGATACAGCGCCAAAGCTTCCTGGACTTCAAGAAAGCGCTTCGTGAAAAAGATCTGAAATACACCACGCTCTTCCCGGCCAAGCTGAGGGTGGAATCCAATGGGAAAGCTTGGTTCTTTGCCACATCGGTGGAGGCCTGGACTGGTTGGACGGCTGGCGCACTGTGGGCCGGAAGGGCAACTGTGCCCAAGGAGTGAGGAGCGACAATGGCACTGATGGATCTGACGGCGGCTCGCTGCCTAGGGAACTGGAGGTGGTGTCTGGAGGGTCCTAATGGCCGGTCTTTATGTTATTCTTCTTGGGGGCTGGGGACTCTTTATTGACCTCAGGACTGGGTTGCCGTGAGGCCCCTCTTAGTGACTGAACTGCTCCTGATCCAAGATTCCTAGTACTTATGGTGATGGTCATAACGTGTTTTGGTATTGATTGGTGCTTCCGAACGAGTAGTGTTTAACTGTATGATTACCAGTTACTTATTTCTCAGGGACGGGTGCCAGGTTGGTTACATGCACCCATGAGTTTGAGGGGTGTGCGATAAGCACTCTGCAAGTTTGGGTGGGCGGGAGGTTCTGACACCGCCATGCAGGGAGGCAGGGAGGCGGGGAAGGGGGTTCCGGCTTGCGACTTCCGGGTGCTTGCTGGGGTGGGGGAGGAGATTGTTTTAATTTGTGTTGTTGTTTTTTTCCTGTTTGGATATAACATATTTGATATGCTTCAGGTATTGACAGTTATAGGCCCCATGCTCTCGGTATATCTATCCTTGAATGCCCACGGATCTCCGAGTACGTCTCCTTCTGCGGGCCTTCCTCGTTGGTTTCCTCCATTACTGAGCATACTCTTACGAGGGGGTGATGGGTACAACAATTAGACACAAGCTTAGGTTGCTGTCGTGGAATGTCAATGGGCTGGGAGACAAGATCAAGTGAGGTGTGGCTCTCCAATTTTTAAAACATCACTCCCCAGATGTCATCTTCCTACAGGAGACCCACCTGCTTGGGAATGCTTGCAAAGCCCTGTCGCGATGGGGTCTCCAGCTGGTGGCCCACTCGGCTTTTGGCTCTGGTTCCCGGGGAGTGGGTATACAGGTCCGGAAATCGTTCCCTATGACTTGACTCAGTCCGCACTGATGTCCTGGGTAGATTTGTGGCTGTCTCTGGGACCTGGGAGGGGCATATACTCAATCTCCTCTCAGTTTACTTACCACCAGGATTATTCTCTCAGGCCTTCATAGATCTTGGGGACCTCCTTCTGAACTTACCCGATGGCAGGCTGTTGATTGGGGCGACTTCAACTCCATTGTCTCTGACTCCATTGACCGATGGCTCCAGAAGGCCCTGCCGCCCTCCCGCTGGCGTATACACAGCTTTTTGGGAGCAATGGGCTTAGTCGATGTGTGGAGGAACTTGCACCCGACCAAACTACAGTACACTTATCTCTCTGGCCCTCATGACAGTATGTCCCGCATTGACTATGTGTTGATGCTAGCGCATCATCTCTACATTGTCAGAGACATACACCATCTGGCTAGGGGGATCTCCGATCACTCACCCATTCAGTGTCGCTTAGAGGTTGGCGAGCCCACAGTCGTTTGTGTTGCCCCGATTAACTCCTGGTACCTCACGACTCCCCACATCAGGGACAAGGTTCTGAGCGAGTCTGATCTTTACTTTCAGGAAAATGAAGGGTTGATCGACTTGCTGATTACACTTTGGGAGGCCTAGAAGGTGGTTATACTGAAGGTGGTCTTGGGCCGGATTGCCGGACAGCGCAGGGAGAAAGCAGCAGACGCGACGCGCTTACAGGGGGATCTTAGACTTAGAAAACGTAATCCAGACACAGAACACGGCGGAAGTGCATCAGAAGCTGCATATTAAGATCAAGGAGTTCTCAGACCTGGCCACGGAGGCCGCCAAGACGCATTATAGGGCCACGCTCACCAGAATCTACGATGTAGGGGAATGACCGGTAAATTACTGGCCTGGTTGGATCGAAGAGATAGGGCTCAGCGGGTAGTGGTTGAGATAGAAACAGACTCACACTCTTGCCTCACTGCACCACAAGATATTGCGGACGCCTTTGGCCAATACTATCAGTTGCTTTACACATCCCACATGTCGCATACGGAGGAGGAGGCTTCCTCACTCTTATGGGATATCTCGATGCCGTCGCTCGCTGAGGAGGAGTGCTCAGAACTCGATCTTGACATTACAGTCACAGAGGTTGAAAAGGCCATCCAACACTTGCATGGGGGAAAGCATCGGGCCCTAACGATCTGCCCATTGAGTTCTTCAAGCTAACGGTGAGCAAGACGGCACCTTATCTCACCGAAATGTACCGTGAAAGTAAAAAAGAGGACTGAACTTAGATATTAGGAGATACTATTGGGCATTGCAACTTGCAGCAATTAACCAATGCATGTACAGACCACAGGGGGAACCGACCTTTTAGATCGACAGGTGGTTCCTCCTGTGTGGCGGCTTCGAGGGTGCTTTATATTAAAGATCTTTGAAACCTGCTCTGACTGGCCTGACCGGACTCGCGGTGCACTTGTGGAGGGTGGCTACTAGGAGTCTGGAATGAGAGGGAAAGCTCACACAGGCCCCGCCACTCTGGCACAGTGAGCAGCTAGGCAAATTGATCCACTCAAAGGGCTTCCATAGATGGGATCTCATAGGTATCTCCAGGGTGGGTGATCTATGGAAGCCAGGGGATGTGCTCCCTTTTCCCCGGTTACAGCAAGAAGATGACCTAGCCCAGTCTGAATATTTCGGGTATCTCCAAATTAGGCATGCCTTGCTAGCTGTGCTTCCCAGGGGTAGGGTAGTGAACTCCCCGAATCCTCCCCACTCGAAGATAGGTTCTTAGACGGTGATCTACCGGAGATGGCCATTTCACTTATCTACAAAAAACTAATCAACAACATGGCGGACCCCTTGACCCGCTTCAGAGCCAAATGGGACCATGATGTTGCTGGTCTAGATGATGAGGTGTGGCAGGCGGCAGTGGCCTCCCCTTGGGAGGTGGCCATCTCCTCCAGGCTTCGCCTGGTGCAGTTAAAGCTTCTCCACAGATCCTACTTGTCGGGGCCCCTGATGGTCAGCATGGGTTACACGTTGGATGAGGCTGTGTGCGACAGTGTGGTCAGGAGAGAACTTTTATCCATACCCTCTGGGAATGCGCAGTTATCCAGAGTTACTGGGAGGGGGTGGTGCGCCAGATGGAGGAAGCGTTGGGGCAACAGATTTACTGTGGTGCGCCAGATGGAGGAGGCGATGGGGCAACAGATCCACTGTAATATTAAATTGGCCTTGATGAACATTTGGGACCCTACTGACTTGAACTCCAGGGAACGTATGTGGGTCACTTTGGGGCTGATGGTTGATAAGAGGAATATTGCCCGATTATGGAGGGCACAGAACCCGCCTCATGTGGCTGATTGGGGCAAAGATATGGATTGGTGTATGGTTACGGAGAAGTTCATCTATGTAGCCAAGGGGTGCCCGAACAAATGAACGCAAATATGGTGGCAATGGAATGTCCACAGTGGAGAGATTTGTGAACCCCCGAGATCCAGGGAAGATCCTATTGGTGGGACCTAATTCTGTACAATTGAAACTGTCAATGTCGTTTGTGCTAAATGTTTTAAAGACTCATTCCATGTGCAAATCTTATTGCTATCTTGCATATACCTGTATAGCCTATGTGTCATGCCTAATTTTCAATAAAAAGAATTAATTTAAAAAAAAGAAATGGGCACCCTGACCTCTGCCCATGGCTATTGCCCGCAAAAATAGGAGGAACTCAAGGAGCGCAAACAACACATGAGGAGGAGACCACCAGCAGCATTTAATGTGCTAGTTCAACTCTCTCCTCACGTATGCTTGGTGAAAGTGGAGACCAACACCATCTTCAAGGTCCGCTGGGACTGCCGGGGTGGGGATGCGGCTTGATCAGGCGTTAGCCCTACATAGAGCAAGTAATTGGCAGAAAGGTCCTTCACTCTGGCCAGCCAGCATCAGCTACCACCCCCATTTTTGAAACCTCTTTTTATTGTTTACATTGTGCAATCTTCACAATAAGTGTCCACTGTACATATGTGTCTGGGTTGTACATAAACAAAGGAGTCCCTCGATTGAGGTTTCTTAATTATGAATGAGCAAATGTATAACAAAACAGTTACACACATTGGTTCCGTCCTTCAGTTCTCACAAGAAGTGGTCTTCATTTGTACAGGCTATAGCAGAGTGATAGGAAGGTTCTGACAGGCCTAATTTAGTCAGGTCCAACAAGGCCTGTGAGAGGTTATCACTTTTGGGCCATCTGCTCCCCTTATCTTTGGCACTGACTGTGGAATCAATGGAGATATTCCTTGGGGTACTGGCTTGGTTACGGTATTCCAGAAAGGATTGGTGCCCCTCTCTTCATAAACTGGCTAGAGGACTCCTGTGCACTGCACTTGCTTCTTCTCTTAGGACCACTTTTTCCTCAGCACTAGACCAATATTCTACCTCAGCGTTCCATCTCGTGTTGGTAGGGCCCTTTCTAGATTTCCATGAACTCGCAGTCAGATTTTTGGAAAGAGCAAGGTCCAACAGTCTGTTTCCAGCTTTTTTGTTCTGTGTCCTATGGAACCACCCTCAAAAAGCGATTCTCTGGTGTCATCTCAATGTCCCTGCCCAGGGTCTCTCCTAAGTGTGTGACAATATTCAGCAATCAGTTTGTAAATTAGGGCAGCTCCAATTCATACAGAGGAAATTAGCAGATTGAGACGAACATCTGGGACAAAGTCTCTGGTCTACACCATATATTTGCCATATTTTCTAGGCAGTGATATAGGTTTGGTGCAGGTAATTATACTGGGTAAATTTCAGTCTTGTGTTACAGGACACCCTCTTTGTGTAATTCAATATCCTGCCCCATTCCCTGTCTACTATGGCATGATCTAAGTCCTCTTCCCATTCATGCCTTGCCTTTAGTGTGCCAACCCACATCACCCCATTGATTGCCCTATACAACAAAGCAATCATATATCTCCCACTTTATATTGTTAGAAGCAGGTGCAGGACAGCCTGTTGTAGGGGTCTCCTGCTCTGTAAACGCATGTGTGAGTGCCTCATATGTCAGAAACTGAGGCCAAAGTCTTGTATCAACTGCTCAGAAGGCATGACAGTACCATTTACATAAGTCTCCCAACATAACGAGGGCAAGTTCAGTCCATTGACCCAGATGGTGAGCATTAAAAAACAATGAATTATTCCCTCCCGTGACCCCCTGTGGAAGACCTGCAAGTGGTATAGCAGGGAATTATAGAGAAAATAGTATTAAGTCAGTTTAATGCAGTTGTTCGAGCACTACTTATGGTGAGTAAGGTCGGCATTTTCTAGGATGGTTTTACCTTCTACAGCAAGAGGGCTGTCAGAGCTCTCTGGTTAAGCTCCCTTCTGACTTGTCCCATATCCCCATTCTTTTCTCTGTCTAACCAACGAGCAATCCAGTGTAGCTGTGCTGCTGGGTAATATAGCTTTAAATCAGGAACACTGAGGGGATTTGATACTTAAGGTTGTCTAGGGCAACTTTCTTTCTCCTTGTGTCCCAGATCAAATCCTGTATCAAGGAATCCACCTGCCGGAACCATTGCCAGGGGACACACATTAGAAAATTGGCAGAGAAATAGAGCAGCCTGAGTAAGAAAGAAGAATTTGTTAAGGCTATTCATGTCATATTTGGGAGTCTAAGTCACTTAGCCCTTGTGTGCCCAGAACACAACCCCCAAATTCCCATCTTTCAAGTCAGAATGGGGGTGGAGTATATATTCACCCCTAACTATTTAAAGGTACGGGGTCCATAGCATTCCCAACATCTATATATTAGGCTCCTCTCACTCCAGTGTTAAGGGGAAAAGATCCATTTTGGAATTTTTTGCTTTCATTCCCTAGATTACTCTAAAGTCCCTTAGTAGCAGATGAGTCTGAGTCAAGTCAGGTTCTCCATTTCTGATGTAGAATAAGATGTCAGTATTTAAGGATACTATATGGGTATTGTCCATTGTGAGAAACCTCTGCCCCCACCCTCCGCCCTACCCACTGCTGCTAGAAATTCAATTGCTACAGCCGAAAGCTGCGGCGAGAATGGGCAACATTGTCTGGGGCCATGATATATTGGGTATTAAGAAGAGATTCACACTCCCATCTGAACCCTTGCCCTCGGATTTGCATAAAGTGTCTCAATCCAAGAGAGCTCTATCGTACCATCTCAAACACTTTCTCCAGATCCACTGAACCAACCAGTGTCTGGGGGAAAAGCATCCACATCCATCTTGTCCAAGACATGATACAGTTTACTCAAATTGTGCAACATGCCACAAGTCAGTAGAAATCCCTTCTGATCTCCATGATCCAGCATGTGATGGGAGAAGCATGTTGCCAGTATCTTGCTACGAATTCTTAAATCAATGTCCCAAATAGAGAACAGTTGGTGATAGAGACCGTATCTGGATCTTTCAAAATTGGTGAATCTCTGCTGATGTACCCCTTTTATAAGTTTTATGTGATCATGTTTAAGATAATACCAGAAAATGTATTACTTCTTGCAATATGAGGCTCAGTTTGTGTTTTAGTCAACTATACATGATTTTAAATGCTTAACATACAAGTTGTATGTATGTATATTTATTGACGTTTGTGGCCTAATGGCAGAATAAAGTACTGTTTGATTGATTGTCTGTATCTGTAGGTTTAAGGGGACCACTAGCTCCTCTTGGGTTGTCTCAGGGAGCTCTACCTTCTCGTGGGCAGCAGCATACATCTCAGCCAACTGTGGAACTTGGAGGTCAGAGTAAGTGTAATTAAATTCAGCCAGCAGCTCATCCAGCTCCAGCCTCTTTCCAATGATCAGCTTTTTATTGGCACCTCGTATTTCATTCTTGGTTGGCAGACCACCCAGTGCCTTCCTATCTCCCCGTCCCAGTACCCTGAAAAAGGCCCTGTCAAGGAAAGCTTCTGCTGGATCGCAGGTAGCCACTTCCTGTGGACCATATAATTTCTTATTGGAGTCTAAGAAGGCATTGTCAATTTGGCCCTGCTCATAAATCATGGAGCTTCTGGTCCCCTGGACGTGTAACATTGGAGAGCATCTTGACTCCGATCTAATAAGCCAAGCCAACAATCTACCTGGACTGCCCTCCCTTTTGTGTACTCTAGTGACATATTCACAATAATGGTGACATTGGAGCTTGTCAATAAGTTTTGTACATTCAGTTTTGCTACCGTCAAGCCTCTGTTTTGCATTTGGGTTTTCTGCCACCTCCAATTCTAAATCATGAATTGTTTTGTCCAGCGAAACCAACTCAGCATCCAGTTCCCTGCCAAGTCACTATGAGGGTATTATGGTCAGAAATCGTTTTCCCCAGGTACACTGCCCTCACCAAAGATGGGCTCAGCTGGCTCGAGCATAAAACTCTGTTGAGGAGGGCATGGACATCATGTAGCTATAATAAAATATATAATCCTTTGTCATTCCGTGGTGTAACCTCCAAATATCTAGCAACTCCCAACTCTGTATCCAGCTGGTAAACCCCTTTGCCACTTCAATGGACTGTGCCCTTGACACTGATGGTATAGAGTGGTGAAATTGGACATCGTTAACACAATTATAATTTCAATTCAGTAGCATAGGGAGGATGTCATAAGTCCAAGTTGCAGTGAGAGGGTGTCTAGAAAGTCAATCTGGTCATAATTTGCAGGCGTATATGCTACTCAGGAGAACCTGCTGCAAATCCAGCCTGCTTGATGCCAAAACCATTCTTCCCCTCTTTCTCTAAACTATTGTGTGTGGGGTAAAAAGGAATCCCACGTCTAATCGAGATCAAGGCATCCCAGCAGGGCGGGTCCAAGGCATGTTGCCTAGGAGTACAACAGTCAGCAAGTAGCTCAGCCAAGGGTACTCAGTTATACAGTGTCTATACCATCTATGAATGGGGGGATTGTCCAAACCAAAGTTCTTACCAAGTCAGTTGACCTAGTAGGTTGGATCAGAGGTCAGTTCAGGGGTAATCGGGGGATGGCTGTCCACCATCAGTCCTTGTGCTGTCTTCCTTAGAGAATTGTCTACGTTCAATCTCTGAGGCCACTAGCATCGCAGCAGCTCTGCTAGCCTCCAGCTGCAGTTCAATCAGCTTCTCAGAGCCAGTCTTTTCCTCCCCTTCACCCTCCAATGCAGGTGATGTGATAACTTTGACATATGTGCCTCCACACCGTTCTTGAGCAGTTCCATTGAGTCCCAGGCTTCAACAGGTTCGGTTAAGAATAGGGAATTCCCGTCAATCATGATCTTGGGTTGGTTAGGAACACTGCAGCCAATGCCCCCATGTTAAACAAGAGTAATTTTGCAGGAGGGAGGGGTAAGGTGTGAGGCTGCTGCAAACAGAAGTGAGCCACCTTGCCATGGCCTCGGCCAAACGTGCTCCCCGGCTGCTGGCTTCTCAATTCTGAGTTCAGGACCACAAGATGTATTGAACTAAATGCTGACCACTTTGGTGCTCAACCTTAGCTGCGATCTTCAGCTCACAGTAACGGATGGCTGCTTCTGTCCAGGAGCACTGCAATGGCGTGACCTGCCATATAGAGAAACCTGCTGTCTGTGCTTGCTGCCTGCTTCCACACTCCGCTCCTCTCCTCAGCAATCAACAATGGCCAGACCAAACCAGACTCTTGGCATGAGCTTCAGGTAGGCTACACAAAAACAAAAACATGTATTCAGGTCTGAGGTATTGGATCACTTCATAATCATGAGACATGGCGACTTAGCCATCAAATTAATGAGTTTAATTTTACTCCATTCACAAACTGTTTCTAAGATACTGATAAGATGCAAAAACGGAAAACTCCCCAAAATTCTTTTATAAGATAGAAATAGTTCTCTGCAAGTGTACACTTTGTCAAAATGGTATTCACAAAGGAAGAGTCATTCACACCAGCAAACATCCAATTGAATTGCATTGTATTCTATTCTCAAAAGTTGATTATGCACTTGTTAAGAGAATTTACTAACATGAGCAGATGAGCAGTTTTGTGTGAGTTAAGCCATAGGCTGGGATGATTGACTGGTGTTGACTAGTCAGTACATGGCAGGAATGTTCTCAAGTTCTCTTACAAACCATAAACCCACACATTTGCAGGTATTCACAAACCCCACTCAACCTACCCACCCCTGAAAAATGTTAGATATCATGATCCTGTCGAGGGCAGAAATAATTTACCTAGCAGGGTGAGAGATAGTAGAGTACATCCTCTGAAGCAAATTTGGGGTAGTTGGAAACTTTTTCACCATGAATTTACACTGGTTTTCCGAAAAGGTGTTCTGTCTCAATGGTGACAAAGTATGCATCCTGCCAACGTAATGTCCCCCATCAGATTTCAAAGCAGGTGGGTCTTGAGTGTAGTCACGGCAGATACTACTCTGTCTCCACCATGGTTAGAGCCCTCAGAGGCCCCCGGTGGAGTAAGGGCGGTCAGACGTTGACCTGAATGTCTGCCAACCAAGTTTAGATGGGCACACATACAGGTCAATTTTCACTGCACATTACTGCCAGGAAAACCCTGAGAGTAAGGGGCAGTAAAAACTGAAAAATGCCTCCCTCGCAATGGGAGATAACTCCTATGGTGAGGTTGGATTGTTTTATTTTTATTTAAAAAAAATAAAACTTTGGTGTATTGTTTTTTTAATTTGAAAAAAGTATCTTAGCTGTACGCCGCTAACAGGTTTGACGGTGCTATATGGCAAAGTTGCAATGCATTGACATGAACTGCCTTGATGGCGGTTCTCGTTAATGCATTGAATTTCCGCCAGCCAGACAGACATTTATAAATTTGAACATCTACTGGGGTGACAGAGCAAATTACCTCATTTTTTGCTGGTGAAGGATGTCCCAACCGCCAAAAATGTTTGGTGTATTATTACATCACTAGAACCTTAGACACTTTTATTTTCATTATAAGATGGCGTTTATCATTAAAAGATGGCATTAAAGGTTATCTATTGTGTACTCTTTCTCCTAACAGATACACAAGTAAAACATAATTGTTCACATTCTTTTTTTTAATGTGTTTATTCAGTTCTCAAGACAGCACAACAACAAATAGTGCAGCAAAGCATAATAAATTAAATACACATTGTGGATGCGGTAGGTTCGTGAGTAGGGAATCCCAGGTAGGAGCAAGTAAACAGGGGAAAGTAGGGACACAATCATTACTCAGATGTCTGCCTTCCAACACACATCTCCTGCGGGAGGCCTACAAAAGCCTAATCAAGTTACTCTCCAGAAATGTGCTTACTGGTGCCAGAGGGGGCAGGCTTGTGAAAGTGGCAGTCCAGTTCCAGAGTTAGCAATTTCAGAGACTGCATCTTTCCTCCCAGCCACGTTCGAGCCTATCTCATGTCCAAAGGCTGTGTCATGTCCACCAATGCAACTAGCATGGTAGTCTAGTACTCTAAATCCCTTTCTGCATGCTTGTCTGTTTGTACCTTCTAGAGTCTGCAGTCCTCCGCAGCTGCCCATTCCAACGATTCAGCCCTTCATTTAAATAAACTCGGTGGGTTAGGGATGGCCCAGTGAATGGCAATACATCATCGTGCTAGGACTAAGTCCAACTGTGCAAACCTGTATCTCATTTTATTCCCCTTTTTAGGTCTTGACCTGGCGAAAGCAGCGCATGCGTAGCTCTGCCATGCAGAGGGCTTCTTGGAATCAATACGAATTCCGAAGCCGTGTCCCATCTCCGCCTTCAGCTTTCATTCGAGCGCATTGTTTGGCATCACAAATTATGCCAGAGGCAGTGCAATGATTGCACCAAAGGCATGTCAATCCCTCCTTGTTGCCACCCTGTCTCCTTTTAGCCACGCCCAGCGGGATTGGATCTCTCACTTGCGGCGTGATACTGTCTCCTTCATTAGCTGGGACGCACTCTTTCTTTTTCATTGTGAGCACGGGCCGCAGCTTGAGCACTTGAGCCTCTCCCCGCTGCACACTGGCGACAGCTTGAGCATGTGAGTCTCTCTTAGGAGTCTCTCTACCCAAGGGTGGGAGTGGTAGGGGGGCTATAGACCCCAGATCTCTGGGGCAAAGGTCATGACGGAGAGCCTTTGTGTGGTAAAAGACAACATGCCCTAGTGTGTGCGGGACTCAGTCCTGGCTCCTCGAGTGACAAGCCTGCTCACGGCAGCTTCGAGCAGAGGGACAGAAGGCTTTTTGCAGAAAAATTCAGAATTGTTGATGTAGTTAATGCCAGATGATTATTTAAATCCAGGTGAAGTACTGCTTCTTAGATTTGGGAAAACAAACCATTTGCTTGTGGGAATTCATTCATCCCCACCCCCTTTCCCACGTGGCTTTGTTGTCATCAGCTCGGCCTGTGACCTCTTTCGACCAGGGTCGTAAGGCAAGCCTCTGATGGCCGAGTGGGGAAGGGACTGCAGCCCTTCTAGGGCCCCCAAACGTCCGGGGGCCCATTCAGCCTAATGCCACTCAATGTACATCCAGGATATAGAAAATGTATTTAAAGTAAAAAATGAGCCAAAGGGGGACGTGACGGGAACATGTATGTTTGTGAAATTATTAGCGCCAAAAAACAAATTTCATTCTGTTGTAACGTGCGCATGGGTTAGAGCCAAGATTGTTATACTTTGAAGTACATCTCAACTTTGTTTAATCTTCATATTATATCAATAGTTGGGAGGTTTGGGAAAATCAGTGTGTGTTTTATTTTACAATATTTAGGCGTTTAGGAGTTGAAAACGGTGGGGCTAGAGATGAAAGAGAGCTCATGGAAAATCGTGTCGAACGATGTTGTTTTACAATGAACATCAGGTTTGACTGCTATGTACTCTGGTATTATAACCACAAATAAGTACATAATCTTGTACTTCATTTGTCTGCCTTTCTGTGCCCTGGCAATGTTTCTTAAAAGGCATGTGCATTGATCTGTAGAAGATGAAATGTGGAGCTGCCCATGCAAACTGCAAGTTGCACACAGCTATATCCTCTGCACGTTCAACCCACACAGCTATTCACAGTTACTAACCGATTGCGCTGGTTTGTCTCTTGTACCGCCACCTGTAGTCAAGAATTCACACACGTCTGTGGACTGCTCTCTCGTTCAAGTGCGGCTCTCACGGAGGGTTCCCTGTTTGAACAAGCATTAAAAATGCAATATGTCTCGCCTTCTATTAAGTTAAAGCCATTTGCTTTGCTATACAATACCATTAGCAAAGCAAATGACTGTAACTTAATCAAAGGCGAGACCTATTGCATTTTCAATGCGTGTTTGAAAGTTGCAGTAGCCCTAACAGACATTGCCGGGGGCTAAGTTCCATTGCCACTTTCATTACTTTACCTACCTCCCTGTTGTAGCCCAGCCCAAAACGCTCGCAATTGCACACATTTTCATGCAATGTGAGCAAAGTCTGCTTGGCTCTCACCGCACCCAGCAGAATTATACTGGGTGTGACGGGTAAGCCTTGTGCAAGCACTTTGGAGTCATATATGCCCTATGAAGAAAGTAAAATTGCACCAATTTAAATCTGGCATTTCTGGCTACTTCCTATACCTGTACAAGAGCTCTATTCCACTCTCCATCTGTAAGCGAGGATGCCAGCTCCCTGTCCTAGGTGGCACGTAGTTTAGCTGTTTTCAACTGCCTATCATTTTTTTAAGGCTGAATACAGCTGGGAGACGATGTACTTGAAGGAGCTGGGATTTCAAATCTCCTGCAGTACGTGCAACTACTCTGGCTCCTCTGGTACGGAGGTCCATGATATACGTGCTGTGTGGGATTTGCTCACATATTGTAGAAATCGCCTCCGATCGACGCAATAGTGTGTTGCAACCTCGTCGTCAGAGTTGAAAGTACCATTTAGAAATAGATCACCGGCATTCTGGCAACCTCCCTTAAGCCATCCTGTGACAGCCATGGAGCCACGGATGTGTATGAAGGGCCGTGGCCACCGGACCTGAAGAAGTTTAGCATAGGGCACTCGTTTCAAAACCTATTTAACTGCTCTTTCCCACACTTGGGCCAACTAATGAATAATAAACCCTCCCCACTGGTATTCTTCCACTGGACAATAGCAACATGGGAAGGTCGGATATTTCAGTGAACCCAGTAATTCTTTCTTCCAATTAGGTCCATCGTCGCCACACATTGCAGCATATTGTAAAAGACCTGCTAAATAATACAGTTGAAGATCCAAGAGCCCATGTCCACTGCAGCTGAGATGCAATTTCAGGATCTACAGTCAGACTCTACTCCTCCTACCTGCCCAGATCAGACTAACCAACAATGTGTCGAGCTGTCTAAACAGCGGCAGCACACAGAACAAGTTCTGCATCATATAAAGACAGCGAGGCAACAGGACCATTTCAGCCACCCTTCCCATTGACAACAGGGGCAATGTGGTCCAGAAACATACCACGGCTATTAAACCTTCCATTACTGTTCCCATATTTAACTAGTATTGGAGACGGCCTTCGTGGGTTATCTGCAGGCCCAAATAGCTGAAACTCCGGGTCACCCAAGGAAGGCCCACCACCGGTAGGGCTTATTCATCCCAGTCTGCCAGGGGAAACAGTACAGTTTTGTGTCGGTTAACGCAAAGCCCTGATACTTTTCCGAAGTATGTCATCAGCTGCAAGAGGAGAGGCACCGATTGCACTGGGTCACGCATATAAATCAATGTGTTGTCTGCATACATGGACACACCAGGAGTCTTGTTGCCCACCTTTATGCCCCAGTTCTGCATCTTATCCCTAGGATAGGCCACCAGCGGCTCTATAGCTAGGGCGAACAGAAGGGTCGTCAAGGGGGAACCCTCACATAATACAAAAGGCATCAGACACTTCGGTACCCACTCGCAACCACGCCATATGTGCCGTGTATAGAAAATGCACTTATACCAGGAATCCAGCTCCCAGTCTCATTTGTTTAAGGACCTTACAGAGATACGTCCAGGACCTGCTTATCGGATGCCTTCTCTATATCTCAGGCTATTATGGCTGCGTTGATGTCTGTGGTTCTACGATTTTGCGTTACATGCAACAGGCATCGTAAATCCATATGTGTTCCCCCTTCCCTGCAAAAAGCTACACTGATCATCTCAAACTAAGTGTGTAGCAACCCATCTCATCCGCAGAGCCTGGACCTTGTCAAGCAGTTTATATCAACATTGAGCACTGATAGTCGTCTGTATGCTCCCGGATCAGTAGGGTCCCTGCCCAGTTTGTGGAACATAATTGTGATGGCTTCCCACATATGTGGTGGGAGTTCCTTAGCCCCTCGGACCTCCAGCAAAGTTTTGAGCAGTGCTGGGAGTAAGGTAGTGGAATTTGAATGATAATATTCAACCAGGAGATCATCCGGTCCCGGAGATTTTTCTCTAGCCATGTCTCGGAGGGCCTCGCCCAGTTCCTCCAGTGTTATGATTTCTCCAAGTCCCTCTGCCTGATCCTGTCAAGCAAGGCATGGCTCCTGTGCCAATAACACCTTGATTCAGGGGTCTCCCTCGCGCGTTCAAGCCATATACACTTGAGCAAGATGGTTGCGTAATAATTGGGTGATCACCACCTGACCCATGACTGCTGAGCCATTAGGCCTATATAGTGCAAAAATAAGTGGTGGGGGTCATTCTTTTTTGAGCAGCCATGCCAGAATGCGTCCAGATCGATCACCCTTTCTATGTAGGTGCTTTCTATAATCTTGCTGAACATGTCAGTCCAGCCCCTCCCAGATGGCTGCTACCTTTCTATGCACCTCTGCCAGCGGTTCATCCCTCATCTTTCTCAGGGACCACCGCGGTAATCTTGCAATGTTCTCTTCACCGTCTCCCAATTTTCTTTCTAACCTTTTTCTTATGCCATAAGTCTTACCATGGCTTACATCTCTGATATCTACCTTTATACTTCCCACTCCACGCTACGTGATCAGGCAGTATTCCAATTAGTAGCAAAGAAGTCTTGGAGGGTTTCTGCCATATCAATAGTATACTCTGGGTCCTCTGTGCTTCGGGTCTAAACCTCCATAAAGGGATAGTGGGCCTGTGTCCCCTAATACCACATTCCAGTAACAAGGGAGCGTGGACGTTTAGGAACCTCACCTGATAGTCAACCTACAATACATTAAGGTTCCCTTCATTAGTAAGGAGGGACCGATCCAACCTACTATATGCCCTGTGGCTGGGTGAATAACAGGAATATTCCTTTACCTCAGGATGAAATTCTCTTCATACGTCCACGAGTTAAAGTCTAGTCATGGTTTGGAGTAATCCTGCCACCATACGAGGTTTTGTACCCATACAGGGTGGGTGGCAGTCTAAATGACAGTCTAACACACAATTGAGAACCCCAGCCAAATGAAAGGCAGACGAACATAGGGTAGTAACTCAGTTTCTAGGGCCCCGAATAACTCTTCATCATCCGTATTAGGGGCATATACATTAAACATGCAGAGCTCTTGACCATCTAAGATATCATGTAGCAGCACATACTGTCCAGCCACATCAGCACCCTGCCCCCTCAAATGAAACAGGCCACCTATATGGACACTCCTTAGGAACTGGCGAAATAGGTGGAGGAATATATTTGCCCCCAAAACTTCTTACAGAGTTTTGGGCTTCTTCCTCCAAAAGATGGGTTTCATGGAGGAACAGCATGCATGTCCCCACCCTCCTAAGTTATGTGTGGATCCTATATCATTTGATGAAATAAATATATCCTCTCATATTCTATGTGAGCATGCATTTCAAATCAGTCATCCCGAGAGGGTTTCCAGCCCCGGCCCTATCCCTCCACAAGCCCCCCCCAGTAACTCACTCCCCCTAGTACCCACATAATATGATATGCAATTGTTGCTGTATAAAACTATAAATGTACCTCTAAACCATTCTCCATCGCCAACCCCGGTTAAACACCTCAGAACAAAACTAGTGTAATTTATAATCATGGAAACTAACCCTCCCTTCCAATCTAACAAAGTCCATAAAACATCAGCATGTGTGAGAGGTAGAGTAGGGCTTTAAACTTGTGCTGTTGCTAAGGAGTAAGGGCGGTCTAGCCACTGATCCCCATGAGGGTATCATGCAGTGCTCCGCTCCTATGTGTCCTATGCTCACTTCTGCTTGACTCACCATCACTCACTCACCACATGAGAATATACAAGAAAAACAACAAAAGCAAAAATCAGAATAACAGAAAGGGTGTTGAGAAAGAAGAGGCCGGGTGAACTAGTGTGTGCTTCCAGTCCTGTTGGATGATGCCACCCAAAGTCTCACATTGTGTCTGTCTGTCAGTCCCAACTGAGTGTAAACAGCCCCTGGAACCTATACAATCCACTTGAATACCCCGCCTCGCAGCCAAGTGGCATGAACTCTATTTCTTTTGTGGTACCAGGCTCACTGCTCTCAACTACCCAGGTTGGGTCACCATTTCTCTCAGAGATCTGTGGCTGGGGCACTCTCAGCAAGTCCCCACCTGCAAGCCACATCACACCTCACCTGAGAGGCCCGCACTGGCTCCCCATCAACAAGAGGATCACCTTCAAACTCCTCATCCACGCACACAAGGCCCTACACAGCGCCGGACCAGCATACCTCAGCGAACGTCTCAGCTTCTACACCCCCACCCGCAGCCTCCGGTCTGCCAACCTCGCCCTCGCCACGGTTCCACGCATCCGGAAAACCGCCGGCGGCAGCAGATCCTTCTCCTACCTCGCCGCCAAGACCTGGAACACTCTCCCCACCAGCCTACGACAGACCGAGGAACTGCTGGCCTTCAGAAAACTCCTCAAGACCTGGCTCTTCGATCAGTAGCAGCACCCCCTCCTCCCCCCCAGCGCCTTGAGACCCTCACGGGTGTGTAGCGCGCTTTACAAATGATTTGATTGATTGATTGATTGATTGATTGATTCAGCCAGGATCCATCAACAAATCTGATTCTTTACTGGACGATGTAGCCGAGGTGACAGTCTTGACAAGTGCCCTGGCCTCTTCCCTTTCATAGTGCTGTGTCTCCAAATCCAATGCTTCATCCGGTCTCACCACCTCCCTCATACTGGACAACAAACGTTGTCTGCATCTGCTTCTCCATCTGGAGGTAGGTCCTCCACCTCCCCCTCCCCATCTGGGGGCCTTACGGTTTTGCCTCATGGCACCACAGGAATGTAGTCTCCACTGTGGATCTGTAGCCCATCCCACATCTCCTCTGGTGTGTCAAAAAAGTGTGAGCAGACATCCAGGATCACTTTCAACTTTCTGGGATACAACAGCATATAATGTAATCCCATTGCTCTAAGCTTTCGTTTAATGCCACTGTAGCCCTGGTATAATCTGGTAAAATAAGGATAACATGGTTCTCAAACTTTGGGTCTCTCTTCTTTTGAACCATCTGCAGGACTTTCTCACAATCTCTGTAGTTAAGGAATTTAGCAATTACAGTACTGAGGGGAGCCCCTGGTTTGGTTGGTGAGGCAAAGGACCTGTGAGCCCTCTACACTGCCAAATATTTTGACAGGTTTGTTTCTGGGAGCAACATCACGATCCACTCCCCCAAGAAGAACTCTGGTTTACTTCCCTCAGCATTCTCAGGAAATCCCACAAATCTGACACTACACCCACAGGAGTACGCCTCCACATCCTCCCTAGCCGTACCTCCTTTGTACTTTTCGGGCTTTGAGCACAGTGACCACGACTTCAGGTGGGTGAGCTCCTCTTTTATTTCTGTGACCTGGTTCACTGTTTCCACAGCTCTTCAGCCACTTACGCAGGTCGGTACGGAGCAGATTTGTGTTGAGCGTCATGACTTAGATGTTTGCCTGCAATGCAAGTCCTAAAGCTTCAATGTCTGCCAGGATCTGAGCTTTTGATGGTTCTGTAGCACCCTGGGGTGCCTCATTCTCCCCGTTCGGTGGACCTATGCCTGTGCTCAAGGAGGTGAATCATCTCATCTGTTTGTCCTTGCCCATTTTCTGCCAGGGAGTAGGCCCATTGTAGACACTGAAGGTGCGATCCTCACCCCTCGAGAGCACTCCTCCGATCAGGACCACTAGCTAGTAACAGAATGATACAGCACATGTGAGGAAGACAGCTATGGGCCAGTTACAGGTGCGACGGAGGAGAGGAACGTCCACTCCAAGGTTTCAAACATTCATATCCTAGAGGGGGGGGGGGGTCCTCTCAAGTAGAACTTCATTACTGACACTATAGTTTCCCAATATTAACTATGAAAAATATCTATGATTGTTAAATGTAGTTTATCCACCCGTCGAAGCTCCGCAGTAATATCTTCCAGCATTGGATCCAGGTTATTTGCCCACAGTGTATCCAGATCCAACCCTACCTTTACCGCTAAGTATGTTGCCCACTCCACCTGTCGCTGATCTTGTAGGTCACATTGTGTGGTACAGATTACCTGAGTCTTTTCCTTATTGAGGCGATATCCTGACCTGCTCCCAAATTCCTCCGCCATCTTCTCAATTTCAATGAATGCTGTTACTGGGTTAGAGGTAACTACGGCAATATCGTCCGCATAGGCCAGTATCTTGGTCTCATATCCCCTTGTTTTAAAAGGCTCAATGGCAGAATTCTTAATTATCTGATTGATAAAAGGATCCAAATATATGGTGAAGAGAATTGGGGAACACGGACATCTCTGTCCAGTACCCCTCTCCACCACAACTGAATCTGAAGACTTACCCATCAGCTGTAGTCTGGCAAATGGTTCGTAATACATCGGTTGAAAAGCTGTAATCAATTTAGGGCCAAACCCTCTTGTACCTAAGGCTCCCCATAAATACTGCCATCCCACCACATCAAAAGCCTTCTCGGCATCTAAGAGGATCACAGCCAATTCATCTCCCCTAACTTTAGCTATATCCAACGAGGAAATCACATGTCGGATGTGATCTTTGTTTCCCCTACCCGGCACAAATCCATGTAGCCATGGTGAAACTAACTTGGCTATGACCCTCTAAATCCGAGATGCCAAAACTTTGGAATACATTTTCGCATTCTAATTTATTGGGACGGTATGAACCAGTCAGCATCGCCGTTTTCCCCTTTCTATGAAATATTATTATGTCTGTTTCCTGCTATGATTTAGGAGGGACCCCCGGACGTTGCACATCCAAAAAGAGATCGTGGAGTAGTAGAGCCAAATCCGCCTGGAGAAGTTTATATAGCTCAACCGGGATTTTATCAGGGCCTGACACTTTCCCTGAAGAAAGGGAGTTTAAAGCCGCCACTGTTTCCTCCAATGTAAACTCCTCTTCCAACTCCAAGCGTAGCTCTAAATCAAGTC
Source organism: Triturus cristatus (assembly GCF_964204655.1). Taxonomy (NCBI): domain Eukaryota; kingdom Metazoa; phylum Chordata; class Amphibia; order Caudata; family Salamandridae; genus Triturus; species Triturus cristatus. Next base: position 1,086,415,837 of record NC_140581.1, on the reverse strand, counting down.
TGCTCAGTTGTGGATACTGCCCTGCCGTGGCTGAGTGTGTACCATTAAAAGAGGGATCTGATTGATACAATTTTTTATAAAACTGCTCAAAAACCCCATGATCTTTGCCGGGGTAGTTTCCAGCTGTCCCTCTGAGTTCTTAATCTCTATTATATTATTACGAGAGACCTTTTGTCTGATCCTAAGAGCCAAGAGTCTACCCGCCTTCTCTCCATATTCCTCCATCTCACTACTGTGCGCTTGATATGTCTGGGCTACTTGAGTTTGAAAATAGCTGTTTAGCTCTATTTTGACACATGTTATTTGATTCCTAACCTCAGTTAGTCTCGCTGATCCCCCCTGCAGCAGCATCTTAGTATGTACTGTCTCTGGCTGTGCCATTCTAGTCATGAGAGAGGTGATCTGATCCCTTCGCACCTTACGTTGCTGGCCAACATAGCTTATTATTTCGCCTCTTAAGCATGCTTTGTAGGTATCCCAAACAGTCATGCGGGATGCACTGTATCGATTGATTTAAAAAAATTCTCTAGACCATTTTTTAATATACTTTATAAAGTCTTCATCTACTAATAGTTTCCTATCGAAGGTCCAGGTGCAATGTTCCCCTTCCTTGCCTTGGCGCCTTATTTACAGCAAAAGTGGGTTATGATCTGAAAAGAATTGCGGGAGCTTAGTTATCTCAACCTCGCCAAGATTAGTAGCTGAGGTCAAAAAATTATCTAAGCGAACATATTTTTAGTGAGGACATGAAAAGAATGTTTATCCTGGGTCTGTATTATTTTTGGCTGCCCAAACATCCACCAGATCAGGACTAATTTTCAGACTGTTTAAGGCCCGGTTGACCCGAGGTTTCCTCCCACTATACCCACTTCCGCTTGAGATCTCAAGATGAACATTAAAATCACCACATAATATTAGCGGGCATGGCCACAGAGCAAGTTCTATTTCCAGCTCTTCCCAGATCTCGGGATCATCCTGGTTTGAAGCATAAATTGTCCCGATGGTCAGCCCCGAATTTAATGCAACAATGGCCCAACGACCCCACTTATCTGACATAGTCCGATTACTAATACCCATTTGTCGTTTAATAAGTATCGCTACTCCTCTTATCATGGTGGTCTGTGTTGAGCAAACCACCAGGTCATATCCATTAATCTGGATGACCCCCTGTTGTTCCATGGAATATGGGTCTCCTGTAGGCAAATAACGTCAGGATTAATAAAGCGCAAGACCTCAAATATCTTGGCTCTCTTTACTCTATCATTTAGACCAGCCACATTAACAGAAGAAATCCTTAATTTATCCATATCCTACTCCTTGAGAGAACCATCTGTGTTTCCTACCACTCCATTTCTTTTTTTTTTTTTGAAAACCTTTATTTCAAAATTCAGGACACAGCTATTCAGCCGACAGCCCGGAGGTTCGGCAGCATTGAGAGTTGGATACAGTGATGTGTCCCCAATACAGTTCAAAGAGTAATGCAAAGGTCCAATTTTAAGTAAATACAGAAAAAACTCACAACAAACCCCAGCAAGGCAAGGACATTGAAAGCCCATGGCGAAAGCCCCCAGGGGAGGCCGGACCCCACTCATCTACTAGTTACAAGACTGTGTACGGAGGAAGAAGGGGGACAGCAGAGGCCCAAAACGGTTCCTAGAACCCAACTGCGCTGGAAAGTAGGTCAGGGGGAAAGCTGTTCCTCGGGAGGTTTCAGATCCGGGGCAAGACATATTCCCCCCCTGTATTGGTTCCACCGCCCCCAGATGGCATGCCACTTCCGGGGGCGACCTCTAGAGCAGTAGACCGTCTTCTCCCTAAACATGCTCCAGTCCATGTTCTCCTTCCACGCGGTCAGGGTAGGGGGTCCCGAGGAGCCCCACAATCGCGCGATGTCCCTTTTAGCAACCATGTTACCCAGAGTCACCCATTGGGTCTGCGCCTCATCGAGGTCAGTGGGCCCCCAGACGTTCAGGAGGCAACACCGCGCCTCCGGCTGTACCGCAGTGCCCGTCACCTCCCCCATAACTGCATGGACTCTCCTCCAGAACTCCACAATAACACAACATTCCCAAATGATGTGCAGGAAAGTACCCACCATACCACATCCCCTTCTGCACAGGCCGTCCTCCGAGAATCCCATGTGGACCAGCCGTGGCCCCGTCACATACACCCGGTGCAGTATTTTAAGCTGCACCAGCCTCAGACGCGACGGGATCGCAACCTCCTTAGGAGAAGAAACCGCTGACTGCCAGTCCTCATTATCCAACTCAAGGCCATCCCTAGTCCACTGTTCTCTCAGCCCCAAAAGCATGTCTGCCCGGACATTAATCAACTTCTTATATATGAGCGAGATCGTGCTCTCGGGCATATGACCATCAAGGACTCAGTCCTCAAGGGGAGAGGACTCCGGCACCTTCTCACCCTCCACGAGGACTGATCGGAGGGCGTGACGCAGCTGGATATACCTGAAGTACTCTGAGGGCCCTAGCTCATACTCAGTCTGCAACTCCTCGAAGGACTTCACCCTCCCCTTATGCAGCACATCTCCCACCTTGGATATACCTATCAGGTCCCACTTATCAAAGCCCTTCGTATGCCAGAGTCTTCCCAATCTTTCCGATTCAAACAATGGGGTAGCGAGGGTGAGCCTATCCTTCCAGCCCAACGAGTCAGTCGCCATCTTCCATACACGCACCGCCACACCTGTGGGCCCCGTGAGGGACGAGTCTAAGGACCGCGAATACAACGCCCTGTAGTAGTTGCCGCCATGCAGCAGCCACCTATCCATGGCATACCCAGGGCTGAGGGCAGGGCCATAAAGCCCATGGTTGATCGCGCTCAGCTGCGTGGCCCAATAGTACCGTCGGATGTCTGGGAGCGCAATGCCCCCATCGTACCATGGGAGCGTCAACTTTGAAATAGCTATTCGCGGCCGCCCATCCCACAGCAACGTCCGTTGGAGGCCTTCGACCTCCCGAAAGTATTTGGCCGGTACCCAGTCCAAGGTGTTCTGGAGGGCGTAGAGGAAGCGGGGAAGAGACATCATTTTGAACAGGGCCGCACGCCCAACCAGGGAGAGCGGCAGCCTCCGCCAACCTTCAATGTCTCGCCTCAAGCGTGCCAAGGGGGGGAGCAGATTCCTCTCATAGCGCACAGCAGGATCCATGGATATAAAAATCCCCAAATACACGAAGCCCTGCTGGGCAACCTGTATCGAACATGTTCTAGGGATCGGTGGGACCTCGCCACTAAGAACGTACAAGTACGATTTGCCCCAATTAATCACAAGCCCCGAGTTCCTACCGAACGATGCGAGTACGTCACAGACCACTATAAGTGACTTCTTAGGTGAGGCAAGATACAGCAGGATATCATCGGCATAAAGCGAAATACGGTCCTCGTGATCAGGCGACCACCGAAGACCCCGTATATCCGGGTGCCAACGTATCCACGCAGCCAACGGTTCAAGGGCGAGGGCGAACAACAGAGGCGACAGGGGGCAACCCTGCCGAGTACCCCTACCAAGCTGAAACGGAGTAGATGCCCGACCATTCACCACAACATTCGCTAGTGGCCCCTCGTACAGCAACCGAACCCAACTCACAAAACCGCGACCGAAACCAAACTTGGCCAGCACGGCCCATAAGTATGCCCACTCCACCGTGTCAAAGGCCATCGTGGCATCAAGAGATGCCACAATAGCCGGTTCACGCAGCGTGCCCGCCCTGGCGATGACGCCATGAAGACGCCTAAGGTTTAATGCTGTGTTTCGGTGCGGGATGAAGCCAGATTGATCCGGGTGGACCAAATCGCCAAGTACCCTAATCAAACGGGTAGCCAGGAGTTTGGCCAGAATTTTCGGCTCAGCGTTGAGGAGTGAAATGGGCCGATAGGAGGCGCACCTATCTCGGGGTTTACCCTCTTTATGTATGACCACGATCGACGCCAGCCGCTGATCCAACGGAAGGATCCCATCCCCCCGCGCCTCCAAAAACATGGCGCGCAGGTGAGGGGCGACCCTATCCGGGAACAGTTTGTACAGGTCGATCGGCAGTCCATTCGGTCCAGAGGCCTTACCCGAGTTTAAAGCGCGAATCGCCCCCGCCACCTCGTCAACCGTTATGTCACCATCCAAATCGTCCCTATCTATGTCAGAGAGGCAGGGCAACTCGATATCACGGAGGAGATCAGACGAGTCCTCGGGCGGCCTGTCCGACACCGAGGAATAAACCCTACGAAAATACTCCGCGAAACACTTCACAATCCCCTCAGGTTCCACAATCGCCTCTCCCCACTCTCCCGTCAACTCTGGCACCACTCTATTGACCCGTTCTTTCCTTTCCAACCACGCCAGGAGTTTCCCTGCCTTATCACGAACGTCATACAGGCGGCCCTGTTGTTCCCTACTGAGGGTCTTAGCGGCGTTCGTCACCAGGTCCCTATACTCCGCCTGCTTCAAGCAAAGCTCATGCAGTGAGGACTCTGTAACCTCCTCCTCCATAGCCCCCTCAAGGGCCGCGATCTCCTCCTCCACTTGCCGCACCTCGCCATCCCTCCGATTCTTGGCAGCCACCACCAGGGAGAGGGCTTCCCCCCGAAGGACGGTCTTAAAAGCTTCCCACAGCGACACCGCCGAGTCCACGGTTCCCAGATTGTCCTTAAAGTAATTATCTACCTTCATTACCAGGGCGCTGCGCATCTTGGGGTCTCGGAAATACCATGGGTTGATGGGGGCCACCCTCCCTCCTCCCTCCCGACCTAGATCCAGCCGGATCCACACTGGCGAATGGTCAGAGATACCGCGTGCCATGTGCCTCGCCTCGGATATCAACGAGGCATGCGCGGCCAGAGTGAGCAGGTAATCAATCCTGGAGAGGCTACCATGCGCCCCGGAGTGAAACGTGTATTGACTCTGTGTGGGGTGCCGGAGCCTCCAGCAGTCTATCAGACCAAACGTATCCAGGAAGTCTGGAAGCCATTTCTGAGCCCCCCCTGTGTCCCTGGGCGGGTATCTATCCAACAGTCCGGAGCCCACAGCGTTGAAATCCCCTCCCACTACCAGCATTCCCCCCGGGAGAGTCAGCAAAGCCCTGCCCAGTTCAGCAAATGTGGAGGCCTGCAGGGCCGGCGGGACATATACCGAAACCAAAACCAAAGTCCTTCCTTCCCACCGCCCCGCCACCGCCACAAACCTCCCCCTGTCGTCAACAATGGTGGAGTCCACCTCAAAAGGCAACGATGCTCTAACGAGGATACCCACACCCCTGGACCCAGAAGAGAATCCCGAGTGTGCAATGAATTTATACCCCTTCCTATTCAGGGCATAGCACGTATTACCTATGAGATGCGTTTCCTGCAGCAGGACAACATCTGGCATTGAGCGTTTCAAAAATTGCAAAACAATCCCCCTCTTGATGCGATCCCCCAAACCATTAACATTCCAGCTTATAACACTTAAGCCTCTACCCCCCATCCTCAAACGGAAAGAGGCCCACCCCACACCCGAGGAGCCACCATGGAACAGCCCTGAGGATAATCATCATGCCTTGCAAAAATAAACCCCCCAACAACAAACTCAAAATCCCAAAAACTCCCCCCACCCTGCACCCCTGCTGCAGCTTACAAAGCCCCCCCAACTTGCAGTGTGCCTGTCGCCCTACAAAAACAAAAAATCTACAAAAAGTACCCTAAGGGAGGAAAAGAGCACCCCTCGCCCTCCCGCAACCCTCCACAGTTACTGCACTCTGTTCAAATCTTCAAGGATGGTCAAATCAAGTCAGGCCGGCTCTGGGATATCAGCCCTGTCCATCCCGGCCACTGTCTCCATGCTCGGCTGTGTCGTCCCCCGTCCGTCGCCGGGGCAAAGCGTCCAGCCATTCGTCGGCCATAACAGGAGAGTCAAAAAAGAATGTCCGATCTTCATGCACCACCCGTAGTCTGGCAGGGAAAAGCATGGCATACTTCAGATCCAGTTCCCGAAGTCTCCGCTTCACCCCCAGGAAGCTCAGTCTCTGTCTCTGCACCTGCTGGGTGAAATCCGGATAAAAATTCACCGACGCATTCTGGAAGGGGACTGGGCCCGTCACCCTCGAAGCTTGCAGGATAGCGTCCCGATCTCGAAAATGAAAGAGCCGGGCAACAATCGGCCGCGGCGGGGCACCCGCCTTGGGCCGCCCGCCCGGCACCCTATGGGCCCTTTCCACCGCAAAAAACTTTCCAAGGCCCTTAGGCTTCAGATGATTGAGGACCAAATCCTCCACCAGCAGGTCCGCCGAAGCCTCATCCGAGGACTCCGGGACCCCGATGACGCGCACGTTGTTGCGCCTGGCCCGGCTCTCGAAGTCCTCCAGCCGGCGGGCGGCTAGGTCACTCTCGGCCCTCAACTTCCGAACCTCGGTCTGCAGATCCGCTACATCATCAGTGAGGCCCGTGGTCTTGTGGTCCAGGTTCTTAACGCGTTCGTTCGTCTTGCCCAGGTCCGAGCGGATCAGATTGACATCTACCAGGATGGCATCCACCTTATGCGCCAGGGCCTCGAACTGTCTCCCCATCGAGGACTGCATCCCGTCGAGCGCGCCCATGACATCCTGTAGGGAGAGCTCCGGTGTCCCAGGCGAGTCCTCCTTCTGGGCATCCGGCGCCTGGCTCGATCCACTCGGCGATGCTTTCAGGAGGGCGTAGCGGTCCATACTGTTGACTTGGGAATACGTTCCCCGCCTGGTGGACTTAGTCTTCAGCCGATCCCCTTCTGCTTTGCCCGACATAATGGACTCCAGGCAGTCCAATGCAGTTAAGACTGTTCCCTCTCAGAGAGAGGAATAAGGAGTGAGCAGGTCTGCCTTGTGCTGCCAGAGTAGCCCGCCGAGCGTCCTTGGGGTAATAAAGCCACCCAGAGCTCTACAGTGTCCGGGCAGACAAAGGGAACGAAACCGAAAGTGAAAGAGCGAGGACCTCCATCCGACAGTTCACACCTCGCCAGGCCGTTGTTGATCAACTAGGAGTCGGGCATCCTGCCAACTCTAGCCCCTGGCATCCCCGGGAGTTAGGCCGCAATCTTCCGCCAGTCGTAAGTCCGGTTCCCGATGGGCGATCCGACCGTGGGTAGCATCAATCGCCTCCCTGACAACTCAGCAACACGGTGCCATGCATACCATCAGGATTAGAGACAGGATAGTCGACGGAGGGCGCGAGGGTCTCGGGAGCTCAAAGCTCACGCGGCCATCTTGGTCAAGCGCTAGGCTCCTCCCTCCACCACTCCATTTCTTATTTATTTCTTCCTTTTCTCTATTTTCCATTAAACTCAGCAATTCTCTGTTCCTTGACTGGCTTTTCTTCCCCTTGCGCCCTCCCTTCCCCCACCCCATCCCCTTTTCCCACCTCCTTCCTGACGATCCTCCCCACTCCCCCACCATTCCCCATGGAAGCTACTAGACCACTGGTATAGTTGTCGATGGGGCAGCATTGCGACATGATCCGTGAATACCCTTCATATCTTTTCATCAACCAAATCAAACAAACCCACCTTCTTACTAGCTAAAGCAGCCCACCACCACCCAATATTATTCAAAGATTAATACACCCACAATCATGAATATTAAAGTCATTGAAATATGCAGTGCTCAAAAATAGAAAAAGGAACAAGACAGATAGCGAAGCCTCTCATCCTCACTATAAATCAAGTCCGTACCAACTCTAGAGGCTAACCCCACTTAACCTTTCCTATTTTAGCTCATCCAGGAATTCCTTGGCTTTAATTTCTGACATAAAATAGTGAGCTCTATCCCCAATTACAACTTTGAATTTAGCCGGATTCAGGAGGTATGCCTGTGCCCCCTTTTCTTGGAAGGGGTTTATCATTTGTCGTAGCCTCCAGCTCCTTTCCACTGTCACCTGGCAAAAATCTGGTCTAGTAAAAAACTCAATATCTCCCACTCTGCGTCTGCGGTCAGGTCTGGCCTTTTCAAAAACGGTCTGCCGGAGGAGGTAGTTTGCAAAAAAGCTGAGTACTGCATAGGGTCTAGTGTCAGCACCTGCCTGCTGTTTCATCACCAGCGGAACTCGATGAGCTTGTTGTATTTCCTGGGCCCAGTTCCAGCCTTCAACCTCAGGAAATGCCTTGGCCAGAAGATCCACCATATAAAGACGGACATCCTTTCCACCTAAATCTTCCGGAATACCTAGAAACCATAAATTGTTTCTACGTTGTCGATTCTCTTGATCTTTAAGTTTCCATTGCACATTCACTAGTCTGGCCTCATGAGACGTGGTCTGCTGCTGGACTGACACCAAATCAGCCTCAATAGTACCTGTTCTTGTTTCAAGCTCAGTTAATCGTTCCGAAATTTCACGGCATACCTTTGCTATTTTACGAACTGAGGCTTAGACTTTACGAACTGCCGCTTGAAAACGTCTATTGTCTTGCCTAGACTCTTCACGATGGGCCATAACTGATTGAAGAATGGCATCTAGGGTTGTAGTGGGCACTGTTTCCGTTGCAGGGACTGATTTGCTTATATCTCCCATTAGCAAATTAGATGGTGAATAGTCCCAATTCCAATCCTGTTCCCCCACACTTGTTCGGGCCGAAAGAGCTGCTGCTGTTTTCGATTATCGAAGCGTTGCGGCAGAACCCCTTCCACTAGCATCATGAGGACTTTCACTTTCTTCTTCTTCACTGCCACTCGCCTGTGATATGGAGTCAACCATCGATTCTGTGCCATCCGAAAGAGAATAAAAATAGTCAGTTGATTCCATATCTGTTTCTTTCCCAGGATGAACCTTTTGGGCAAAATGCTTAGACTGCGTATGGGGTGGGTTCCCACACATGAAGCCTATTGCCTGTGTTCTTTCCATTTGACTAGACCTTGGAGAATAGGTATGGTTTTTTCCTTTTCTCAAATCGTGTTCACCCTCAGCATCCGGACGGTTACTAGATTCATCTTCTGTCACAGGTGTTGCATCCACATTATCACCATCCTGAAAACACAAACCCATATCCTGCTGTACACTTTCTCTTCCATCCAGCACCCCCTCAGTGGCATTAATGGCAGTATTGGTAGTGAGGGCATCTAACTGGTCCCCCCACGTCAGTCCAATCCCTGCTTCAGTTACTCCTTTAGGGGCATTTAATTCATATACCCTCTGCGCTCCCGTTATGTCATTTGTCTTCGGTAAATTAAACACAGTTGAGGCAACGTCCCCCCCTTCTCTATTACCTGCTGGATTTCTCCCATAGTTTTTAAGTCCAGTATTCGACTCCTCTGCCACCTGCATTACCTCCTCCGGTGCATTGATCATTTCTTCTCCACCTTCCTCATTCCTCACATTCTCCGTCATATGTACTGCTTGCTTCTCTGGCCGTTTTGATCCGGCAAGCAGTTCTGCAATAGAGGGATCGGCCCGATGTTGCTGGGGCGCTACCTTTCCCAGAAGGTCTTTCCGGATCGGATTTTGCCCACGTCGTCCTAGCACTCGAGATGCTCCTGCTCCAGTTGCTGCTCTGATTACCGCTTATCCATCTTCTACTATTTGGGGCTTCACTGGTGGGGTCACAGCGGCCCTCGGAGATGGATTCTCGGAGATCAAGTTTTTTCCTGTCTTTGAGCGTGTCGTTGCGGGCTTCATTGCCTTTCTATGTACGTAACACTTCAGCCTCTGCAAGCAGATCGGGATCTTTATCTGTCCACAGCCCGAATCGTTACCAAGGCTCAATGACTGCCAAATCCGTCAGCAGGTAAGGGCTGCTTCTTGTTTTACTGCCGCCGCTTCTGAATTAATAACACCGTGATTGATCTTCCCTTCAAGTATTTTCAGTATGAAGTTCAGCGTAGGCAAAATCATGTTCCAGAGGGTTTTAGGGCATATATATTCTCACCGGGCTCACTGGATCATGCCGGTTGTGCTGCAGCAGTAGCCTAGCCTGCCGCCATCTTGCTTTCAGTCCGGTCAGGGCAAATTCCAGTGCGGGCCAAACAGCCCAACAGCCCTTGTTGTCACTTTCCTATGTGAGCACCTGCACGAGGATTATTCTCCGCGTACTATTGCAAATAAATAAGTATTGTTATCCTGATCATAACTTGTCACTGGCCACACTTTTACTTGCTCCCTCCAACATTTATTGTCTCCATTTTTATAATTACTGTGTCCTCCATTTGGGCGCCTCACACTGCTTCTCCCTTGGCCACCTTCTGAACCATTGTTTCTATGAACATTATTCCACCCTAGGTTCGATTACTGGGGTACCCTTGTTTTCCTTTACCTCTCACAGGCAAGGCATGCAGGGTGGGACCCTGAGCCCCGCAAGCATCCCACGTGGGGCCCCCTCACCACATACCTCCTCGCCGCCAAGCCTGGCGCTGTTTTGGCTCATGGCAGTCTGGCTTGCCTAGGGCCTCAGGATCCGCAGCTAGCCAGGCCAGGATCAGCAGCTTCATTGCCCTTCACCTCTGGCCTAAGGATCTGCCAGGGGAACAGGATGAGAGATCTCACCACCGGCTCCAGCACCATGGATAGGGCCTTTGTCTCCCATATGGCCAGAACCACGCAGCTTGCACCAAGGTCAGCCTCCTCAGCTCTGGCTCCTTCAGTGTTTGTCTCCATTGGGGGAAAGGGGTTTGTGCCTCTTGCACCACTTGCCGGGACCGCTATTATTGCTCACCCCCGGCAGACTGTTTTTTGCCAAGAGGCTCAACTAGGCCTCTAGTAGTCAGGAACGGGTGGCCTGCACATCACGGCTGCATCGCAGATGCACCCCTCAATCGCCCTGGGTATCTTGCATGTCCACACTCTCCCCCCAAGTATGCACCACGATAGGCTGACATAGTTTCAGACATTTTTGGGGCCCGGGGGTGGTGGGAAATAATAATATCTTATTTTTTGGGCCAGAGCGCACGTTTAGTGCTGCCGCTCAGCCATCTTGTTGGTCATGCCCCCATTGTTGACATTCTTTAAGCACAACCTGAAAGATCACTCCTTTGCTGTTTTTTTTTGTTTGTTAGTAGAGTCAATAATTGAACTGACCAGGCAATGAGTTTAATTTACCAGATCCGGGTCCATGTCCATCTCTGATCTGTCAGCAAGAACAAATATGGAATAAAAAATAATAAAAGAAACCAGTATTGACCTAGAATGGATTATGCATTAACTGGGCCCTCTTCCATGCACATTTTATAGGCTTCAATATATACATATGGAAACCTTTCTAAATTACCTAAAGTCATACAACCACACCGGTGCAAAGGTGTGCCCTGCAAGTGCAGATTTACAAACAAGTTTTATAAATCTAGGTCTATAGTTGTTTGACATTGATATTGGGTTACAAAGGACATCATTTCTCAGTGATCATTAATCAAGATATTCTTTTATAAAGGATGTATTTTACTAGAATTTATAATAAATTATCCTATTTAGTGCAGCATAGTCAACCAAGTCACAGTCCCAAGTATTGTACTCGGAAAAAAGGTTAGAACCAGTGTATGATCGGGTTTACAATTAACCCGTGATTCAACGTGTCTCATTGTGTGCTGCCTAAAGCAGTTTTAGATTTGAGGTGGTAATTCCTTAAAACTACACTTCACTCAGGTAGGATATTAGCAAGAGCTTAAGGCTGGTGGTAATGGCTGCATTCTAGACATGTACAATGCCCCATCCTTATATTAGAGTTACAGTTGACCGCATATAAAATAAAATCGCTCAGTGTGTTTTTTGCAGGGGATACACTTTCATATTACACAACAGTGGAAACAATGCTCTGCAACATTGGAAACTGATCATACATATGACACAGAATAAAATAGACAAAAGTTTACTTAGAATATTGTAACAAACTATTAACCACATTTGGAGATCATTCCACATGTGGGTTGTTGACAAAAACTAATTGGGAATTTAAGAGTGTTCGTCAGACTTTTCCTCTATGACAAAGTAAATGCTATAGTCTTAAAATGCTCTCTTAGGGTTCATTACATTTACTGCATCAGACACTCTTGTTGTCTTTATGACATGGTATTAAAGATTATCTATTGTGAGCACTATCGCCAAATAGATACACACGTATGAAGTAGTTGTTGATTTTAGTGAGAGACATTTGTTCAAACCACCTGGAAAAATCACTATTTTACTGGTGTTCTTTATTAGTTGAGTTAATAAATGTGCAGTCCAAGCAATGGGTTTGCTTTACCTGATTAATGTCGATGTCCGTGTCTTAGTCAACAGAAGTAAATATCTGGAATAAAAAAACAATTACAAAACATAAAACACAGCTTTATCATTTTGGTCTAGAATGGATTATGATAATTATATTTCCTCCTTGATACTTAAATATGTGCACAAGTACTTTAGTGGTATTATTTTCACTAAAGAACACTCTTTCCCAAACTGTGGGGCGCAATCCACTGGTGGTTTCCCAGCCTATTTTTGGTGGGTGACAAAAGGCCAAGCAGTTAATAAAGTTGGTTTTAAATTCTGTATTTCTATTTTCACATTTGCTGCATTTCATAGACGGAGGTCAAATTTCAGGCTATTCCTTCTGACAAATTGCTGCTTATTTTTTTAACTTGGGAATTGGTGTTTACAAATCCCTCTCACTTTGAAGTCAGAGAATGAAAAGTAAAGTGAATTATGTGGCAATCTTGCTGCAGTGCAGGTAGTGTGAAAGAAAAGGCTCTATGATGTCAATTTTTGTAACACATAACAAAATGTAAATACCTCTAAGTTAACTGTATACATTCAGCGCTTAGAAAAACAAAAATGAAGTACAGTTTTGGTAATTCTGAAGTGTAATAAAAAAATATTTTACTATGATCAAAAATATCTAAACACTTTCCATCGTGATTCACAAATGATAAATATTAACTGAAACCCGACCACACATTATTATTGGTGTGCGATATAGATGTATCAGTAAAACTGCATGTCTGTGCAAATTTAGTGGCCACTTCAATGAAAAATGTGATGTAAGTAAATTACAGTGCCCAACCACACTATCCCTCAATTATATAAAAAAAAACACTGCCATTAAAGCAAGGTGGGTTGCAAATATTTGCCTTATAAAAACGAGGTTATGTTTCTGAAAACTTTGGAAACAACTGATATATAACATTAAAATTGTTAACTACAATGAAAGAGAAAGTGAGTAAATTCAAATTCAAATTTATTTATTATGTTTTGGCTCTCAAGAGGGCCACATAAACATATACAATACACAGCAACAAATACACAGAAAATACAAGAATTTAAAAACAAAATTCAATCCGCAATAGCTATACATCAGAAAATCAATCTAACAAGGCCGGACAGACAAAATATCACCAGGGATATTAATAAATAGCTAAAAATCCTTTAAAAAAGTTAAAAATATAAGAACAGAACATTTCGTTCGGAGGACAATAAAGTGCATGAAGGAAATCCTTTAAAGTGACAATGCTAAGGCGGATACAAATTATTTTTAGCCATCGATTGCGCAAATTACGTAACATAGGACAAATCAATAATACATGCATACAGTCCTGGGTGTTCAGTTTACATAAATTGCACAAAGCAGAAGTGCCATGCCATTTAGATAACAGTAGATTAAGTGGAATTAAATCATAGCATAGCAAAAACCAAAACCTACGTATCCCATGCGGTAGATTCCATAGGGCATAGGGTTGTGGCTGTTTCAACCTATAGGAGGAGATGAGAGGTTCCACATTCCTTTTATCACCAACTGATTTTTTATCGGAGAGGAAACAAAACTCCCACGAAGCCTCCTTGAGGACATGTTTTAACTGCGTGGAGGAGTAGGAGAATAGAACACTTTCATCAAGTTTCAGTATCTTTACAGCCCTTCTAAAGTTGCTTACGAGTTTAGAGAACTCTTTAAAATTGCCCAAAAATTCATTTTTGAGGAGAACTCGCAGGGTGCCATCTCCCGCTCTAGCCAAACTGGCCACCCATCTTATTAGGGCGCATAGACCCTGAACCCAGGAACTCCTGAGTCCAAAGTCAAGCCTACAGGCGGCTAGTGGGCAAGCATTGTTTAGAGTCGAGAGGGATCTTAAGAGTTTCCCCTCAATCTTATGGCAGAAGTCCCAGTTTTTCACCTCTATTAATTCAATACCATACAAGATAGTTGCGGGGATTTTTACTCTAAAAACTTCTAGAAGACTGGAAAAATGTCTTTTCCCCGTTGCCTGGTATAAGGACTTTAACCCATTGCCATGGGCAAGAGCTTTGCGGGAGCAGTGCTCTATATGGAGTTTCTCACTCATATTGGCCGAAAATATTTTTCCCAAAAAAGTATAGGAAGTTACGACCTCCAATCTATGCCCTCCAATAGCCCAACCGTAATTTGTCGAGCGGCACTTCTTCTTACCAGCTATACACATCACTTTACTTTTGGTAATATTAATCTTCATGTAATGCTCACCCGCGAAGGCCTGTAGAGCCTGTAGCCGATTTGCAAGACCAATTGGAGTCAAGTCAAGGATCAGAACATCATCGGCATACATCAGGCAGGATATTGGAGTCCCTCCTATCATCGGGGCAATCCCCTCACTGGCAGACACGGCAGCAGGGAGGTCAGCCGTATATAAGGAGAACAAAAGGGGTGCCAATAAGCAGCCTTGTTTAAGGCCATTCCGAGATGGTATTTTGGCCGAAGGCCCCCTTTCGCCCCCCATTAAGACCCTGCACCAGGTCTCAGTGTGCAGAGCCCGCACCAGTTCCAACAGGGGGGTAGGGACACCAAGCGTCGCCAGTTTTCTCCACAGCGTTCCACGATCTACTTTATCGAACGCTGTGGAGAAATCAATGAAGGCGGCATATACCACTCCTCCTCTCACCTGGACATATTTATCTGTGATCACCTGAAGGGCGGTCAGGTTATCTAGCGTGCCATGCTCCCTTCGGAAACCAGTCTGTTCAAACGGCAAAATATTGCCGTCCTCGGCCCAATCAGAAAGAGATCTAAGGAGACATTTCGCAAAGACCTTTCCGATGGAGTCGAGGAGTGCAATCAGGCGGTAATTACTAGGGCTATCCCTTATACCCTTTTTAAAGATAGGGACCAAAATACTTCCTCTCCAGGACGCAGGAACAAATTTGGAGAGATGGCACGCCTTAAACAAGGGGTACAAAATTTTGCTCCAACTTAAGGGATCTTGTTTGAGGACCGTCATAGGAAGCTCATCCGGTCCCATGGCCCCAGAGGGCCGCATATTTTTTATAGCCGTCTCGATTTCTTTCTCTGAGGGATGGAAAACCAGGTCTTCAGGGGCAGCATATATGGAATTATCAATACCTGTGGTCCCGTTCCCTGCATAGAGCTCTCGGATATGAGAGGACCATACCTCTTCTGGTATAGGAATGGGGGTGGGGGTATGGCGCGTACCACATCCCTTCCCAATTATTGCCCAAAAGTCTTTAATATTACCATGTACAGCAGATTCCCTTAGTTTAATCCAAACTTCATCCTCCCTTTCCTTTTTAATTTTTTGCTTGAGTCTGCTTCTCTTTCTTTTTAACCTGGCAATTTCTTTCCCACGTTCCAGAACCCTTTCTAAATACTGTTCGCGAACTAGTTTATTTATTTCCCTATTCAGGGTACGCAATGAATTAGGGACTACCTCTCCTTTCCTAGGGGGAACAGTTTTTTTTGCGTACAATAAAATCTTTCGCATAAATTCTTCAAAATAAACAAATTCGCTACCATTCCACTCGTTTATTACCATTAGGGTATCGGCCAATAGGTCCTGCGCCCCATTAATGGCGGCAAAGTTCCAGAAGCACCTTCCAGAAGAGGCATGGAAGGTAGCCTCGTTGCCATTAAGCGACCAAGACGCCGTATTCAAAGAATTTAAAGACATTGTTAAAAACAATATACTATGATCGCTGAGTGACGTAGGTATAATCTTTAGGTCCAGAATATGGGGAAACAGGCCATAGTCTGCAATAGCATAGTCCAAAATTGACGACCCAAAGGGGGATTTATGAGTATAATTAGCGGGGACGTCAGATGGAAATCTTCCATTTAAAATAATACCATCCCCAATCGCTAATTCTTTTAACAAAATCTTCCCTCTTTTATTTGTCACCAAGTTCTCAGGGAAAAGCGTCTGGGGAATAAAATGAACCTCTTCCTTAACTTTATTCCTGAAGAGTTTCAGACTAGCATTTGAAATTTTGCAATTTAGATCACCTACAAGCAAAATTACAGGGGAAGATGGGGAATTTTTTATCTGTTCAATATATCGGAGAACCTGCTGCAAACTATCATTAAAACGCTCCTCAGGGGGTATATACACATTAAAAATTACCATAGGATATTTTTCACCATTATGGAACAGATTTTCTAGAGTTATTGTGTGGAAAAGTCTACTAGGATCAATGTAATGGGAGAATCTCCATTGCAATTTATTTGACAATAAGCAGGCAATCCCCCCACTGGCATGCCCTTTCTTAGAGGGCGCAGCTGGTACTTCCAGGACATAAAAATCTTTTGATGGAGTTAGCATATCAATGCACCATGTTTCCTGAATGCACAATACATCCGCACCCAGAGAAGATAAGTTCTCTGGGCAACTGTGGAATCCAGCCGCATTCCAGGAAATTATTTTTAATGCGGTGTTAAAGATGGTGAAACAATTTGGGGTTATCCTTTGTTTTTGTTGATAATGCACTATGGAGCCAATTCCACCGGTTATTATCATTCATAAGTGAAGAGTTCTCAGTTAGTGGAAGTGGCTTCACATGCGAAACTGAGCGTTTTCCCCTAGAAACCCAAATTTTTAGGTCTCTAAGGGGAGAGGTTACCCCGTTTTGCTCACCACCCCCAAACCCCTGGTTACATAAAAGATTTGGCTTGCCTGGGTTGGAGATAGGGAGAATGTCAATGCCTAGGCGCTGAAAATTTTCGGCTTTTTCTAGTATCAAGTTTGTTATAATAGGCGAATAAAATTTCACCCGTATACTCAATACCCTACTTCCACCCAACAGAGACACCAGTTCTATGTCTCTAGATTGAATATGGCAGAGACTTTCAACCTCACTAAAACGTTTGAGGAGCCAAGCTCTATTTAACAAAAGGTCAGTATCAAATAAAGGTACAAAATCTAGTACACGTACGTCCACCGGGGCCTTAGTGATATTTACAGATCGGGCCGGAGGACAGTAATTTTCCGACTCTAGTGTTACAGCAAAGGGGGGGGCCAAAGGGTTAAGAGCCCCAGATGGATAAGAAATTGGCACTCCTAATGCGCTCCGTGAAGGAGAGCATGGGGGAGAGCCCCCTACTTGCGGTGTAGCTTCCTGAGTAAACAAACTACGTTGTTCGTTTTCCCCCTCTACAGAGGTTAAAGTAGTTAAGTTCGAATCAATGTCCACCTTTAAGGAAGTAGCAGAGGGCTCCACATTGATTTCATCATTCTCCCTTGCCGCTGAAATATTTTGGAAAATAATCCTCCGCTGCTTTTTCTTTCTGTATTTTCGAATTGGTTTCCTCTTGTTACCTTCATTAATTTTTTGTTTACCATTTTTTCCCCTTTCTTCTTTTACCTCCGGTTTATCGTCCAGGGATTCTTTTCCGCACTCAGGCACAAAAATAGGAAACAACTCCTGGACCGCTTTAGGGCCAGGCAAAGGTTTATCCTCCTCCTCTATCTCCAGAACTGTGTTTTTGATGCAGTTGGGAGCTGCAGTAAGAGGCATATCCTTGTGAGGTTCCAGAGTAGGCGATTCAACCTTCCTATCCAGTTCCCCTCTAGTATCTCCGGTTTTCCCCTCAGACAAGTAATGCTCAAACTTGGGGGGAGAGGCCTTCCTCATATCAGGCGATTTCTGCAGCAATGTCTTTAAAATTTGAGTGACTGATTCAAGAATACAGTCCGAGCTGCCTACAAATTTCCCCAAAAGCAGTAAGATTGAGGCAAGGAGTTGTTCCAGAGCGATCATGAACTCAGAGATCGGCTTTTCTCGTACTTCCGCAGTGCAGCAATTATCCAAGAGATTAAGTTCAGGGCTCCTAGAAATATTTAACAAGTCGGATATTTCATGGCCATTTAACGAAGGGGTGCTACTATACAACAGTAACCCAGATGGGGTGGCACCCCCTGAAGCTTTAAACTGCTCCAAAGACTCCACTTTAGCTGGGCTTACGTAGCATCCCCAAAGTTCCAGGTCATTAGATAGTGCAGACAAGTCACCCCCCGGCCTATCATTCATAGGTAACTGAGGGATCGGTGGTATATGCACTGGATCACCTACGGTCGTCATTTTCCCCTCTGTGGAGTCCCGTAAGGGAGACCCCCCTACCATTGATTGTGGGGCCCCATGCTGTACCAGAGGCGGTTGGGGGTCTATGATGGCTGGTGAATGAAATTCTGGAGCTTTAGTATCTGATCTTTCTGGCGTAACAAGTTTGGATTTTTTTAGACCAGCTAGATCCCAAAGTTCAGATAGTTGGCATTGACCTTTCAACGGTGGGTTATTCACTGATTTGTTTCTTGTGCGGGTGGTAGTTCATTTTCGGCCAGGTTTTTCTCCCACTACCCTTCCTGAGCGTAGTGTTTTAGACATTTTCCACACTATTTTCCACAGTAATAGACTTAATCAAAAATGTAAATAAGTAAAACTGGTAAAAATCTGGAGTGACGTCAGTCCCTGACCGGCCAAGTAAGTCCGAGATACAGTATAGCTATAACAGTACACAAATCATTCACAAACCTACGAAAGTGGACACAAGTTCAATGAGGCAGTAAGAAAATGTAAATGACCGGGCCCAGCCCAGCCTACCTCGGTCACTGAGGGCCATAGAGGGCCCGCCCTTTGCCCGGGCTTAGCCCGGCGTCGCCCGCGCGCGTCCCGCGATGCGCGGTCTTCCAGCGATAATGAAGGCAGGTGAGGGGGGCGTGGCGGCGAGATGTAGCTGGCCCCGCTGACTTGTGGGCAATGTGGTTTTCCTCACACTCGTGCCGCCGACTGCCTCACCCAGCGAGTGTTTCCCGCGGAGCGGGAAACGCGAGCAGTAATTCCCTATGCGCTGCCAGATAGCGCTTGCAGGGTACAGGCGCTTAAAGTTCTTTCCAGAGCGTTATTTCTTCACACCAGCAATGGACACGCTTTCAGACAGCACAGCAGCACTTGAAAAGTGAGAAAGTGAGTACTATTCTTGCATTGTACCTACAGACAATAGACTAACTTATCTACCACAGTGATCTGTCCTTACTTAACACTTCAATCATAGACAAATATCCTACCTGGTTCCCTCAAGCTGCCATCCTCGGGCAGTGGAAAAATGAGTACCTCTGAGTTTAGTAACAACAAACCCCCACATGCATCAAAGTTTGATTTTGCGATTCCTTAATAGCGATTTTTAAGGAATCAGTAATAAGGAATCACATAATCCAATGCTCCCAAAAAGTTGCTAAAAAATAGTGAATTGCTAATATTCGCAATCGCCATTAGTGATTACATATTACCGACTTGCTAATAGTGAAATCGCAATTAGCGAGCTCGCAAATTGCGAGTCGCTTTTGGTGCAGCTTGATGACATCACAATCAGGAATGCTGATTCCAGTACACTGAGAGAGTCAGAGGAGGAGGCAGTGTGCAGGAGCCCAGCTGAAGTTCCAATTTTTGATTTGGCAAAACTGTCCTGGAACAAAAGCAAGGCTTCAGGAGCAACTGCGAAGCAGGCAGCCAATCGAAAAAGGAAACTGAAATTCAGTGAGAAGTAGATAGAAATCCTCATTGAGGAGGTAGTGAGGAGCCATGACAAGGTGTTGGGCAAACTATCACTCCAGGTCCATGAGTCAGAGAAGTGAAAAATCTGGCTCAGGATACAAGCCAAAGTGAATGCAGTGGGGGTCACCCACCGCGCAATAGAAGACCTGTGCAAACGGTGTTATCACCTGGGCAGCCATGCAAAGGAGAGGGTTGCTGACAGGCTTTCGGAGGCAAAGCAGACTGGAGGTGGACCTGCAACACCCTGGGAATACACCCCTGGAGGACCTAGTGGAGTCCACACTCCAGCCTGAAGCTGTAGTCAGAGTGACGGAGTTGGACACCTCTGCACCGGCCAGAACATCACAAGGTAAGATGCATGCAAATGACAAATTAATATAGAATAGAAAATGAGAAACATCACATTAGATCAGGTTCAGTGTGCAGAATCCTACTCCAGCCCACATTTTACTTGCTACACCCAAATGCATTATGGGAGGAACAGGCAGGTAAGGGCAGTTGATAGGAAAACAGCATTGTTGCCCACAAGTACAACAAGGAAGCAAAATATATGGGCACTGTGTGTCAGTTAGTAATTTAATGGAACTCAAAAATGCACTATGTGAGACATAAATATTTACATAATAACTGAAAATTGCACTGTTTAACATCACAGATGCAGCTGTACAGGAGTCAGATGGAAATGAAAGCGGAGACACACAGAAGACTCCGGCTGATGCAGACGTGGAGACACCCATGGCCCCACAAACCACAAACTCTGCATCCACTAGAAGCAGGTCCACAGTCCCACCACTACCTGCCATGGAAGTTGAGGAAGAGAGCGAACATGATACCCAGACATCTCACCCTGTACCTACACCCACAACAATACCCCAGTCACAGGTCCGGTGCAGCAATAATCAAACCCAGAGGTGCAGGTCAAGGGCACAGAAGACAACACCAGAGGATGAAAATCCAAATGTCTGGGGTGTGCTGGAGAGCTAAATGCTGAGGGTGCGGCACCTGCAAGCAAAGAACATGAGGCTAATGCAGGCACAGCATTGCACTATGTCTAGCAATATGGCAGACATAAGGGACTGCTTGAAAGAGCTGATTACAGCAGTGGTGGAAGGGCATAGACAGTCCAATGAGGCCATACAGGAGCTATGCAGGGTGATGCAGGAGTATCAGGTGTCCCAATGAAAATGGCATCACCAATTCTTAGGGTGCTTAGATGGCTACACAAGATCTGTCAACAGGCTGAGCACCAACACAGCTCTGCTGTCCCGTCGTTCTGGGGCCATGCAGGTGGAAATGAGCCATTGCTGTGGGGATGTGGCCAGGGGACTCGTCCAGGTCACAAATGCAGTATTTCTGATGGATACATCTGCCTGTGGATTCCTCACCTTATGAATATCCCCCTGCACCAGCATTCCGGAAATGTTTCATAGCTCTCTGCGCCGACGAGGTCGTCACATCGTCATGGCTCCGCACGCGACTCCGCATGACTTCCCAGGAGCCATAAGAAGACCACATCGGCGTGATGATGTCAGTTCCACCCATTTATTCCGTGCCACCGAGGCAAGACGGGCAGACCGACATAGAGACAACGTATACATAGTATACAGGCTTCACACAAATACACTCAGTGTATAAAGAAAGAAGAAAGCTTGCACTTCAAACAAAACAATAGTAAATAAACAGAGGTAACAAAGTCTTGAGTGCACATAATACGTCAAAAAACTAAAACCTCAGCTTTTATGGTATAAAAGGGTGGACAACGGGTAGGTGGGTGGGTCTGTGAGGAATCCACAGGCAGATGATACTGTATCCACCAGAAAAAGTGTTACCGACGGTAAGTAACTTGTTCTTCTGATGGATACATCTGCCTGTGGATTCCTCCCCTATGGCTAGAATCCCACAGCAGTACCTCTCCCGGAGGTGGGTGTCCACCCTTCTATACCAAAAAGTCCTGCAAAACAGTACACACAAAATGGCCATCCCTCCTCACTTCAGAATCTAAGCAGTAATGCTTCGCGAAAGTGTGGAGGGAGGCCCAAGTTGCGGCCTTACACATGTCCAAAACAGGAACACCTCTAGACAATGCAGAAGTAGACAATTTAGACCCGGTGGAATGAGATCGAATGCCTACAGGGGGCTCCTTACCAGCCAGGGAGTAGCATATCTTGATGCACAAGATGATCCATCGTGATAAGGTGCGCTTGTGCACCACCTTGGCCTTCATACGACCAGCATATCCAACAAATAGCTGGTCATCCTGACGGAAGTCCTTTGTTCTGTCCAAATAGAAGCTAATCTCCCTCTTTGGATCTAAACGATGAAATCTTTCCTCCTCCTTGGAAGGGTGAGGGGGAGGATAGAAAGTAGGAAGGGTAATGGACTGACCTAGGTGGAAGGGAGTCACCACCTTGGGCAGAAAAGCAGCCCTGGTCCTAAGTACCATCCTTTCAGCATATATGATCAGAAAAGGCGGCTTTGAACTCAAAGCCTGGAGTTCACTCACCCTCCTGGCCAAGGTGATAGTTACCAGGAAGACCGTTTTAAAAGTTAATATTCTTAAAGGACAACTATGCATCGGTTCGAATGACGAACCCATAAAAAATGTTAACACCAAATTCAAGTCCCACTGGGGCATAATAAAAAGGAGTGGGAGGAAACATGTTTGTCAGCCCCTTAATAAATCTTAAGACTATAGGAGACTTAAATAAAGAAGGCTGATCAGGTAAACACAAAAAGCCGACAAAGCCGACAAATACCCTTTTACAGTGGCCACAGCAAAACCCTGCTGGGCCAAATGAAGAGAATAACAAAGAACATCAGATAAATGAGCTTTTAAGGGATCAATAGATTTCTCTCCGCACCATTTAGCAAATTGAGACCCCCTGTATGAATAGACAGACTTGGTGGAGTGTTGCCTGGCCGATAATATAACGTCCACCACGTCAGGCGGGAGAGAAAAAGAATTCAAGTTGCCCCGTTCAATCTCCAGGCATGAAGGTGCAGGCTCTGGAGGTGGGGGTATAGAACTTGCCCTTCCATCTGAGAGAGGAGGTCTGCCCTGAGAGGGAGACGGAGCGGAGGGTGTGACGAGAGGTGAAGAAGGTCCGTGTACCACACCCTTCTTGGCCAATCTGGGGCGATCAATATAACTTGGGCCCGGTCTTGGCGAATCTTCCTCAGAACCCGAGGAATCAAGGGTATGGGAGGAAACTCGTAAAGGAGTTGTGAGCCCCAACTCAATTGAAACACGTCCCCCAACGCTCCCTGCCCCGGAAACTGGAGACTGCAGAATGATGGGCAGTGTGCGTTCTCGTGAGTCGTAAACAGGTCCACCAGAGGAGTTCTCCACGTCAGGAAGATATGTTGAACTACCTCCGGATGAAGCCTCCATTCGTGATCGGCGGAAAACTGCTGACTTAGACTGTCCGCACGCACGTTCAGCACACCGGCCAGATGATTTGCCATCAAGCAAATCCGATGGTCCTTAGCACAGGACCAGAGTCGCAACGCCTCTCTGCAGAGACGGTACGACCCTACTCCTCCCTGCTTGTTGACATGCCACATCGCAGCAGTGATGTCCGTCAGGACTTGAACCAACTGACTGTGAAGGGAAGGAAGAAAGGCCTTGAGCGCCAAACGTATCGCCCGCAATTCCAAAAGGTTGATGTGAAACAACCTTTCATCTGGAGACCAAAGACCCTTGATCTCCAGATCCCCCAGATATGCTCCCCACCCTAGGGTAGAGGCATCCGTTATCACTGTGGCCACCGATGGAGGAAGAAGGAAAGGTTTTCCTTGAGACAGATTGCCCTCCACGCTCCACCAAGACAGATCCACTGCAGCTTCTCTGGAGATCCTCACAGACTCCCTGAGATCGCTGTTGTGCTGATAAGACTGCCTGCGGAGACACCACTGGAGCGCCCTCATGTGCCAGCATGCATGGTTGACCAACAGGATGCAGGCAGCGAACAGATCGAGCAGGCGAAGGACCTTCAGAACTGGAACAACCGCTCCGTTGTAAAACAAGGGAATTATTTCCTGTATGTCGAGAATCCTTTGAGGTGGAGGGAATGCTCGACACACAGTGGTATCCAGTACTGCCCCTATGAACAGGTTGCGCCGTGAGGGCACCAGGTGAGACTTGGGTACATTTATTGAAAAACCCAATTTGTACAACAGCTGGGTTGTTACCTGCAGATGACGACACACCATCTCTGGAGACTCTGCCTTCAGAAGCCAGTCGTCCAGGTATGGGAAAACCGGAATCCCCAACCTTCTGAAATGGGCTGCCACCACTGCCATCACCTTGGTGAAGACTCGAGGTGCAGTAGTAAGACCAAACGGAAGGACCGCAAACTGGTAATGTTGCGACCCAACCGTGAAACAGAGATACTTCCTGTGCGACTTCAGGATTGGGATGTGGAAATACGCATCCTGCAAGTCGATGGACACCATCCAGTCCTCTTGTCGCAGCGCCTGATGAACCTCCGCTGGAGTGAGCATCTTAAACCTCTCCTGCTTGAGAAATAGATTCAAGATTCTGAGGTCCAGGATAAGACGTAGCCTGCCATCCTTCTTGGGAATCAGGAAATACTGGGAGTAGCATTCCTGACCCCTTTCCTGCTCCGGAACCACCTCTATCGCACTTTTTTGTAACAGGGTAAGAACCTCCTTCTGAAGGAGAAGTAAATGATCCTCCATGCAAAACCCTTGACAAGGAGGGTAAGGAGGAGGGAATTCCCTGAAGGGAAGGTCGTACCCATTTTCCATACGATCTAGAACCCAAAGGTCCGAAGTTATTCATTTCCAGTCTTGTAGAAAATGGGTAAGCCGGCCTCCCACAGGACCCACATGATTCAGGATGGCAGATCTAGGGCTGCTTTCCTGCATTACCAGGAGGGGGAGGGGAGGTAGAGGAGGAGGGGGAAGAGGGATGTCATCCAGCTCCACGAAGGCGACCTCTGCCTTTACCTCTGTAGGATTTATACAGAGGGTTTTGCTGCTGTTGTTGTTGTTGCTGAGGCTGATGGGAACGAAAGGAAGATTTCGCAAAACCACGGTATCTTCTGTAACCATACCCTCTTGACTGAGACTGTAAACCCAGGGATTTTGCTGTGGCTTTGCTGTCCTTAAATCTCTGCAACGCCAAGTCAGCTTTTTCCAAGAAGAGCTTAGAATCGTCAAAGGTAAGATCCAAAAGAGCAGCTTGCACATCAGGTGAAAAGCCTGAAGATCTTAACCATGCATGCCTCCTAGTAGAAACAGACAAACCCATCACCCTTGCCACCGAATCTGCAGTGTCCAGACCCGACTGGATTACTTGGCGAGCAGCCGCCTGAGAGTCCGTCAAGACCTCACTTAAATTGCTCCGATCCTCATCCGATAGCTTAGGGAGAATCTGCTTGGCAGAGTTCATAAGGGCGTGAATATATCTACCCAATAGACAAGTTGCATTGGTGGATTTCAATGCCATAATGGCCGATGAAAAAACTTTCTTTGCCGATTGCTCAAGCTTTTTTGAGTCTCTATCAGCCGGTGCTTGGGGAAAAGAGCCTACCGACTGTTTTGAACATGAAGCTTGAACCACCAAACTTTGAGGTGACGGGTGAGAAGAAAGAAAATCAGGGTCCCCTGGTGCCGGTCTATATCTTCTAGAAACAGATCTACAAACTGCAGGAACGGAAAGAGGATTATTCCAGACTTCTAATATCGGCTCCGTCAGGGCATCATTGAAGAGTAAAAGAGGTTCCACCACAGCAGAAGGAGAATGAAGCACCTCTGTTAGAAGATTAGGCTTATATTCAGCGATAGGAAGCTGTAGATCCAACAGTTTAGCTGCCTTCTTGATGACAACATGATAAGGAGCTACATCCTTCGAATGAGAAGCCTTCTGTAATGCAAAATCCCCTCCTGAAGAGACATCCAAACCACTTGCTTCACACAAGTCTTCCAATAAGTCCTCAGACTCATAAATTTCACCTTCCTCCATGTCACCAGCCCGATATTGCTCCTCTTCAATCAGCCTTTGAGCTTCTCTTCTAGAATGCATCCTCGGCAGTGGCGTCGGCGGAACCATCCACGTGACAGCGACCCCGCATCGAACGAACCCTGGAAGAGGGGATGCCAGACGGAGCCGGGGACTGCTCAAACGGTGCCGACACCCTCGGCTCCGGAAACTGCCATGACGGCACCACCTGCATATAAGGCCAAATTAAATTAAATTAAAGGCCAAATTAAATGCCAAAGGGCCCATGGGACCCGAAGGTATTCCAGAGGTGCATGTGGCTCTGGTAGAACGAAGGATACTGCGCCAGTTCGACTTCCTTATGTGGAGTCTCCGGAGTCGGATCAGCTGGAGTCACAGGTGGAGCCACAGGAGCAGCAGGAGACCCTTCTTTCACTGGATTCAAATCCCCATCCAAAGCCGGAGAATCAACCGGCGCCGGAGACTGCGCTGGAGTACCCACATCAGGAGACCAGCCCAGCGACGCCTGTGGAGACTTAGAAGGTGAAGGAGAAACAAAGTCCTTGACACGACGTCGAGGAGCAGGAGAAGGCGACTTCAAAGCTCAAGACTTGGACGAACGACGTCGAGACCCATGTCTCTTCTTCTTCTTGTGCCTTCTCTTGGATCCATGCGAAGTCGACGACCTCGACTTCGATCTTTTACGACCTCTTTTCTCCTTTCTCACCTTGGACATGTAGAGCTTAGCCTCTCTTTCCTTCAATGCCTTAGGGTTCATCTTCCTGCAGGATGAACAACCTTCGACGTCGTGATCACTCGAAAGGTACCAAAGACAGTCATCATGCGGGTCAGTAATCGACATGTGACCTCCGCATTCCTTGCAGGGCTTGAAACCCGACTTCCTAGGAACAGACATAGTCAAAAAAAGTAACAAGTAAAGCCTCGAAACAAAGTAGCAGTAGAAAGATAGGAGAGTCCCATAAAATCCGTTAGCTTAGTAGCGCGGAAAAAAAAGGAACTGACGTCATCACGCCGACGTGGTCTTCTTATGGCTCCTGTGACGTCATGCGGAGTCGCGTACGGAGATACAAAAAATAATTAATAAAATGAATAATAATTAATAAAATAATTAATAAAAATTCGAATATCCCCCTGCGCCGGCATTCCGGAAATTTTTCGTAGCTCTCTGCGCCGACGAGGTCGTCACATCGTCCTGGCTCCGCACGCGACTCTGCATGACATCACAGGAGCCATAAGAAGACCACGTCGGCGTGATGATGTCAGTTCCACCCATTTTTTCCGTTCCACAGAGGCAAAACGGGTGGACCGACATAGAGACAACGTATACATAGTATGCAGAATTCACACAAATACACTCAGTGTATAAAGTGGGAGGAAAGCTTGCACTTCAAACAAGACAATAGTAAATAAACAGAGGTAACAAAGTCTTGAGTACACATAATACGTCAAAAAACTATGATGGTATAGAAGGGTGGACACCCACCTCCGGGAGAGGTACTGCTGTGAGATTCTATTCATAAGGTGAGGAATCCACAGGCAGATACTGTACCCACCAGAAAAAGTGTTACCGAAGGTAAGTAACTTGTTCTTCAGACTGCATCTAGGGGGGCAGCAATGTACTGGGAGGTGGGGAGAGCAAGGAGGCGTCCAGCCTCAGTAGTCTCTCGGTGCCAGTGACTACATGCTGGAGGCGCAGTACTAGGAGCACCACAGCTTCTGAAGGCTCCATGAGGGAGGTGGATGAGGCCACTGAAAGGCATTAGGGAGTGCCTGGATGATAAAAATAGGGTGGCGTTGGCAGACGACCTCGTATATGGTGATGTAACCATTATTATTACCAAAGTTGTGACTGACAATCAAGTCCAAGGATGATGTCTTGTTTTTATTTTTTGGTTTACACCCACTGTGCTATTAAGCACCTGGTATGTGTGCATTAACACTACCACATTTCTACATTAAAATAAATCCTGTACAGTTCGACCATGTAGTGTCTTGTCTCATCATTACCCACCTCAAAAATAATGCTGTGTAATTTCTGCACGTCTCCTATTCCCTTCTGCTAAGCTTGCCCCAGCTGCTGCTTGCAGTGGTTGCCCTGGCTGGTTGTCCTCCTCAGGCTCGCTGTCAGACATTTCCAGGGGTCTGTCTCTCCTACTAGCGATATTGTGCAACATGGCACAGGTGGCCACAATTCTGCAGCAGGTCTCAGGTCGGTACTGCAATGGCCCACCAGTCTTGTGGAGGCAGCAAAACCTACTTTTCAGTAGGCCAAAGGTGCACTCAATGACGTTTCATGTTGCGATGTGCGCTGCATTGTAACGCTGCTCACTTGGGGTACTTGGGTTGAGGTATGGTGTCAGGATGTAGTTGCGCACGGAGTATGTGCTGTCACCTACAGGGTAGTAAGCAAACAGTAAGTGACAGATATGCATTAACATTTGTACATACTGTCAGAGACATTGCAACATCTGTTTACCTAGCAGATATCCTTCTCCAAATTCACCCCCAAGGAGACAAGTGTGTATGCCACTGTGCCGGAATATGTATGAGTCATGTGTGCTGCCAGGGTATTCTGCCACTATGTCAGTGATGATGTTTTTAGCATTGCAGACTACTTGGATATTCAGTGAATGGTAGGATTTACGGTTCCTAAAGATGTATCATTCACTGATGGTGAACAAATGACTACATGCGTTCCATCAATGCAACCTATTACAAGGGGAAACCGGGCTACCTGATAGAAGTCTAGTTTTGTCTTAAGCAAATCTCGTGGGGTTGAGGGGAAGCTAATGTGGTGGTGTATCCTGGTCAACTACAACACCCTGGAAGCTACCTGACTAGTAGATGCAGGGAACATAGGACCTGCACATGAGTGGGAAGGGCATGTGTCCTGGGAGTCTGGCGCTGCAGTAGGGGATCCAGTTCAGCTATCAGATCATGGATCATGTCAGCATTTAACCTATACTTGCCTTCTATTTCTTCCTCTGTCTGCCCCAACAACATAATGCGCACTCTAAAAATGAGCTACTGTATCCTCCTTCTCCTCTGTGCTGCTGCTCGTAGCCTCATCCTCCTCGCCATGACGTACAGTGCTGCCATTGTGAAACATTCTGAGGCCTCCTGGGCCTGTTTAAATACTTTGCTGATGTTCACCACCTGTTTTGATTGTTTTCACCTGTTTACCAGCTGCCTGTAAAATTTGGTAATTTGCGATTGCAATTTTGCGATTTACAAGGAAATCGCTATTTGCGACTTTTTTAGCATAGCTTTGCGACCCTGTAATAGTGATTTGCAAATAAGAAATCACAATTTTGGGCCTCGCAAAATTGCAATTCCCTATTTTTGCGATTTTCTTATTTTTCGCAGATTTGTTTTGATACATTGCAAAGGGCTAATTTGCAAGCGCTAAGGGCCTGTTTTACAAATTTGCAATTTTTGTGCTCTCAAATTAGGTTGATGCATGTGTACCAAAATCTCCTATAGCTCCAAGAAATCCCCAGGTAGATGTGTGCTGTACAAACAGACGTTGTTTAATTCCCAAACTACCATGGGTTGAAGACAGAAAACGCTTGGCAGCTCAACAATGCATGACCGTACAGAATGCTTGATACTTCAACTGGGCCCTTCTTTATGCGGATTTGGTTCACTTTGATATATACACATGGCAACCTTTGTGAATTAACTAAAATCTTACATCAACTCCTGTGAAAAGGTGATCTCAATAACTGCAGATCTGCAAACTAGTTTTGGGAATCTGGGTCAGTAAACGTTTGACATTGGCAATGAACGAAAAGGTACATAAGTTCTCAGTGTTCATTAATCAAGATATTGATTCACATGTATTTTAATAGGACTTTTAACTCATTTTAAATCACGGGTGATTTACAACGCTCTATAAATGTTTGATGGATTGATTCAATCTTTTATCCTTTTTAATGCAGCACATTATCCCAATCCGAGAGCCTTATACCTCAGAGGACTCACAGTGCTAAGTTATACCCTTGGAGAATGGTTAGAATCAGTATATTATTGTATTAATGAAACACTGAACTTCAACAAGTCACATTGTGTGCTGTCCGAAAACGTTTCAGATTTGAGGTCCTAATTCCTTAAAACTACACTTCACTTAAGTAGCATATTAGCAAGAACTTGAGGTTGATGGCGATGACTACCGTCTAGACGCGTACAATCGTTCATCTTACACTGGAGTTATAGTTCACTGGGTAGAACATGTCATCCTTCAGTGCATTTTCTTTGAGGATATACTTTCATATTGACAATACTGGAACGAATGATTTGGTCAATTGGAAACTGATCACACAAATGGCACAGCATAATGTAGATGAGAATGCACTTTTAGTGCTGGAATATACCATTAACCTCATTTGGAGATAATTTCTCACGTGGGCTTCTGACTCAAACTAAATCAGAATTTGTGAGTATTAATCAGACTTTCATAACAAAGTAAATGCTGCAATCGTAAAATGCTGTCTAGGCATTCTTTAAAAAGTAGTGATGAAATTGTCCAGTGTCATTATATCACTAGAACTTCAGACCCTCCTTTAGTAATTGTGAGATGGTATTAAATGTTATCTACTGTGTGCACTATCTGCAAATAATTATACAACTACAAAGTTGATCTTAATGTGGCATTCATTCAAACTCACCTGGAAAAATCACTCTTTTACTGATGTGCTTTTAATAGTAGAATAAATAAATGAACTATCCGAGCAATGGGTTTGCCTTACCTAGCCAATACCCATGTCTGAGTCATCAGAAGTCTGGAATAAAAAATAATGGAGAAACATAAAACACAAATGTATTGTTTTAGCCGATGATGTATTATGATAACTTCATTTCCTCTGTGAGACTCAAATATGTTCACAGGTTCTTCAGTGGTACCTTTCCACTATTGAACGGTGTTTCACAAACTGTGGTTCGTGACCTACTGGTGGGTCGCCAGTCGATGTTTGGTGGGTCATTAAAGTACCAGCATTAAGAATGCCTTTAAATTCTGTATTCATTTTGTCACATTTGCTGTGTATCAAAGACAGAGGTCAAATATTTGGCTATGTCTTCTGAAAAATTGCTGCTTCTTTTCTTAACATGAGGTTTGGGGTTCACAAACTCCTCTCAATTTCCTACCAGAAAAAAGTAAAATGAATTATTTGACAATATTGCTGGGGTACAGGTAGTTTGAAAGAAAAGGCTGTAGTAAGTCATTTACTTGTAATACACAACAAAATGTAAATACCTTTAAATGAACTGTACAAATTCAGCAATTAGGAAAGCAAAAATGAAGCACATTTTTTATAAATGTTCACTGAAACCCGAGCACACAATATCATTTGTGTACGATATAGTTTTGTCAGTAAAACTGTATGCATTTGTAATTTGGTGGCCACTTCAAAGAAAAATGTGCTTTATGTAAATTATTGTGTGCTACCACACAATTCTTCTATTATATTGATAAACACCACCTCATGTCCATTAAAGCTGGGGGGATTGCCAATATTGTAATCCTCTTCGCATTGTTCTTAGAGAATTTAGACTAACTTAACTCCCCCGCCACTCCCCTCCTGGGGTGGACATCTTGTAATGGAGCTCGTCGAAGAGGACAAACCACTCCCTTGATCCGACGTTACATTAATCATGGTATACCTTTTTTGGCTCGTGCAGCTTAAGCACATATTGCACTGAGGTTTGCTACATGTACATCTTTTGATTCAACCTGAGCAATTGTAGCAATTTTATTCTTTTTTTTTTCTGAAATTTTTTTATTGTGCATAGAAAGGGTTACAAACACGGGCCTACAACCACCAGGGCCGGCCGCTAATAGTTGAGGTGTTCCAGCATATCAGAAAACAATGACTGGCCCACAGGGGCTCCGCACTATCACAATAGATCCGACTGCACATAAGGGAAATCAGAATACACACTTTTAGTATAAATAACAACAAAAAATAAAAATACAAAAATACAAAAAACAAGGCGAAACGACTTGAGATGGGCGGCGAACCACAGCCGGGGGAGTCAACACCCAACCACCCGAGGGCGGTCAATAAAAGAAGACATGAGAGGAAGGGGGGGGCCACGGGAGAACCAAATCTGTACTCCAAAGTACAAGATACACAAGGAACCCTCAAGGATCAGGGGGACGAGGCAACCCCGGACGTATCCACCAAAGGGGGAGCACAGATAGACCCACGATACACGTTCCACTGCCCCCAAATTCTACCCCAAGCCCCCGGTTTACCACGAGCCACATACACCGTTTTCTCCCTGAACATGCACCAGTCCATGTTCTCCTTCCAGACGGACACGGTGGGAGGCCGCTGGGAACCCCAAAGCTGTGCAATATCTCTCTTTGCAATCATGTTCCCCAAGGCCGCCCACCGAGCCTGAGCCGCATTGCAGTCATTGGGCTCCCATACATTCAGCACACAACGACGCACCTCCGGCAGCAGAGCGACCCCGGTGACTCGCCTCATAATATCATGCACCCGGCGCCAGTATTCCGCCACCTCGCGGCATTCCCATAGGATAAGGAGAAAAGTGGCACTGAGCCCGCAGCCACGCTTACAGAGTCCGTCGTCTGAAAACCCCATCGAGACCAAGCGGGGGCCCGTCACATATACACGATGGAGAATCTTAAGCTGGACCAGGCGGAGACGGGCCGGGATGGCCACCTCCTTAGGGGATGACAGTGCAGTCTGCCAGTCCTCGTCGTCCAACTCCACCCCATCTCCCGTCCATGCCTCCCGAAGACGCACCAAGAGGTCAGCCCGATTGTTTATCAGTTTTTTGTAAATCAGGGAGATAGTACTGTCGGGGACGTGACCATCGAGTATGCGGTCCTCGAGAGGCGAAGAAGAAGGGACCGTGGTCCCCTCCCCAAATACTGAGAGCAGGGCGTGCCGAACCTGTGCATAACGGAAGAACTCTCTGTCACTAAGCTCGTACTCGCGCTGAAGCGCCGCGAAGGATTTAACCGCACCTTTAACCCACAGGTCCCCCACTCTGCTGATGCCGATCGTATCCCAGCGCTCGAAGCCTTTCGTTGTCCAGAGGCTTCCCAAGCGGTCTGAGTCGAATAGAGGAGTGGCGCACGTTAAACGCTCACTCCAGCCCATCGCTACGTTAGCCGCCTTCCATACACGGACCGCAATCCTGGTAGGGCCCGTAAGGGTCCTACCAGCGGACCGCGAGTAAAGCGCTCTGTTATAGTTACCGCCGGGAAGCAGGAATTTATCCATCTCATATGCCGGGTTCAAACCAGGAGCGTACGTAGCATGATTAATGGCAGACAGCTGGGAGGCCCAATAGTACCGTCTAATATCAGGAAGCGCGATGCCCCCGTCATACCAGGGAAGAGTCAGCTTGGCCAAAGCGATACGCGATCGCCCGTCCCAAACCAGTCTCCTCTGCAAACTCTCCACCTCCCTAAAGTAGGCCGCAGGAATGACATCGAAGGAGTTCTGGAGTGCATAAAGGAATCTGGGAAGGGACATCATTTTAAACAGCGCCGCGCGACCAAGCGGAGACAAGGGCAGCTTACACCACCGAGCCGTATCTGCCCTAAAACGCCGGAGTGGAGACAGGAGATTCTGCTCATAGCGGACCGCCGGATCCAACGAAACGTACACCCCCAGGTATTTAAAGCCGGACTGAGATATTTGGAGCGGAAGCCGAGGCGGCAAGAGAGGAAGACCACCAGAGATAGGATACACACAAGATTTGGACCAATTGATTATCAGACCCGAGTTTTTCCCGAAGGAAGTAAGGACATCAAAGAGAACAGTGAGCGACTTCCGCGGTGAGGTGAGATACAAGAGAATATCATCCGCGTACAATGAGACCCGATCCTCGAAGCCCGGGGCCCACCGGAGCCCCCTAATCGAGGGCTCCCAACGGAGCCAGGCAGCGAGCGGTTCCAGGGCGAGAGCAAAGAGCAGCGGGGACAACGGGCACCCCTGCCTAGTTCCCCTCCCGAGAGCGAAAGGCCGAGAAACCCGCCCATTGACAACCACCTGAGCCATTGGTCCAGCATAAAGGAGTTTCACCCAGCTAAGGAACCCTTCCCCAAATCCAAACTTCGCCAAGACGGCCCAAAGAAATGGCCATTCAATGGTATCAAAGGCCATCGTGGCGTCTAGGGAAACCAAAATGGCCGGTTCAGCGAAGTACTCAGCCCTAGCGAGGACGCCATGCAGACGCCGTAAGTTGAGAGCGGTATTACGATGTGGGATGAAGCCACATTGATCCGGATGTATCAAATCACATATAACGCTAAGCAGGCGATTGGCGAGGACCTTAGCAAGGATTTTGGGTTCGGCATTCAGCAGGCAAATAGGCCTATATGAGGCACAGCGGTCACGTGGCTTACCCTCCTTGGGAATCACCACTATAGTAGCCAGACGCTGGTCGTCAGGAAGGGAACCCCTCTCGAGCGATTCCTGAAACATATGACGGAGGAAAGGCGCGATTTTATCCGGGCGCAACTTATATAGTTCAATCGGCAGACCGTTGGGGCCCATAGCCTTGCCCGAGCGGAGGGAGCGTATCGCAGTAGCTATCTCTTCGACAGACAAAGGGGCATCCATCAGCTCGCGGTCCTCGACGGATAAGCCGGGCAGGGCGATATCCCGAAGCAGAAGACGAGAGTCGTCCTCATCTCTATCAGACACCGGGGAGTACACTGCACGGAGGTGATCAGCAAAACACTCAACAATCTCACCAGGCTCAGTCACACACACTCCATCCGACACCCGAAGCTCCGGGACCACACGATTCACTCTCTCCTTCTTGTCCAACCAGGCAATCAGCTTACCCGCCTTGTCTCCGGCGTCATACAACCTACCCTGCTGCTCCCTATACATAGTCTTGGCAGCATCAGTGACGAGAGACTTATATTCAAACTGCTTCAGGCTAAGGGCATGCAGCCCATCCGGGGTGACACCCGCCTCCAAGGCTGCCACCAGCCCCGATATTTCAGTCTACAGCGTCACAACCGCCTCTCTCTTAACCCTCTTGGCCTCCACTATCTGGGACAGGGCATGCCCGCGGAGCACTGCTTTGAAAGCTTCCCACAGGGACACCGAGGACAACACCGACCCCTCATTCTCAAGAAAATATTGATCAATCGACTTAATCAGGCTATCACGGATCTTGGGGTCTCGCAGGTACCAAGGGTTAATAGGAGCGATCCGCCCAGCGGACCGCGACCCAGTGTCAAAAAGCAACCACAGTGGGGAGTGATCAGAGATACCCCTGGCCAGGTGTTTGACCTCTCGAATCCGGGTAGCCTGGGCCGCGGGCATAAGGAAATAATCCAATCTGGAGAGACTCCCATGGGCCCCAGAGTGAAAGGTGTACTGACACTGTGTCGGATGCATTAACCTCCAACAGTCCACCAGACCGAAGGTCTCCAGGAGCCCGCCATGCCTGGGCAGCAGGGAGGGCCCTGGGCGGACGACGGTCCAGGTCACCCGAGACAACCGAATTAAAGTCCCCACCCATAAGCAAAAGACTGTCAGGAAGCCCAAGCAACATACGACCCAAGTCTGAGAAGGTGGAGTTCTGGAGGCCCGGGGGAACATAGACCGAGATCAAGGAAAGGGACTGGCCCTCCCACCTCCCAGTCAGAGCCACATAGCGCCCTCTATCGTCCAGGACCACCCTGGTGATCTCCAACGGAAGTGAAGCTCGCAAGAGAATGCCTACCCCTCTCGAACCAGTGGTGAAACCAGAGTGGGCCACGAGTCGATATCCCCCCCTGTTCATAGCCCGACAAACATTGCCAACCAGATGCGTCTCCTGTAAGAACACCACATCAGGAGTCAGACGACGCAGATATTGCAGCACAACACCCTGTTTGATACGGTCCCCCAATCCACTGACGTTCCAAGACATCAATCTCAACCCGTCCCCCCCATC
The DNA here is from genome assembly GCF_964204655.1 of Triturus cristatus. Lineage (NCBI taxonomy): Eukaryota > Metazoa > Chordata > Amphibia > Caudata > Salamandridae > Triturus > Triturus cristatus. The sequence goes on along the minus strand of NC_140581.1, from coordinate 1,086,380,196 downwards.
CCCTCCAGTAGATCAAGGGCCCCCTAGCAAAGAGCGCAACACCCAAGGATGAATCATAGCCAATACTTCGCCTTGAAAACAAAAAACACAAATCCAAACAACCCCACCCACCCACCAACCCCCCCAACTCCAACACCCCCCACCCTGCACCCCTGCGGTCCAGAAAACCACCCCAACTTGCAGTGTGCCGGTCGCCCTACAAACCCCATTCTACGAAAAGACCCCGGAGGAGGGAAGGGACCCGTCCCCGCCCGCCCCCCACACACAACATAATGAAACAAAATGCACAAAAGAAGTAGAACCCAGCTGAACAGTACACCATAAGTCACTCCAAAGGAGACCCGCCACCCTCGGTACCGGCAGATGGCCCAGTCCGGTCACCCCGGTCCGGCAGCGAATCCAGCCAGTCACTCATAGTCGCAGGAGAGTCAAAAAAGGTAGTCCGATCTTCATGTTCCACTCGGAGCCTTGCAGGATAAAGCATAGAGTACTTGAGACCGAGGTCCCGGAGACGCCGCTTCACCCCCTGGAAGCCCATCCGCTGTTTCTGGACAAGTTGGGTGAAGTCCGGGAAAAAGTTAATGGACGAGTTCTCATGTCGGACCGGGCCATGGACCCGTGAGGCCTGCAGAATCGCGTCTCGGTCTCTATAATGGAAAAGTCTCGCAACGATAGGCCTCGGGGGGGCCCCCGGTCGCGGCCGGCCACCTGGGACTCGATGGGCCCGCTCCACAGCAAAAAACGTACTCAGGCCAGCGGGAGCAAGATGTTCGAGGATGAGCTCCTCGACCAGGAGATCTACCGGGCGGTTATCGGAGGTCTCCGGAACGCCTATGACGCGGATGTTATGGCGGCGGGCCCGTCCCTCGAAGTCCTCCAGCCGCCGGGCCATCAGATCATTGGCCGACTTGAGATCGCCGAGAGTGGCCTGCAGGTCCGACACGTCCGTACCAAGGGAGGACGTCCGCACATCCAGCGATTGAACCCTCTCGTTGGTCTTAGAGAGATCCGCCCGGATTAGCGTAATGTCAATGGCCACCGTGTCGATTTTACGGGCCAAGGCCTCGTACTGCGTAGCGATGGTCTCTCTGATGCCCTTAATGGCGCCCATGATGTCCTGCAGGGACAGATCCGGAGAAACGGACGGGCCACCACTGGTGTCCTCCGGGGGGACATTAGCCGCCCCGGGGGATCCTTTACCCTGAGTGTAGCGGTCCATGTTGTTCGTCTGGACCGGACCCCCACGTAGGGATGTTTTGGTCTTACTCCTCTCGGGGTCTCCCCTGCCTCTCATGAGAACCTCGATCGACGAAGGGGACCACCGAGGAAGCGTCGAGGTGGCACAGGCCAGGCAGACGCGGTCCGCACCACAGGCCGCAATGTGGCGGAGCAAAGGGACCACCGTCGATGAGCACACTGGCAGCAGACGAAGACACCGGCATCAAGCGAAGGCAAAGTGAAAGCCCAGTCGCACCAAGCAAGTCCACAGTCCAGCCCCTCAAAGACCAAAAGTGAAACCGAAAGTGATGTGACGGCCACTGGCACAGCCCCGCTGCCGTTGTTGTTCAACTACGCCCCGGCTCCACAGATCACCCTCGCATCGGGCACAGCCTTCGGGTGGGCCTCAAAAGGTCAAACCACCATAACTCCGGATTGCCAGGTCCGATTTGATGTCCGAAAGGAGTTTAGTGTTCAGCCAGCATTCGTCTTCCAGATTCCATCAACCAAGTCAGGATAGAGTCAGGATAAATTCCGAGGAGCAGCGAGGGTCCGGGGAGCCCTGTGCTCACGCGACCATCTTGGATGCGCGCTAGGCTCCTCCTCCAGCAATTTTATTCTTCTTATGCTAAGCGCACCCAAATTTACTCACCCCCCCCACTCATCGCGCTACACACTCTCATAATTTCATATTTTATCATAGATTTTAATTGTTTTTCACCCTTTTATTGTTTAACTGTATTTTCGTTGAATCGTTATTAGTTGCTTCTTATTTATTGTTCCATGCACACTAATATTGATCTACCTCATTGTGTTGCTTTCACATTTCAATCATCTCTTCATCTGCTGCTTGACACTATGCGTTTTACTCAGAGCTGCCCAAGGATGTTTTTAACTTAATGGGAGTTATGCACCAAACATTTTCTACCTCATCTTGACGCTTGTATAATTTTTAATGTTTCCTCGCTGACTGCTTGACAATCTGTTTGTTTCGGGGTTGGGCTCCTTGATGTTTTAGCCTAATGGCGCTATCTGTTTACAAATTAATCTACCTCATTGTGATACACTTTCAATTCATATGTTCCATGAACGGCGATAAGATGTTTTGAACCTATGGCACTACGTACACCCAATTTGAACTACCTCAGCACGATGCTGCTAGATTTCAATTTGAACCTTAGCCTGCTGCCAGTTTTTCTGCACGTGTACTCTGAACTGCTACAATTTGTTTTAACCAAATGCACTTCTTGCCCCCTAACAAACCCCCCCTTCGTGTTCTAATCAATGTTCTTGATTGTGGAATGGCTGGCTACTAAATTAGCTCTACAATAGCACTTTCCACTTTGCACCCTAGTATTTTACTGAACTGTTCCCTCTCATTGTTTCCCTCTCTTCTGCGTGTCCCTTTCCATCTCCCTCTCCGCTATACGAGTTGATCCCCTCTACCGGGGCACTTCCATTCCCTTCTCGCCTACCGCACTGGGCTTGACTCGACTGCTGGACCCCCCCCTTTTTCCCCATCCGCCTGGCCCCCCAATGTATCTCTTTTTCATGCGTCATCTTATCACGGCCTTCGTCCTCGTTTGGGGCTAATTTCTCACTCACTGACCTCTCCCCTGTCCCCCATGTCCCCCCTTACCACTCTTCCCCCACCCAGTGCCCCCTTCCTTTTCTCCTTCCCTCTCACCCTTCCCTCTCCCCCGGATCTCGAGTCTCGAACGACCATGCCTCCCCGCAATCACACCCTCGCGGCATCAGACTCTCCCATCACTAAAAATGGCCCGAACTCCTGGACCATCCTTTACCCACCCAACCTATCCAAAAATGTTAAGAAAAATTTTAAACACAAACTATTAATAAGTCACAAAGAAACCTTATTTGTAGATAATTATCTTAGCCTCACTTCCCTTATCAAAACCAACTACATCTTCTACTCCAAAAGCCCCTCTAAATAAAAAGTATCCTTCTCCATCACCTCCCCCTAACAAAATCTTACAAAATCCCCTACAGAGTAAAATTGTCTACCTCCCCCTCCGCCACCTTTCCAGGCGGAAATTGACATATCCATTTTCAAATCTGGAAATATCCTAATCCAAGCCTCCGAAAACCACCTCACTATCTTTGAACGCCACTTTAGCACTATATCCTACCTTCTGTCTACGCCTGCCCATATCCCTTCAACCTTTCATCCCAGGAAGTCCTCCCGTCTTCTCCCCCCGTAACGATAACCCCTCCGCTCCCTGACATAGCAATAACCTTGGAAACCTCTCAATCTCTGACTCAAGGTCCCCTTACCCCTTTAGAATCATCTCCCCTGCCCGACATTCCTACTTCATACCCAGTCGACCAAACCCTCTCTCCTCTCACCTCGCTTGTCTCTCCTCCTTCTCCTGACAGTCCTACAGCACACCCGGCTGCCCCAACCCGCTCTCCTCCATATGACTGTTCCCCACGCAACCCTAATCACTCCCTTCTTCCCTCCCCTTCCTCCCAGCCCCTTCACACTAATCCCTCGACTACCCTTCTATGGACTCCAATTGCTTGCAATCTACTTGACCGCCACCCCCACAACTAAGATGGCATCCCTCATCACTCGCTGTACACCCCCATTTCATCTCATGACCCCTTTGCGACCCCCGTGGAGGCGGGCCTTCCCATTACATTCAGGCCTCAATCTTGTTTCCACAACACCCATCCCGATCCGCCACCGAGGTTTCCTCCCCGTCCTCCCCAGAACCCCCTCCCCGGCTAAAATGATACATACCCTTCTCCCCCCATCCTCCCCACCACCCTACCCTCATCAGCTCTAACCCAGTCCCTTCTAAATATTGAACTCCACCTCTCAATCCTGGCTTTGGAACTCTCATCCCTCAGACAAGACTTTAACTCCCTCTCCCTTAGCAATCGCATCATTAACACAGACATCGTTGGCTCCGCACAATCCAACACCTCCCTCCCTCAGCAACGGAGTACTACAGCTTGCGATACCTCTTCGTGCGGACCACCACATGGTAACTGTTCTCTTAGACCATCTGACGCCCCGAACCATCTCTCCTCTCCTGACCCCCAGGAACTCAATATTGCCCTCCCATCTCCAAGACGACCGACTCTCCCGCTCTCTGTTCAACTATTCCTGTGATTCTGGGGAAAGGCCGCCTCCCACGCCCCCCAGTCTTGCCCAGACCCCCTTCGCAACTCACTACCATCCATTCTTGCTCCCCCCCCTAAAAACAACCCTAAACCACTCTGCTGCATGCTGGTCAATTGCCGATCGGCTGTCTGACATGCTTCAGAAATCTCTGCAACCATTCTTAATGAAACCATAGACATAGCATTTCTCACGGAAACCTGGCTCAATGCCCACTCCTCTTCGATTCTCAACCTGCTCGCTCCTCCGGGTTACTCCATTCTCAGAAAACATAGACGTGATAAAATTGGAGGGGGCCTTGCCATTATCTAAAAGGATGAACTTCAACTCTCACTTGTTCAGATCCCTGAGCATCTTACTTTTGAATACATCGGTGCAGAACTTAGAGTACAGGGCTCCCCTCCTATCCGACTACATAATATCTACCATCCCCCTGGTGACCCTCTCCCCTTTGTGGAGGAACTGTCTGACCTCCTCATCCAATCCTCGATTTCCCACTCCAAAAACCTCTTCCTTGGAGACTTTAATATCAATTGGAACAAAAAAAATGTTTCTGCGGTAAACCTCCTCAATGACCTCCTCGACATTAATGACTTGATACAACTCTGCCAGGCACCAATACATTTCAAAGGAGCAACGCTTGACGCCATTGTTACAAGCAAAGATTTTGCTTCCCTCTTCCACATTGTACCCATTGATTGGTCCGACCATCACCTTATCCTCTTCACGATCTCCAGTGCCACGCCTTCCCCCACTCACAAAAGCATCAAACACAGGAAATTAACTAGAAATGTTCACCTTATTAACTAGAAATGTTCACCTTATTCCTCCAGGCCAGCTAGAGACTCAGATCAAAGCACAACCTCAGCTTACCCCTCCCTCCCAAAATGCAAACATCCTTGCTGAACATTACAACAAATCCATCATCGAAGTCCTGGATCAAATAGCCCCAGCCAAATTAAAACTTCAAAAACATAACCCCGCTAAAACCTGGTTTAATGCCGATCTCAACAATGAGAGACGCTCCCTTAGGCTGACCGAACGTACATGGAGACAACACCCTTCACCCTCTAATCTTGCTCTCCTTAGAACTGCAAGGGCTTATTACAAAAAACACATCCTTAAAGAAAAGGCCGCCTTCTTCTGTGCCCAACTTGACTGGGCTAAAAATAAACCCACGGAACTTTTCAGCATTATTAAAAACCAATCAGCTTCTGCACCACCTAAAATGATAGCAACTAGTGAGAGATGCAAAGAAATTGCGAACTTCTTCTCGAAAACAATCGCCAAGATTGACCAGTCCTTTGCCTTAACCCCCCCTCCACATTGCTCTTCACCCGTCTACAACATTTCCGCCAAACCCCACCTCATCCCTACTCCTTCTCCGGACGTGGTTCCTCTCCCACTTGCTGTTGTCTCGCCTACTCCACCAACCCGAGCTCAAAAATAATGCATCTTGGCATAACTTCTGCCCAGTTACTGAGAACGATGTCCTCAACATCATCACTAAGCTTAAACCTTCCTCTCATACCAGGGACTCTCTCCCCACTAACCTTGTTAAAGATTTAAAATACATTATTGCCCCACTTTGGACCACCATCATCAATGCCTCCTTGTCCTCTTGCTGTGTCCCTGCTTCCCTCCAAATGAGGCAAATCACCCCCACCCTCAAAAATACTATAGCAGATCCTAATGACCTCAACAATCTGCAACCCATCTCCAACCTGCCTCTTCTTTCCAAAGCCCTTGAAAAATGCGCCCAGCTCCAACTTTACAAACACATCTACTCTTTCAACCTTTTGGACCCATTACATTCAGGCTTTAGAAAGGGCTGCAGAACAGAAACTGCCCTGCTCAACATTATGGATGCCATTCACCACTCCCTTCTCATTCTTCTTGACCTTTCTGCTGCCTTTGATACTGTTAACCACTCCGCTTTACTCAACACGCTCAAAGATCGTTTTGGCTTCAATGGTCCTGTTCTCAAATGGTTCACCTCCTTCTTCCAACACCAAACCCAACAAATTAAACTCAATAATTGCATTTCTAAACCTATGCCCGTCTCCTTGGGTGTCCCCCAGGGTTCTATACTGTCTCCCTCTCTATTCAACCTCTTCATGGATCCCCTCACCCTCATTCTCAAACAAGCAAGAATTAATTTCCACCTTTATGCAGATGATACCCAACTTTACTATAAGATTAAATCTCACGCGGACATTCTACACCTCAATGATACCCTGACTAAAATTCAATGCTGGTTCCATCACAATCACCTCAAACTCAACCCTAAAAAAACTGAAATAATTATTTTCTCTCCTAAAAACAACAGGTTACCCATCCATCTCTGGATCCCTGACCTCAAACCTCTCAACAGCACTCTTTCCCTCTCTAACTCAGTTAAATCCCTCGGAATAAGCATTGACCAAAACCTCAGTCTTACTCCTCACATAAACAATGCGGCAAAAGGAGCTTTCTTTATTCTCCAACACCTCAAGAAAATTGAACCCTTCATTCCCGCCAATGACTTTAAACTAGTTGTGCAATCACTAGTTCTGTTTAGATTGGACTATGGTAATGCCATGCTTGCTGGTACGCAGAAAGTCCACCTAGTCCTCAATCAAATCGGACCTTAACCTTGCGGACAGACTTATTTCCGATTGTAAGCGGTTTGATCACATCTCCCCCATCCTCAAGGGTCTTAAATGGCTTCCCGTCGATGGCAGATCCATCTATAAGACCGCTTGCATTAAGGACAAAGCCCTCCATCAACACACCCCATTGTAGCTCTCCGATAAACCCCATAACCATAAAGCTGGCTGCTCTAGAGCAATGAGGAGCACCAACGCCCTCATCCTAGTGCCGACCTTGCTAAACAAGAAATCTACACAGTCACGCTCTTTCTCTGGAAATGCGCCTACCATCTGGAACTCACTCCGTTGCAATCCCTCCTACCACAGCTTCAAAAAAGTCCTCAAGCTGCATCTTCTCAACAGATTCTGGGGCCCTTAAGCCTGTTCACCCAACACATCATAATCCAACCCTGACTCGACGAGGCTCACTTGACTGATTGCCCGTTCCATCCCCCCTTCTCATTCATACCTAATTTACTACTTCCCCCCTCTGTTTTATTTTGTAGTTACCCCTCTCCTCTTCTTTTTATCACCTCTTCCATCATCCTCTTTAGCTCCAACCCCACCTTCTCATCTTCCACCCCCTCACCTCCTACCATCCTCACTTGTTTTATTACCCAACTCTTGTTATTGCCTAATGGTTTCATTATGTATGACCACCTGCACGATTTGCAATGTTTATAATGCTATAACTGTTTTATATTTCTTATCTCCGCATTCAAATGTTTACTTTGTAACATTTGTATCACCCAGCCCTTGTAAAGTGCTCTGATACCCTCGGGTCTAGCCAGCACTATATAAAACCTTTAAAATCAATAAAATAAAAATGTAAATTATTGTTTGCTACCACACAATTCTTCTATTATATTGATAAACACCACCTCATGTCCATTAACGCTGGGGGATTGCCAATATTAAAATCCTCTTCGCATTGTACTTAGAGAATTTAGACTAACTTATCTAATGCAATGATCTGTCCTTACTTAGCAACCCCATTCATAGGCAAATGTCCTCACTGCTCCACTCAACCTTTCATCCATGGGCAGTGCAAAAATGAGTGCCACTGAGTTGAGTAACAAAAAAAATCTCCCATAAGTCCAAGAAATCCCCAGGTAGATGTGCAATTACAAACAAACATGTTATTTAACACTCAAACTGCCATGTGCTGGAAAGATAGAATGTGTGTCAACTAAAAAATGCATGAGAGTACAGAATGCTTGACTCTTTAACTAGGGCCGTCTCCATGCAGCTTTTGTTGACTTCAATATTTACGCTGAGAAACCTTTCTGAATTACCTAAAATCCTATATAAACCCCTGTGCAAAGGTGTGCCTTGCAGTGCAGATTATCAAACTAGTTTTGTGAATCAGAGTTGTTTGACATTGACACTGAGTGAAAAGATACATAATTCCTAGTGATCATTAATCAAGATATTCAATCACATAAGATGTATTAAAATCAGACTTTTCATCAATTATCCTTAAGCATGCAGCACAGTATACCAACCTAAGGGCCTTATACTTCAGAGGAGTCGTATCCCCAAGTATTGTCTTGGATAAAAGTCAGAATTAGTACATTATTGTATTAACAGTTCAGTGAGCCTCAGCAAGTCATAATGTGTGCTGCCAGAAACAGTTGTAGATTCAAGTTAGTAATTCCATAAAACTACACTTCACTCAAGTGGGGTATTAGCAAGAGCTTGATGTGGAAGGCAATGACAGCGTTCTACAGTCATACAATGGTTCATCCATACATTAGAGTTAAAATTCACTGCCGAGAATATGCTATCACTCAGTGTGTTTTTCGTGGAAGATACACTTTCTAATTGACAACAATAGTGGAATGGATGACACAGAATAATTTAGAAGAGAATGTACTTTGAGTATTGGAATATGCCATTATCCAGATTTGAAGATCATTTCTCACATGGGTTCTTGACTACAACTAATTGAGAATTTGTGAGTATTAATCAGACTTTCATAACAAGGTAAATTCTATAATCTTAAAATGCTATCTTGGCATTCTTTAACCCCTTCGACGCTCATGACGGAACGGTTCCGTCATGAGCGTCGGTTGAGCTGTGCTCATGACGGAACCGTTCCGTCATGACCACGCCCGCGACGGTAACGGTCAGCACCGCGGGGGAATCCGCCCCGCATGGAAGGGGTTAAAATGTTGTGATGACATTGCCTGGTGTTATTAAACCACTAGAACATCAGACCCTCTTTTAATATTTATGAGATGGTATTAAATGTTATTTACTGTGTGCACTATCTCCAAATAGTTATGCAACTAGAAAGTTGCTGTTGATTTTAATGTGACATTAGTTCAAAATTACCTGGAAAAATCACTCTTTTTCTGATGTGCTTTTATTAGGAGAGTTAATAAGTGAACCACCGAAGCAATGGTTTTGCCTTGCCTAGTCAATGTCTTGTCCAAGTCGTTAGTAGTCTGGAATAAAAAATAATGGAGAAACAGAAAACACAGATTGATTGTTTTGGACTATAATGGTTTATATTTTCATTTAATCTGTTATGTTCTTTTGTAGTTACCCCTCTCCCCTTCTTTTTATCACCTCTTCCATCATCTTCCTTAGCTCCACCCCCACCTTCTCATCTTCCACCCCCTCACCTCCTACCATCCTCACTTGTTTTATTACCCAACTCTTGTTATTGCCTAATGGTTTTCTTTATGTATGACCACCTGCAAGATTTGCAACGTTTATAATGCTATAACTGTTTTATATTTCTTATCTCCGCATTCAAATGTTTACTTTGTAACATTTGTATCACCCAGCCCTTGTAAAGTGCTCTGATACCCTCGGGTCTAGCCAGCGCAATATAAAACCTTTAAAATAAATACAATAAAAAAAAAAAGTAAATTATTGTGTGCTACCACACAATTCTTCTATTATATTGATAAACACCACCTAATTTCCATTAACGCTGGGGGATTGCCAATATTGAAATCCTCTTCGCATTGTACTTAGAGAATTTAGACTAACTTATCTAATGCAATGATCTGTCCTTACTTAGCAACCCCATTCATAGGCAAATGTCCTCACTGCCCCACTCAACATTTCATCCATGGGCAGTGCAAAAATGAGTGCCACTGATTTGAGTAACAAAAAACATCTCCCACAAGTCCAAGAAATCCCCAGGTAGATGTGCAATTACAAACAAACATGTTATTTAACACTCAAACTGCCATGTGCTGGAAAGATAGAATGTGTGTCAACTCAAAAATGCATGAGAGTACAGAATGCTTGACTCTTTAACTAGGGCCGTCTCCATGCAGCTTTTGTTGACTTCAATATTTACGCTGAGAAACCTTTCTGAATTACCTAAAATCCTATATAAACCCCTGTGCAAAGGTTTGCCTTGCAGTGCAGATTATCAAACTAGTTTTGTGAATCAGAGCTGTTTGACATTGACACTGACTGAAAAGATACATAATTCCTAGTGATCATTAATCAAGATATTCAATCACATAAGATGTATTAAAATCAGACTTTTCATCAATTATCCTTAAGCATGCAGTACATTATCCCACCTAAGGGCCTTATACTTCAGAGTAGTCGTATCCCCAAGTATTGTCTTGGATAAAGGTCAGAATTAATACATTATTGTATTAACAGTTCAGTGAGCCTCAGCAAGTCATAATGTGTGCTGCCAGAAACAGTTGTAGATTCAAGTTAGTAATTCCATAAAACTACACTTCACTCAAGTGGGGTATTAGCAAGAGCTTGAGGTGGAAGGCAATGACAGCGTTCTACAGTCATACAATGGTTCATCCATACATTAGAGTTAAAATTCACTGCCGAGAATATGCTATCATTCAGTGTGTTTTTCGTGGAAGATACACTTTCTAATTGACAGCAATAGTGGAATGGATGACACAGAATAACTTAGAAGAGAATGTACTTTGAGTATTGGAATATGCCATTATCCAGATTTGAAGATCATTTCTCACATGGGTTCTTCAATACAACTAATTGAGAATTTGTAAGTATTAATCAGACTTTCATAACAAGGTACATTCTATAATCTTAAAATGCTATCTTGGCATTCTTTAAAATGTAGTGATGACATTGTCTAGTGTTGTTAAACCACTAAACCATCAGACCCTCTTTTAGTATTTATGAGATGGTATTAAATGTTATCTACTGTGTGCACTATCTCCAAATAGTTATGCAACTAGAAAGTTGCTGTTGATTTTAATGTGACATTAATTCAAAATTACCTGGAAAAATCACTCTTTTTCTGATGTGCTTTTATTAGTAGAGTTAATAAGTGAACCACCGAAGCAATGGTTTTGCCTTGCCTAGTCAATGTCTTGTCCAAGTCGTCAGTAGTCTGGAATAAAAAATAATGGAGAAACAGAAAACACAGATTTATTGTTTTGAACTATAATGGTTCATATTTTCATTTAATCTGTTATTTTCTTTTGTAGTTACCCCTCTCCCCTTCTTTTTATCATCTCTTCCATCATCCTCCTTAGCTCCACCCCCACCTTCTCATCTTCCACCCCCCTCACCTCCTACCAGCCTCACTTGTTTTATTACCCAACTCTTGTTATTGCCTAATGATTTTCTTTATGTATGACCACCTGCAAGATTTGCAACGTTTATAATGCTATAACTGTTTTATATTTCTTATCTCCGCATTCAAATGTTTACTTTGTATCATTTGTATCACCCAGCCCTTGTAAAGTGCTCTGATACCCTCGGGTCTAGCCAGCGTAATATAAAACCTTTAAAATAAATACAATTAAAAATAAAATGTAAATTATTGTGTGCTACCACACAATTCTTCTATTATATTGATAAACACCATCTCATTTCCATTAACTCTGGGGGATTGCCAATATTGAAATCCTCCTCGCATTGTACTTAGAGAATTTAGACTAACTTATCTAATGCAATGATCTGTCCTTACTTAGCAACCCCATTCATAGGCAAATGTCCTCACTGCTCCACTCAACCTTTCATCCATGGGCAGTGCAAAAATGAGTGCCACTGAGTTGAGTAACAAAAAACATCTCCCACAAGTCCAAGAAATCCCCAGGTAGATGTGCAATTACAAAAAAACATGTTATTTAACACTCAAACTGCCATGTGCTGGAAAGATAGAATGTGTGTCAACTCAAAAATGCATGAGAGTACAGAATGCTTGACTCTTTAACTAGGGCCGTCTCCATGCAGCTTTTGTTTACTTCAATATTTACGCTGAGAAACCTTTCTGAATTACCTAAAATCCTATATAAACCCCTGTGCAAAGGTTTGCTTTGCAGTGCAGATTATCAAACTCGTTTTGTGAATCAGAGTTGTTTGACATTGACACTGAGTGAAAAGATACATAATTCCTAGTGATCATTAATCAAGATATTCAATCACATAAGATGTATTAAAATCAGACTTTTCATCAATTATCCTTAAGCATGCAGCACATTATCCCAACCTAAGGGCCTTATACTTCAGAGGAGTCGTATCCCCAAGTATTGTCTTGGATAAAGGTCAGAGTTAGTACATTATTGTATTAACAGTTCAGTGAGCCTCAGCAAGTCATAATGTGTGCTGCCAGAAACAGTTGTAGATTCAAGTTAGTAATTCCATAAAACTACACTTCACTCAAGTGGGGTATTAGCAAGAGCTTGATGTGGAGGGCAATGACAGCGTTCTACAGTCATACAATGGTTCATCCATACATTAGAGTTAAAATTCACTGCCGAGAATATGCTATCACTCAGTGTGTTTTTCGTGGAAGATACACTTTCTAATTGACAACAATAGTGGAATGGATGACACAGAATAACTTAGAAGAGAATGTACTTTGAGTATTGGAATATGCCATTATCCAGATTTGAAGATCATTTCTCACATGGGTTCTTGACTACAACTAATTGAGAATTTGTGAGTATTAATCAGACTTTCATAACAAGGTAAATTCTATAATCTTAAAATGCTATCTTGGCATTCTTTAAAATGTTGTGATGACATTGCCTGGTGTTATTAAACCACTAGAACATCAGACCCTCTTTTAGTATTTATGAGATGGTATTAAATGTTATCTACTGTGTGCACTATCTCCAAATAGTTATGCAACTAGAAAGTTGCTGTTGATTTAAATGTGACATTCATTCAAAATTACCTGGAAAAATCACTCTTTTTATGATATGCTTTTATTAGTAGAGTTAATAAGTGAACTACCGAAGCAATTGTTTTGCTTTGCCTAGTCAATGTCCTGTCCAAGTCGTCAGTAGTCTGGAATAAAAAAGAATGGAGAAACAGAAAACACAGATTTATTGTTTTGGACTATAATGGTTTATATTTTCATTTAATCTGTTATACTCAAATATATACACAGGATCTTTAGTGGTACCATCCTCAACATAGAACAGTGTTTCGCAAACTGTGGTCATTGACCTACTGGTGGGTCGCTACCCGATGTTTGGTGGGTCATAAAAGTAGAAGCAATAAAAAGGCTTTTAGATTGTGTATTCATTTTCTTACATTTGCGTTGCATCAAAGACAGAGGTCAAATATTTGGCTATGTCTTCCGACAAATTGCTGATTATTTTGTGAACATGATGATTGAGGTTTACAAACTCATCTCAATTTCACATCAGAGAGAGAAAATTTAATTGATTATTTGACAATCTTGCTGGGGTACAGGGAGTTTGAAAGAAAAGGCTGTAGTAAGATATTTACTTGTAATACACAAAAAAATGTAAATACCTGTAAATGAACTGTACACATTCAGCAGTTAGGAAAGCAGAAATTAAGCAAGTTTTTTGTAATTCTGAAGTGCGATGGAAGCAAATGATTCTGAAAGAAACAGTTAGTTATAAATTCCTTACTTTAGAATTACCCCCAGGCGTCTGACTGGATCCGTAACGTTTTTCATCAGCAGTACCCCTGCGCGTCGGAAGGTGGCGTCGGTCAACTCCGCCTTCGTCGTTGGTGTTGTGGTCGCCAGGATGATGTCGCGGTAGCTACATAGACACTGCCCTTGCACCCTGACATCAGTTCTTTCTTTTTCTGTGCCAGCAAGCGCAGATCCAGAGAGAGCGGTACCCCCAGTCATATTTTGACTGAGCTTTTTTCTCCACTTTGTCGACTTCGTTGTTTTCTGAGTCCATCGACCATGGCCCCAAAGCCTTTGCAGGAGCAGTCCCGAAAGCTCCTCAAGACCTGGCATTTGGCACCCCGGCCTCTACCTCGAGGTAGACACAGAGTTGGACTGGCGTCGACCGACGCTGGATCCAACGCAAGCAGGTACTTTCTACCTTGGCTCTTTGAGACCAGATTGGCAGCCAGAGGAGCGTGAGGAGGACTGGGACGGGTCTGGGGACCCTTTGACCTACCAGTTGGTGTACGAACAGAACTGGTGAGAGGAACTGGGGGAAGCCAGTGGTCTGGATTCCTCACCAGACCATAGCAGGTTGTCTCCTCCTACCGTGGCTATGGAGGAGGGAGCGTCATACACAGTGGTGTTGCGTAGTGCAGCCAAGGCTCTCCACTTCGAGCTACCTATGGTGGCAGTCAGGACTAACCTCCTGACAGAGGTCCTTCAACCGGTAGCAAGCTCTTTGGAGCACCTGAAGCCGTTTAATGAAGCTCTCATGGACATCCTTTTGGGCACGTGGTCCAGGCCCAACACAGTGGCTCCTGTGGACAGAATGATTGCCCGATGCCCCCACCCAGCCCCAGGCGACCCCACTTTCCTCTCCCAATACCCCACCCCTGAGCCAAGCCTCCACTTCAAAAGGCGCCTTCCCTACCGCACCACCGAATAGGTAATCCAAAAAGCTGTACCACCTTGGGAAGAAAAATTTTCTTCCGCCAGCTTGGGACTGCGGTAGGTAAACACCGCATGTCTGTTGGGCCGTTACACCCACTCTCTGAGGGATACAGTGCCGTAGGTGCTGCCCCAGTGCCCGGAGGAGGCCTAGGCCGTACTCTCCTGTGCAGTTGCAGAGGGGAGAGACGCAGCAAATTTACCATCCACTGTGGGCTGGATACCGCCGATGCACTTGGCAGGATGATTCCAGGTCAGTAGCCCTTCGACGCTACGTCTGGTTGCATTCAACTGTTTTTCCAGGGATGATTTACCCATATGGACATGCCCTTTGATGGCTGTCACCTTTTTCGGCGACAAAGCAGACTACGCACTAGAGCGCTTTAAGGTCTCTCGGGCTACGGCCAGGTCCTTGGGCCTCTCCACCACCCGCCCTGCACAGTCTGCTTTTCGCCTCTTAAGTAGCTATGGTAGGGGTACCCCGCTACATCCCGCCTAGAGTCACAGGCAGGCGCAAGCTGTTCAGTCCCTGTGTGGCTAGGGACGTGGGAACCACCACAGTGGTTCTAGGGGCATGCGGGCGGGCCAGTCCACCACAGCCTTCTCTGCAGCAGCCTCCAAACCCTCCTAGTCCGATATTTCAATCAATCAATCATTTGTAAAGCGCACAACTCACCCGTGAGGAACTCCAAGGCGCTGAGGGGAGGGGGTAAGCAGCTACTGGTAAAACAGCCAGGTCTTGAGGAGTCTTCTGAAGGTCAACAGGTCCTGGGTCTGTCTTAGGTGGGTGGGGAGGGTGTTCCATGTCTTGGCGGCGAGGTGGGAGAATGATCTGCTGCTGGTGGTCGATCAGCAGATGCGTGGGACAGTGGCGAGGGCAAGGTCGGCAGAGCGGAGCTGGCGGTTCGGGGTGTAGAAGGACAGTCGTTTGTTGAGATACGCTGGTCCGGCGTTGTGGAGTGCTTTGTGAGCGTGGGTGAGGAGCTTGAAGGTGATCCTCTTGTTGACCAGGAGCCAGTGCAGTTCTCTCAGGTGGGTGGTGATGTGGCTGTGACGGGGGAGTCCGAGGATGAGGCATGCAGAGGCGTTCTGGATACGGTGGAGTCTTTTCTGGAGTTTGGCTGTGGTTCCTGCATAGAGGGCGTTGCCGTACTCCAGTCTGCTGCTGACGAGTGCTTGGGTGACCGTCTTTCTGGTGCCAGTGAGGATCCATCTGCAGATCTTGCAGAGCATGCGGAGGGTGTTGAAGCAGGAGGAGGAGACGACGTTCACTTGCTGGATCATGGAGAGTGTTAAGTCCAGGATGAAACCCAGGTTGCGTGCATGGTTGGTTGGTGTCGGGCAGCTCCCAGCACGGTCGGCCACCAGGAGCCATCCCATGCGGGGGGGGTGGAGCCGAGGATGAGAACCTCCGTCTTGTCTGAGTTCAGTTTCAGCCGACTCGTCTTCAACCAGTCGGCGACGGCCTTCATTTCTTCATGGAGGTTTGATTTGGCAGTGGCTGGGTCCTTGGTGAGGGAGAGGATCAGCTGGGTGTCGTCGCCGTACAAGAAGATGTTGAGATGGTGTGCTCGTACGATGTTGGCGAGTAGTGTCATGTAGATGTTGAAGAGGGTTTGGCTGAGGGAAGAGCCTTGGGGCACACTGCAGGTGACCGTGGTGGCTTTAGAGCGGAAGGGGGGTAGGCGGACTCTCTGGGTTCTGCCTGTGAGGAAGGAGGTGATCCAGTCCAGGTATTTGTCTTGGATCCCTGCATTGCGGAGGCGTGTGCGCAGGGTGTGGTGGCAGACGGTATCGAAGGCGGCCGAGAGGTTCAGGAGGATGAGGGCCGCGGTTTTGCTGTTGTCCAGTAGGGTCCTGATGTCGTCAGTGGCAGCGATGAGGGCGGTTTCGGTTCTATGATTGCTGCGGAAGCCGGACTGGGAGTAGTCCAAGGTGTTGTTCTCCTCCTGGAAGTGGGTTTCTTGAGTAGGGCGTTGATATTGGCGTGTTTCCTGCTCTCCGGAAAGGTGGCGTACTAGAGGGAGCTGTTGATGATCTGGCGGAGATGGGGTGCGGTGATGGAGCTAGCCTTGTTGAAAATGTGGTGGGGGCAGGGGTCGGACGGTGAGCCGGAGTGGATGGAGTTCATGATTTTGATGGTGTCTTCGTTGTTGATATGGTTCCAGGAGAGTGGGAGGCCGGTGTGTTTGGTGGGTGTTGAGTTGGGGGCGTCGGCGTCTGTTGTTGGCATCTGGGTGTCGAAGCTGTTGTGGATGTCTGCGATCTTGTGGAAGAAGGAAGCCAGGGAGTCGCAGAGTTCTTGTGACGGCGGAACGGCGTTGGAGCTGGAGTTGGGGGTGGCGAGTTCTTTCACGATGTTGAAGAGCTCTTTGCTGTCATGAGCATTGTTGTCTATGCGTTCCTTGAAGGAGGTTCTTTAGGCGGAACGGATGAGTTAGTGGTGCTTGCGTCTTGCGTCTACGAGGGCTGCATGGTTGTCTGGTCAATGCGCCACTGCTTCTCAAGTCTTCGGCAGGTGTGCTTGGAGTTGTGGAGCTCGGTGTTGAACCAGGTGGCTCTCGTGTTGGTGCTCCTGTTGGAGGGTTTCTTGATCAGGGCCACCAAAAGCCAGTGGGCGGCAGGATCCGCCATCACCTCCTTCACTGGCACACCATCACGTCAGACAGGTGGTTTTGCAAATAGTCCGAAGAGGTTACTCCCTTCCCTTCGAGACTTCTCCTCCCTCCATGCCACCTCAATACATTCACATGTCGGAGGATCACCTGGTTCTTCTCCAACAGGAAGTTTTGGCACTCTTGGCCAAGGGTGCCATCGAGCACGTTCCTGCCCCAGAAGTAGGTCGTGGTGCTATTCCCATTACTTTCTGGTGCCCAAGAAGGACAAAGGCCTGCGTCCTATCTTGGATCTAAGGAACGTCAACCGCTTCCTCCGGAAGGAGAACTTCAAAACGTTGACGTTCGCTCAAGTCCTGTCTGCCCTTGACCCTGGAGACTGGATGGTAGCGTTGGACTTGCAGGTCGCCTACTTTCACATCTCCGTCCTGCCGGTCCACCGGCGTTACCTGCGGTTCACGGTAGGCCATGCGCACTTTCAGTTTACTGTGCTCCCGTTGGCCTTACCAGCGCCCCTCGGGTGTTCACCCCAGGGTGTCATCTCTCACCTCCAGACTATGGATGACCTCCTGCATTTACTGGAGTTCTCCACCAACGTACTGAAGTCACACCTGACCCCCTCTCAGAAGCTCCTCTTCATCGGAGCAGTTCTTGACTCAACGCAGTTTCAGGTTTATCCTCCCGAACAGCGAGTCCGGGATACTCGGGCTACCATTCCAATCTTTAAGCCTCTATTCCGGATGTCGGTCAGGATGAACCTGAGGCTGTTGGGCCTCATGGCCTCATGGCTTCCTGCATCCTGCTGGTAGATCATGCCAAGTGGCATATGCGGGCTCTGCAGTGAGACCGGAAGTTCCAGTGGGTGGAGCATCAGGGGAATCTGTCCGATTGCGTTCAGATCTCGGAGGGCACTGCACCAACTGCAGTGGTGGCTAATGAACCAGGATTGGGTCGACGGCAGATCCATCTCCCTTCCTCAACCAGAGTTCACAGTGGTTACCAACGCATCACTTCTGGGATGGGGAGGCGACATGGGGGAGGTGGAGATCAGAGGCCTCTGGTCTCCGGCGGAGTCCGGGCCCCACATCAATCTTCTGGAGCTTCAGGCGAGGTGGGGTTGTGGACCCTATGTCAGGAGGCCCTCTGCCTCTGGACATGGCTGGAACATCCCTGGAGGTTCAACACCTGGCAGGTTCCATGAATGCCAGAGCGCACAAACTCAACCGAAGGTGCATGATGGATCACGAATGGCGTCTTCACTCGGAGGTGGTGCAAGGTCTCTTTCAGCAGTGGGGAGAGCGTTGATTAGATCTATTCACCACCGAAGAGAACTCGCAATGTCAGCAGTTCTGCGCGTTGGAATTTCCAAGGCGGTACTCGCTAGGCAACACTTTTCATCGTGAGTGGAGTTGCAGTCTTCTACACACCTTTCCGCCTATACCACTTCTGCCCAGAGTGATTAAGAAGATCAAGCACGACTGGGCCCAAGTCATTCTTGTGGTTCCAGATTGGGCAACGAAGAGTCTGGTATTCCGAGCTGCTCAAAATGGCAATCGATCCTCCGATTCGACTGCCTCTTCAGGAGAAACTTCTGTCACAGAAGCAGGGGATGGTCCCCCACGCGAACCTGACCAGCCCCCACCTCCTTGCGTGGAGATTGAGCGGCGGCAGTTGACGTTGTTTGACCTGCCTCCCAAAGTCTGTGATGTTATCCTGGCAACCAGGCGTCCCTCTATTACAGTAGACGCCTGCCGATGGAACACATTTGTGGCATGGTGCACAGCAAAGGCTGTGGATCCCCTTTCCTCCC
Source organism: Triturus cristatus (assembly GCF_964204655.1). Lineage (NCBI taxonomy): Eukaryota > Metazoa > Chordata > Amphibia > Caudata > Salamandridae > Triturus > Triturus cristatus. Next base: position 1,086,360,977 of record NC_140581.1, on the reverse strand, counting down.
CTCTTTCTGAGGTCCTCTTGTTCCTCCTTTCTTTGGCCCAGCAGGGCTCTGCTCTGGGCACTATCAAGGGCTACCTCTCGGCCATTTCAGCCTTTCTTAGGGTTCCATTTCAGCCTTTTCTTCTCAAGTCCCCTCTTGTAAATAGATTCATAAGGGCATTACTCATCTTTTTCCTCCTGTTCCCTTCGTAATGCCCCAGTGGGAGTTGAACCTACCTTATGTGCGCTCCCTTTGAGCCACTACATAACTGTCCTCTCAGGCTTCTCACTTTGAAAACTGTCTTTCTAGTGGCCATCACCTTTGCTCGCAGGGTGACTGAGCTCCAAGCCCTTTCTTCCAAGCCTCCTTTTCTGGCTGTTCATCGGGACAAGGTCATCCAAAGAACTAGACCTTCCTTTCTTCCCAAGGTGGTTACTTCTTTCCACCTTGGCCAAACAATCACTTTGCCCACCTTCTTTCCGCCTCCGCATCCTTCAAAAGAGGAAGAGAATTTCCACCATCTGGGTCCAAAACGTGCGCTTTCCTTCTACCTGGATCGTACAAAACAGTTCCTGGTGGACGACCAGCCCTTTTTTTGGTTACATGGGCGCTAAGAAAGGTCGAGCTGTGCACAAACAGGCCATCTCCAGTTGGGCCGTTCTGTGCATCAAAGCCTGCTATTCTTTGGCAAAGAAGGAGCATCCAGTGGGGCTGCACGCCCATTCCACCAGGGCGACGGCAGCTACCACTGCTTTGGGACGAGGAATCCCCCTCAATGACATCTGTCAGGCAGCTACGTGGGCACCATTGCACACGTTTACCAAACACTACTGCCTGGACAGCCAAGTCTGGAGAGACGGCTTCTTTGACCGTTCTGTTCTCCAGGACTTTATGGGGTGAACTTAGTTCGCAGACCCACCTCCAGGGTTGGTATTGCTGGGGTATCTATTCTAAGGTAAGGAGTCTATAACTAACTGTTTCTTTCAGATTACTTACCTTCGGTAGCGATATATCTGTAAGAAACATAGATTAGTTATAGATTTCTTACCGTCCCACCCATTCTCCCCATTCTGCAAACAGACTTCTAGGGTTAAGGACATCCTTTCAGGGCACTAGTTGTGTGCACCAGTGGTCAGTGTCTTGCGTGGCTCTGTGCTTCTGACGTGGAAAGTCGTGTACAGAACTGACGTCAGCATGCGAGGGCTGCGTCTATGTAGCTACAGTGACGTCATCCCGGCGAACGCAGAGTCGACCGACACCACCTTCCGACGAGCAGGAGTACTGCTGAACAAAAAAATTCTGGATCCAGTCTGGCGCCTGGGAGTAATTCTAAAGTAAGGAATCTATAACTAACCTATGATTCTTACAGATATATCATTAGCGAAGGTAAGTAACTTGTTCTTCAATAGGAGAAAAACAAATCAAGAGCTTTTACTTGGTGATGCACAAATAATAAATATTCACAGAAACATGGGCACACATTATTATTTGTGTCCAATATAGTTTTATCAGTAAAACTGTATGCATGTGAAATTTAGTAGCCACTTCAAATGAAAATGTGCTTTATGTAAATGACAGTGCGCTACCCCACAATGCTTCTAGTATATTGAAAATCACCACCTCATGTCCATTAAAGCGAGGTGGGTTGCCAATATTGGCTTTCTTAAAATTGGGTTGTAGTTCTAAAAAGTTTGGAAAGCACTGCTATGTGATATTAAAATCATTAACTTAAGGGAAAGACAAAGTGAGTAATCCTCTTCACATTGTATTTACAGGCTTTAAACTAATGTATCTACTTCAGTGATCCGTCCTTACTTAGCTCGCCATTCATAGACAAATATCCCACCTGGTGCGCTCAACTTTTCATCCATGGGCAGGGCAAAAAATGAGTGCCACTCAGTTGAGTTAAAAAAAATATCTTCTATAAATCCAAAAAATCCCCAGGTATATGTGCGCTTTACAAACACACAAGTTATTTAATACCCAAACTACCATGTACTAGAGAGAGAGAATGTGTGGCAGCTCAACAATGCAGAATGCTTGATGCTTTAACTAGGCCCTTCTCCATGCAGCTTTTGTTGACTTTAATTATACACTGAGAAACCTTTCTGAATTACCTAAATTCTTACATAAACGCTCATGCAAAGTTGTTCCCTGCAAGTGCAGATTTACAAACTAGTTTTGTGAGTCTGAGTCTGTGGTTGTTTGTCATTGACTTTGATTAAAAAGAGACATCATTTCTCAGTGTTCACTAATAAAGATATTCATTCACATAAGATGTATTAAAATCGGACTTTTCATCAATTCTCCTTAATTTGTAGCACCTAATCCCAATCTGAGTGCCATATATTTTAGAGAAGTTGTAGTCCCAAACATTGTCCTCGGAGAAAGATCATAATCAGTACATTATTGTATTAACAGTTCAGTGAGCCTCAGCAAGTCTAATTGTGTGCTGCCAGAAACAGTTTTAGATTTGAGATAGTGATTCCTTAAAACTACACTTCACTCAATTGGGGTATTAGCAAGAGCTGGAGGATGATAGCAATCACTACGTTCTAGAGCCATAGAATGGTCCATCAGTACATTAGAGCCATTATTCACTGCAAAGAATATGACAACCTTCGGTGTGTTTTTCTAGGATAATACAGTTTCTAATTGACCACAATGCTCCATCAACTGGAAAATGTTCACTCACATGACACAGAATAATGTAGAAGAGAATGTACTTTTAATACTGGAATATAACATTAACCACATTTGGAGATCATTTCTCACATGGGCTCTTGACTAAAACTATTTGACAATTAGTGAGTATTAATCAGACTTTCATAACAAGGTAAATGATATAAACTTAAAATACTACTTTGGCATTCTTTAAAATGTAGTGATGACATTGTATGGTCTTATTAAATCACTGGAACATCAAACCCTCGTTTAGTATTCATGGGATGATATTAATTGTTATCTACCGTGTGCACTATCTCCAAATAGTTATATAACTGGGAAGTTGTTGTTGATTTTAATGTTACAATCATTCAAAACCACCTGGAATAATCACTCTTTTGCTGAAGTGCTTTTATTAGTAGAGTTAATAAATGAACCATCCAAGCAATGGTTTTTCTTTACCTAGTCAATGTCCTGTCAAAGTCGTCAGAAGTCTGGAATAAAAAATAATGGAAAACAGAAAACAGAGATAAATTGTTTTAGCCTTTAATGGATTATGATAATTTCATTTCCTCTGTTATACTAAAATATGTACACAAGTTCTTTAGTGGTACCATTCTCCCCATAGAATGGTGTTACCCAAACTGTGGTTCGTGACCCACTGGTGGGTCGCCAGCTGATGTTTGCTGGGTCATACAAGTACAAGCAATAAAAATGCCTTTAAATTATGTCTTCATTCCATCATATTTGCTGTGCATCAAAGACAGAGGTCAAATATTTGGCTATGTCTTCTGACAAATTGCTGCTTATTTTGTTAACATGAGGACTGGGGTTTACAAAGTACTCTCAATTTCACGTCAGAGAGAGAAAAGTAAAATTAATTATTTGACAATCTTGCTGGGGTACAGGCAGTTTGAATGAAGAGGCTATAGTGAGATAATTACCTGTAATACACACAAAATGGAAACCTGTAAATTAACTGTATACATTCAGCAGCTAGGAAAGCAATAATGAATTACATTTTTTGTGATTCTGAAGTGTGACGGAAACAAAAATTTCAATAGGATAAAAACAAATCAAGTGATTTAACTTTGTGATGCACAAATATTAAACATTCACTGAAACACGAGAACACATTATCATTTGTTTGCGATATAGTGTTTTCAGCAAAACTGTATGCATGTTAAATTTAGTGGCCACTTCAAAGGAAAATGTGCTTTATATAAATGACAGTGCACTACCACACGATGTTTCCATTATATTGAAAAACACCAACTCATGTTCATTAAAGCTAGCTGGGTTGCCAATATTGCCTTTCCAAAAATTGTGTCATGGTTCTAAAAAGTTTGGAAAGACCTGGTATATAGCATTAAAATTATTAATTTATGGGAAAGACAAAGTATATAATCCTCTTCGCATTGTACTTTCAGGCTTTAGACTAACTTATCTAGCAGTGATCTCTCCTTAATTAGTACGCCATTCATAGACAAATATTCTCACTGGTGCACTCAAATTTTCATCCATGGACAGTGCACAAATGAGTGCCATTCAGTTGAGTAAAACATTTTGTTTTTCTAAAAGGCCAAAAAATCCCCTGGTAGATGTGCGCTTTACAAACAAACAAGTTACTTAACACACCAAACTACCATGTGCTGGAGAGAGAGAATGTGTGGCAGCTCAACAATGCAAAATGCTTGATGCTTTAACTAGCCCCTTCTCCATGCAGCTTTTGTTGACTTTAATTATACACTGAGAAAGCCTTTCTGAATTACGTAAAATCTTACATAAACCCCTGTGCAAAGGTGTGCAACGCAGTGCAGATTATCAAACTAGTTTTGTGAATCTGAGTCTGTAGTTCTTTGACATTGACACTGAGTGAAAAGAGATATAATTCCTAGTGATCATTAATCAAGATATTCAATCACATAGATGTATTAAAATCGGACTTTGAATCAATTATCCTTATTCAGGCAGCACGTTATCCTAATCTGAGTGCCTTATACTTCAGAGGAGTCGTAGTCCCAAGTATTCTCCTTGGAGAAAGTTCCGATTCAGTACATTATTGTATTAACAGTTGAGTGAGCCTCAGTAAGTATTATTGTGTGCTGCCAGAAACCGTTTTAGATTTAAGTTAGTGATTCCTTAAAACTATACTTAACTCAAGTGGGGTAATAGCAAGAGCTTGAGGTTGATGGCAATGACTGCGTTCTAGAATCGTACAATGGTCCATCCCTACATTAGAGTTATAATTCACTGCAGACAATATGCCATCCTTCAGTGTGTTTTTCGAGGAAGGAACACTTTCTAATTGAAAACAATAGTGGAGTGGATGCTTTGGTCAACTGTAAACTGTTCACACATATGACACAGAATAACAGAAGAGAATGTACTTTGAGTACTGGATATGCCATTAACCACATTTGGAGATCATTTCTCACATGGGTTCTTGACTGCAACTACCTGAGAATTTGTGAGTATTAATCAGACTTTCATAACAAGGTAAATGTTATAATCTTAAATTGCTATCTTTGCATTCTTTAAAATGTAGTGATGATTTTGTCTGGTGTTTTTAAACCACTAGAACGTCAGACCCTCTTTTATTATTTATGAAATCATATTAAATGTTATCTACTGTGTGCACTATCTCCTAACATTTATGCAGCTAGAAAGCTGCTGTTGATTTTAATTCATTCATTACAAATTACCTGGAAAAGTCACTCTTTTACAGATGTTATGAATAGAGGTAATACATGAACCATCTGAGCAATGGTTTTTCCTTACCTTGTCAATGTCCTGTCCAAGTTGTCAGAAGTCTGGTGTAAAAAATAAGGGAGAAACAGAAAACACAGATTTCTTCTTTTGGACTATAATGGTTTATATTTCCATTTCCTCTGTTATACTCAAATATGTACACAGGTTCTTTAGTGGTACCATTCTCCCCATAGAATGGTGTTACCCAAACTGTGGTTCGTGACCCACTGGTGGGTCGCCAGCTGAAGTTTGGTGAGTCATAAAAGTACAAGCAATAAAAATGCCTTTAAATTATGTCTTCATTCAATCATATTTGCTGTGCATCAAAGACAGAGGTCAAATATTTTGCATATGGCCATGTCTGAACTGAGGTGGCAGAGTGGGCTAAAGAACGGTGATGGGTCAAACCCAGATCTGTTGACTGGGTGTGAGTGTTTGATTGGTTCTGATGCTCCGTCCATCACCACCCCCTTTTGTACTGGTTTGTTCGCCATAAGTTGGCAGGGTATGCTCAGACGTGAGTCCCTTGCTCACTTTGCCACTGGATTCAAGCAAGCCTGGCTGAAGACGGCTGAAATGCCAGAAACCGGTCCTAGGAAGCTTGTTTCCGGTGCAGGGAAGGCATGGCTTGGCAGTTCAGGCTGGACTGTTCCCATGAGGCACAGGGTCAGACTGATTTGCATATGGCCATGTCTGAACTGGGGTGGCAGAGTGGGCTAAAGAACGGTGATGGATCATACCCAGATCTGTTGACTGGGTGTGAGTGTTTGATTGGTTCTGATGCTCCGTCCATCACCACCCCCTTTTGTACCGCTTTGTTCGCCATAAGTTGGCAGGGTATGCTCAGACGTGAGTCCCTTGCTCACCTTGCCACTGGATTCAAGCAAGCTTGGCTGAAGACGGCTGAAATGCCAGAAACCGGTCCTAGGAAGCTTGTTTCCGGTCCAGGGAAGGCATGGCTTGGCAGTTCGGGCTGGACTGTTCCCATGAGGCACAGGGTCAGACTGATTTGCATATGGCCATGTCTGAACTGGGGTGGCAGAGTGGGCTAAAGAACGGTGATGGATCAAACCCAGATCTGTTGACTGGGTGTGAGTGTTTGATTGGTTCTGATGCTCTGTCCATCACCACCCCCTTTTGTACCGCATTGATTTTAATGTGACATTCATTCAATATTAACTGGAAAAATCACCATTTTACTGCTGTGGTTTTATTAGTAGAGTTACTAAATGAACCATCGAAGCAATGGTTTGCCTTACCTAGTCAATGTCCATGTCAGAAGTCTGGAATAAAAAATAATGGAGAAACAGAAAACATAGATTTATTATTTTGGCAATGATGGATTATGATAATTTAATTTCCTCCGTTATACTCAAATAACTACACAGGTTCTTTAGTGGTACCATTCTCCCCATAGAATGGTGTTACCCAAACTGTGGTTCGTGACCCACTGGTGTGTCGCCAGCTGATGTTTGGTGGGTCATAAAAGTACAAGCAATAAAAATGCCTTTAAATTATGTCTTCATTCCATCATATTTGCTGTGCATCAAAGACAGAGGTCAAATATTTTGCATATGGCCATGTCTGAACTGGGGCGGCAGAGTGGGCTAAAGAACGGTGATGGATCAAGCCCAGATCTGTTGACTGGGTGTGAGTGTTTGATTGGTTCTGATGCTCCGTCCATCACCACCCCCTTTTGTACCGCTTTGTTCGCCATAAGTTGGCAGGGTATGCTCAGATGTAAGTCCCTTGCTCACTTTGCCACTGGATTCAAGCAAGCCTGGCTGAAGACGGCTGAAATGCCAGAAACCGGTCCTAGGAAGCTTGTTTCCGGTGCAGGGAAGGCATGGCTTGGCAGTTTGGGCTGGACTGTTCCCATGAGGCACAGGGTCAGACTGAGTTGCATATGGCCATGTCTGAACTGGGGTGGCAGAGTGGGCTAAAGAACGGTGATGGATCAAACCCAGATCTGTTGACTGGGTGTGAGTGTTTGATTGGTTCTGATGCTCCGTCCATCACCACCCCCTTTTGTACTGGTTTGTTCGCCATAAGTTGGCAGGGTATGCTCAGACGTGAGTCTTTTGCTCACTTTGCCACTGGATTCAAGCAAGCCTGGCTGAAGATGGCTGAAATGCCAGAAACCGGTCCTAGGAAGCTTGTTTCCGGTCCAGGGAAGGCATGGCTTGGCAGTTCGGGCTGGACTGTTCCCATGAGGTACAGGGTCAGACTGATATGCATATGGCCATGTCTGAACTGGGGTTGCAGAGTGGGCTAAAGAACGGTGATGGATCAAACCCAGATCTGTTGACTGGGTGTGAGTGTTTGATTGGTTCTGATGCTCCGTCCATCACCACCCCCTTTTGTACCGCATTGATTTTAATGTGACATTCATTCAAAATTAACGGGAAAAATCACCATTTTACTGCTGTGGTTTTATTAGTAGAGTTATTAAATGAACCATCCAAGCAATGGTTTGCCTTACCTAGTCAATGTCCATGTCAGAAGTCTGGAATAAAAAATAATGGAGAAACAGAAAACATAGATTTATTATTTTGGCCTATGATGGATTATGATAATTTAATTTCCTCCGTTATACTCAAATATGTGCAAAGGTTCTTCAGTAGTACCATTCTCACAATAGAATGGTGTTTCGCAAACTTTGGTCCGTGACCTACTGGTTGGTCGCAACTCAATGTATGGTGGGTCATAAAAGTACAAGCAATTAAAATGCCTTTAAATGCTGTATTCATGTTGTCACATTTGCTGTGCATCAAAGACAGAGGTCAAATATTTGGATATATCTTCTGACAAATTGCTGCTTATTTTGTTAACATCGGGATTGGGGTTTACAAACTCCTCTGAATTTCCCGTCGGAGAGAGAAAAGTAAAATTAACTATTTGACAATCTTGCTGGGGTACAGGGAGTTTGAAAGAAAATGCTGTATTATTTCATTTATTTATATACAACAAAATGTAAATACCTGTAAATGAACTGTACACATTCAACAGTTAGGAAAGCAAAAACAAAGCATATTTCTTCTAATTCTGCAGTGCGATGGAAACATATATTTTAGTAGGATAAAAACAAATTAAGAGCCTTTACTTTGTGATGCCGAAATGATAAATACTCAGTCAAACCAGACCACACATTACCAATTGGTCGATTTAGTTTTATCAGTAAAGCTGAATGCATATGTATTTAGTGGCCACTTGAAAGGGAAATGTGCTTTATGTAAATAAGAGTGTGCTGCCACACAATGCTTCTATTATATTGATAAACACCATCTTATATTCATTAAAGCTAGGTGGGTTGCCAATATTTGATTCATAAAAATTGGGTTGTGGTTCTGAAAAGTTGGGAAAGCACTGCAATATAACATTACAATTGTTAACTTAAAGGAATGATGAATGTAAGAAGCTGGCTTGGTATATGATGCAAACTTATGTAAGTGGGCACCCTGCACCAATGCAGATAACCATTATGATGATTTTAGTGGTGTTAAATAACTTTAGAAAGCTCTCAGAGTGGTAGCTGTGGAGAGCAGTCTTCAGGCTTAGGCCAGGAGGAGTGTAAATCAGCTAGTTTTACCAAAACATAATCTTTTAGGTACAGATTAAGTAAAAAATTAACCACACAGTGTGTTTATAAAAATATGTATTTATTATAAGACACTCACTAACACATACAGATATCTCATAACCAGAGACATGCACAATGCACACAATATTTACAATAGAATCAGCTAAGTAGCACAAAATACATAGTGGTCACCAGGGGGAGACCAAACCATATACTAAAATATTGGTATGCGAACCACGACTCAAGTTAAGACTATACCCAGAAGACGTAGAAGTGCTGGGGACCCAAGGAACTACCCAAGATAAGTAACCAGAAATCCCATGTAGGCCGAGTGCAGAGTAGGAACATGACCGCAGGATCAATGCAAGTCAATGGGTAAGTCGTGGTTGCAATTTTAAAGAAGGACCCTTCCCAGTGGACCCTGAAGAAACCCTGTGGAAGACAGAAGGTTGGAAAGCCACCCCATTCGTGGATACCCTAGCAAATAAGATACCTACTCCAGGGAAGCCTTGTTTGTGCATAGGTGTGAAGTGTCGTCGGAAACTGCTGTCGAACTCAATGTAGGACTTCAAGAAGATGCCGGTGCTGGAGAAAGGGAAAGTGTCCAATGAAACCCATTCAGGAAGGGAAATATCTGCAAGCAGAGGCGACAGAGTCTATGTCATTCAGGAGTGACCCAGAGGCACGGAAGAAAAATGCCCACCGATGTTGAGTATTGCAGGGAGACTGACGGTCACTTTGACACTGCAGCTGTGCAGACCAGGCAATGCTGTGGACAACCAGGACCTGGGTACCTTATTTCCACTTCAGATGTCGAGAGTTGAGGGGTCAGTATCTGTCAGGAACACCTACTAGCCTTGACAACTGCCACTAATGTAGAAGTCAAAGAAGTTACAATGTCGGAACCATCAAGGTCCAGGAGACTCACCACAAGCAGGGGAGTCAGGGCACTGGAGTTGTGAGAGGAATTCGAGCAGCTCACCAAAGATGCAGGACTACGGTGCAAGTGATGTGGTAAGGACAAAGAACTTGGTCAGTAGAGATGCTTGAGGATGGGGCTACTTGGAGCCCGAAGATCTTGGTGGAAGGAAGCCAACAAGCCTTTGCAACTGCAAGTCAATGAAGTGCACATGGTTTGGTTCCTGCGGCTCGAACGAGAGATACTGGACTCAAACTTGGTGAGAGGACAGGGCAGGCCTCGAGGGATGTGGAGAAACACCACCTGTGTTGCTGAGCCTTTCAGAGTCCATGGGAGTCCAGGATCAGCAGACCGATCGGCTTAGTTGCGGTGCCTGTGGATGCAGGAGAGTGACCCCATCACTTGAAGGGAGATTCCTTCATGTGTCTTGGATGCCCATAGGCTTTGGAAGGTTACTGTATGGTGCACAGGCATGGACATTGCAGCAGACGAGCAGGGTGAGTAGATCAGAAGCAGCAGGAGTCTTCCTGGTTGCAGCCTTGATGCCAGGGTGAAGTCCAGCGAAATCCAGAGCACCCAGATGGTTGAAGAAGAAGTTGTGTCTGAAATTAATCTTGTCCCATGACAAATCTAGGGACCCACCCTCATGTTAGCCCTTATGTACCCTTAGGAAAGGGTTGGGATGATTCAGGGTTCCCTCCCAAGGGAGGGGTCGGACAGTGGGGAGGATACTCTCATGTCCTTTGTCCAGTTTCACGCCAGAGTGGGAGCCAACAGCTCCCTGAGCTGGTTTGAACTGAACTATGCAAGGAGGGTACCAAGTGTGACGCTCAAGCAGACTATGTGGTGCTGGCAAACACCCCCACCCAGCCCCAATACACTAAACCCTGTCTGGGAGGTGGTCACACCTCCCTCTGACAGGATACCTATTGTTCTGGCTTTACCTACTCGAGGTTGGCTCAGCAGCAGGAGGGCAGAATCTTGTCTCTGGTCGGCAACAGCCATGTTGTGCTGTCCGGGCTAAGAAGACTGGTACCGAGAACACCGAGGTCCTTCCGGAGGAGCTTCACAGTGTATGGAATCATACCTCCCACACCGTTTATGGCTGTGGGGTATGATTTCAACATGTTGGATACCAAACATGATAGGGTACATTACAGTCAGTTTCGAGGTGGTCATCGTATAATGACACGGTGCCCCTCTATATGTTAAATGGCTGTCTAACTTACAACCTGGGAGAATGGACCTCGTAGTCTGTAGGGGTGTCCTCCTCATGCAGGGCCACCCTCACACTTAGAACCGAGCACCCTGCCTTCAGGATTGAAAGGCCTGCTGAAGGGGTGACTTATAGGTTTTAAGTGCATTGACCTAAGATAGAGGTAAACCTGTATCTTTTGTAACTGGTGCTAGCACCAGCTTACACAGGCTGCAATGGCAGGCCTGTAGTTACAGTTTGAGAGGTCTCTCATGGGTGGCATAATATATGCTTTAGCCCATGGGAGACCCCTGGTGTACCTATACCCTTGGTACCTTAGTACCATATACTAGGGACTGATAAGTGTACACTAGTGTCCAATCTGGGATGTACATAAGTACTTACCATACCAATTGAGGGGAGAAAGCACAGAGACTGGGGTCCTGATTAGCAGGATCCCAGTCAGACTAGCCAGAAACAGCATTACATCAAGCAAAAATTGGGGGTAACCATAACAGGAGATCCTACTTTCCTACAACAAAGTAGGTGATCCTCTTTGCATTATACTTACGGGCTTTAGACTAACTTATCCACTGCAGTGATCTGTCCTTACTTAACACCACAGTTAAAGGCAAATATTCTCACTGGTGCACTCAACCTTTCATACACTCGCAGTGCAAAAATGAGTGCCACTGATTTGAGAAACAAAAAATATCTCCTGTAAGTCAAAGAAATCTCCAGGTAGATGTGCGCTTTACAAACACACATGTTATTTAACACCCAAACTACCATGTGCTGGAGAGAGAGAATGTGTGGCAGCTCAACAGTACATGAGAGCACAGAAGGTTTGATGCTTTAAATTGGCCCTTCTTCATGCAACTTTTGTTGACTTGAATATATACACTGACAATCCTTTCTGAATTACCTAAAATCGTACGTAAACCTCGTGCAAAGGTATGCCCTGCAAGTGCAGATTTACAAACTAGTTTTGTAAATCTGGGTCTGTAGTGGTTTCACATTGACACTGAGTGAAAAGAGACATAACTTCTCAGTGTTCATTAATCAAGATATTAATTCACATAAGATGTATTGGAACAGGACTTTTAATCAATTATCCTTATTCATGCAGCACATTATACCTATCTGAGTGCTTTATACTTCAGCAGAGTCGTAGTCCGAAGTATTGTTCTTAGAGAAATGTCAAAATCAGTACATTATTGTATTAACAGTACAGTGAGCTTCAGCAAGTCTCATTGTGTTCTGCCAGAAGAAGTTTTAGATTTGAGGTAGTAATACCTTAAAACTACGTTTCAGTCAAGTAGGATATCAGCAAGAGCTTGAGGTTGATAGCAATGACTGCCTTCTGGAGACATACACTGCTCCAGCCTCACATTAAGGTTATAGATGACTGCTTTTGAATATGACTTTCTTCAACGTGTTTTTCTTGGAAGATGAACTTTCTTATTGACAACAATACTGGAATGGGTGCTTTGTCAACTGGAAATTGTTCACACATATGACAAAGAATAAAGTAAAAGAAAATGTACTTTGAGAACTGGAATATACCATTAACAACATTTGGAGATCATTTCTCACATCGGTTCTTGACTAAAACTAATTGAGAATTTGTGCGTATTAATCAGACTCTCATAATAAGGTAAATGCTTTAAACTTAAAATGCTATCTTAGCATTCTTTAGAAATGTAGTGATTATATTGTCTTGTGTTACTAAACCACTAGAACATCAGACCCTCTTTTTGTCATTATGAGATGGCATTAAATGTAGTCAACTGTGTGCACTATCTCCAAATAGTTATACAACTAGAATGTTGCTGTTGATTTTAATGTGAAAGTCATTCAAAACCACCTGGAGAAAACAATCTTTGGCTGATATCCTTTAGGTGTAAAGTTAATAAATGAGCCGTCCAAGCAATGTTTTTTCTTTACCTCGTCACTGTCCATTTCTATGTCATCACACTCTTTCTAGAATAAAAAATTAAGAAGAAAAAAGAAAAATTGATTTATTGTTTTGGCCTTTAATGCTTTATGATAATTTAATTTCCTCTGTTATAATCAAATATGTACTCATGTTCTTCAGTGATACTATTTTCAATATAGAACGGTGATTCTCAAACTGTGGTTAATGACCCACTTTTGGGTCGCCAGCCGATGTTTGGTGGGTCATAAAAGTACAAGCAATAAACATGTCTTTTAATTCTGCATTAATTTTGTCACATTTGATGTCCATCGAAGACAGAATTCAAATATTTGGCTATGTTTTCTGACAAATTGCTGCTAATTGTGTTTACATGGGGATTGGTGTTGACAAATTCCTCCCAATTTCCCATAAGAGAAAGAAAAATAAAATGAATTATTTGTAAATCTTGCTGGGATATGGGACATTTGAAAAAAGGCTGTAGTATGTCATTTATTTGTAATACACAACAAAATGTAAATATCTGTGAATGAACTGTACACATTCAGCAGTTAGGAAAGCAAAAATAAAGCACATTTTTTGTCATTCTGAGGTGTGACGGAAACAAATATTTTTATAGGATAAAAAAAAAATCAATAGCCTATTTTCTTGGTGATGCACAAATGCTAAATATTCCCTGAAACCCAACCACACATTATCATTAGTGTGGGATATAGTTTTATCAGTAAAACTGTATGCATGTGTAAATTAGTGGGAACTTCAAAGGAAACTTTGGTCTATGTAAATGACTGTGCGCTACCACATGATGGATAAATTATAATAAAATACACCACTTCATGTCCATTAAAGCTTGTATGTTGCAAATATTTGCCTTCTAAAAAATGGGTCGTGGTTCTAAAAAGTTTGGAAAGCATTGCTATATAACATTAAAATGATTAACGTAAAGGTAAGAAAAATGTAAACAATAATCTTCACATTGTGTTTACAGGTTTTAGACTAACTTATCTCCTGCAGTGATCTGTCTTTACTTAGCACCCCATTCATAGGCAAAAACCTCACTGGCCTCCTCAACCTTTCATCCTAGGGCTGAGCAAATATGAGTGCCACTGAGTTGAGTAACAAAAACATCTCCTATAAGTCTAAGAAATCCCCACATAGATGAGCACTTTACAAACACACATTTTATTTAATTCCCCATCTGCCATGTACTGGAGATAGAGAATGCATGGCTGCTCAACAACACACGAGAACATAGATTACTTGATGCTTTAACTCGGCCCTTCTCCAAGCAGCTTTGGTTGACTTCAAAATATACATTGAGAAACCTTTGTGAATTACCTGAACTCTTACATCGACCCCGTGTAAAGGTGGGCCCTGCATCTGCAGATTTACAAACTATTTTTGTGAACCTGGGTCTGAAGTTGAATGACATTGACACTGAGAGAAAATAAACATAGTTTCTCAGTGTTCATTAATCAAGATATTCATTCACTAAAGGTGTATATTACAATAGGACTTTTAACCAATTACCCTTACTCGTGCAGCACATTATCCCCATCTGAGTGCCTTATATTTTATAGGAGATGTGGTCCCAAGTATCGTCCTTGGAGAATGGTCAGAATCAGTACGTTATTGTATTAAAAGTTCAGTGAGCTTCAGAAAGTTTAATTGTCTGCTGCCAGAATCAGTTTTAGATGGAGATAGTAATCACTTAAAGCTACATTCACTCAAGTAGGATATTGGCAAGAGCTTGAGGTTGATGGCAATGGCTGCCTTTTAGAGTCATACATACAGTGCTCCATCCTTACACTAGTTTTAATTCACTGTGTAGAATATCACATCCTTCAGTTTGTTTTTCTTGGAAGATACACTTTCTTTTTTACAGTAATAGTAGAATGAATACTTTGGTCGAGTGGGAACTGTTCACACATAACACACAAAATAAAGTAAAAGAGATTGTACATTGTGTACTGACATATACCATTAACCACATTTGGAGATAATTTCTTGATTAAAACTAATTGAAAATGTGTAAGTATTAATCAGACTTTCATAACATGGTAAATGCTATAATCATAAAATGCTATCTTGGCAGTCTTTAAAATGTAGTGATGACATTGTCTTGTGTTATATCACTAGAACATTAGACCATCTTTTTATCTTTATGAGATGGTATTAAATGTTATCTATTGCCTTGAGCAATTCTAAATCCACTAAGAATGGAGGTGTATTCTCTGAGCTTCTGATAAACTGCAACCTGCGTTTGATTAATGGTCTCACCCCCTCAGATAGTGCTGCTAGAGTAACCGTTAACAATGGGAGAAGCGCTTCTATAATAGACTATATCTCAATCAATATAGAGTGCTTGGAATATGTGCGCGATATGACAGTTGTCGCGAGAGTGGAGAGTGATCATGATCCTGTGGTACTCTGCCTAGAATTGTGCAGGAGGGAGTTGTAAAAAACAGCCCATTGGAAGTGTGGCATCGAACTGTAGAAAAAGATACGATGGAGCAGGGAGAAATAACTACAAATACTGCCATTGCTGGAGAGTATAGTGATTAAGTATGGTTGTGTAATTCTCTATGTGGTGATAATGGTGTAACCCTAGTAGCCTACAAAAAGATGTCAGAGGAGCTGAAGGACCTGTGGTCAAAGCCCATTGGGCCTGCAGACACCTTTTTGGTTGGTGGGAAAAGGGGCACATGGGTTACTTGGCATGATGAGGAATACTATGGAATGAAGGGAGTTTTATTATCTGCCTTAGTACAACAACACCATAGCCTACACAGCGAATTACTATTCAGAGAATGTAGGGGCGATTATATACGGCTCCTGAGAACTAAGAAATTGCAGTATCAACTGACTCTCTGATATTTTAGTACCAGCGCTGGTGAGAGTCCTGACTAATGTAAAGAGACACAAAGCCCCAGGCCCTGATATGGTGCCCACTGATATATATTGCGAAGAGCCGAACTTATGGGGTAACATCCTAAAGTGTTTTATTCGGCACTTGCTGGAAACGCTGTTGCCCCTTCTAGGCGCACGGCCGTTATTGTGCTGATCGATAAGAAAGGCGATTGATCTAGTTCATCCAACTACTGTCAGTTCTCCCTTCTAGATGGCGAAGGAACAATTCTGGGGAAAGTTGTACTCAACCGCCTTCAGGGGTGGGTCGATGCTCATAACATCTTGACTGAAGTGCAAGCTGGGTTTAGGCCTGGCATTGGAACCATTGATCAAGCTCTCCGGTTGTATATGATCTCTTATAAGTTTACGATGGTGAGGATGACTCGCTGTACCTAATATTTGTGGACTTAAAAGCAGCTTTTCATTTAGTAGATAGAGAGAAGCTGTGGAGATCATTGGAGAAATTGGGTGCTGACTCCTCGCTAATAATGGCCATACAGGCTCTGCATATTGATAACACAGTCAAAGTACGGTACGGGCCGGGGGGGAGTGCACCGCACCCTTCCAGGTCAAAAGAAGTATTGGCTCCCATGCTATTTAGCCTCTTTTTAAATGATTCAGCTGACCACTTGATGGTAGACACCAAAGATATACCAACTGTAGCTGGGAAGAGGGTGCCAATACTACTACTATGCGCAGATGATGCAGTATTGATGGCACAAACAGAAAACGCCACCCATAGACTACTAACACGTCATTAACCATAAATGGTAGTAAAACAAAGTGTATGGTATTGAGACCCTCCTCTTGCTTCAAGCAAAAGCCTTTGGTCGAAGGTATCCCATTGGATATTGTCGAGCAGTTTGACTATTTGAGTATTCGATTTACAGAGAATTTGCGATGGGATAGCGAAATACAGAATGCCACGCTAGTGCTGAGGCAATTGGCTGGAGCAGTTTTAAAGTTTAGACACCAGGCTGGTGCCAGAAGTGCAAGTGTTATTTTACAAATATATAAGCAAAGGGCAGTGGCAGCCGCACTGTATGGTACAGAATTATGGGGATTCTGGAATGTCTGCCCACTCCAAGTTGCTGAGAATAATTTCCTCCATAATTTCTGGGGTTTGGTCCGGCTACCCCTCTAGCGGAACTGTACGCAGAGCTTAATTTTATCCCGATATCAGAAACTATTGCTCTTCGGCAAATTCTCTACTGGGTGAGATTGGTAAGAAACCCTAAGATCACAGTCTTTTTAGGAACTCTTGAGGAAGTCTCAGCCAGTTGCCCTGTCGAGGATATACATGGTCGTCACATGTACAAAAAAGGTTGAAGGAATTACAGTTGATATCTCTGTGGGATGCTTCTGGAAGTGTTAGACAGGAAACTGCAGCTATGATTAAAGAACGGTACCATGATTATATGCAGATAAAAAATTCTGGGAGCTAAAGCCGGGACCTTTGACGAGTATTTACTTCAATAACACCTATGGTCTTTCATGCCCAGAATACCTAGACATGGTATAGCCAGAATTAAATCGAACACTGTATTTAACATTCCGGCTAGGTATTCTCCCAACTAGGGATTTCCTGATAGGTATACATATGTTTTATGGCCGATTTGATTGCTATGAGTGTTGGTGGTCTGGATAATCTAACCCATTTTATGCTGCTTTGCAAAAAATATGTAGCTGCCTGGCGGAGATGGCTTCTTCCCCTTCTCAAACACTATGGGGTCAGATGTGTGAAACCAGCAAAGGCTGTATGTATCAAATCAGATGATGTGAATGTGGTTACCTCTTTAGCGTCATACTTATGGGTTTCGTGGCCATGCTTGAAAGAGTTGCTCTTCACTCTAGGATTATGCTTAAGTAGGTAAGCTTTATGAACTTGGTTGTTTCTACCATGGAACACATTATAATTGTATCTATCAGTAGAATAACTTTGTACTACTTTAAAGTACCACACTCTTACTTCCTAGGTGGATGGACAAACTGTTTACAACTAGAAAAAAACAATCCTTAACTCCTTATGTTTCCATAACTAACAGTGTTGTATATCATTTATATTTATGAGGTGACCTTCGAATGTAATATTTACCTTCCCAAATGCAATTGTACCTTATTATGCCAGAAGCACTCAGGGAACATACCATCATTTTACGTATAAGTCGAATAATTGTGCACTATTTCTTTGCACTGCACTTTTACATCTTAGTTGGGGGAAAAAACTGCTCACAACTGGATGAAAAGTCAATTCTTAACTTTTAATGTTTTTAACCAAGAGTGATGTATATGTTTATATTTAGGAGGTAGCCTCTGACGGTAATATGTACCCTTTCCCATTGCACTTGCACTTTACTGTGGTTGAAGAATTCAACCATTCTCTTCTTCTCAGGACGTGTGCCCTCAGTGAAAAGTCATTTTTCTGTCTTCTGCATTTTAAATTTCTTTTTTTTTTTTAAATTTTATTTAAGGCTTTTATTACCCCGTGTAAATTCCACAGGGCAGGACACAATTCATACAAATCAACATTTTTTAAGCACTATACATTATTATTTCCTTAAATCTTTAAACAGTTCATACATAATCATATAATATATACATAGCACAATATCTATTAAATATATTCTGTCAAAATATGCTAATTTGCACTACATTCTTTCCACTTAGATATGGGCTCCCAAATTTGTTTACCTAATCTCCTTCCCTTTTTTCCCTTCCTTGCATAAATTGCCATCTCCAAATTATAAATCTGTGTTAATCTAGCTAACCATCGGTGAAAAGTCGGGGGCAGGGGTGTAAGCCATTCCGCAGCAATACATAATCTCAAAGTTGCCATAGCGATAAATATAAAACAGTCATATTCAGGTTGCCTAACTCTATCGTTAACTCCTAACAGTATAATCACTGGTGTTAAGCTACACTCAAATCCTAGTGACCTAGAAAAGAAGACCTCAATTTCTCTCTGTATTTTTTGCATATGCGGACACGTAGCAAAAATATGCACAATATCAGCCTCTAAGCTTCCGCATCTCGGGCAATTAATGCCTGTTGTCCCTCCCCACTGCGCTATTCTAGCAGGGGTATAATATAATCTATACAAAGTTTTGTAATCTTGTGCCTGGAGGGCCGCGGAACATAAAATATTCTGTCCCATTTCTAATGAATCAAAAAAAAATCCTTTCCCTACATCCAGCTTATTTGCCCAGTTTTCCGCATATTTTTCTAGGTCATCCTGCTTAGATTCTATCAATTCCGAGTAAATTCTTTTGATTGTACATTCGGTTCCTCCCTGAATAATCTCCATAATTGAGTTTTTCTTAAATCCTGCCGGCCCTCCCTTCTTTGTTACCATATAACTTCTGACCTGTAGATATTTAAAAAAGTCTCTTAGATCCAATCCAAATTTACGTTGTAACTCGAAAAACTGCCTTATCCCTTGCCCATCCAAAATATCACCAATCTTATTTATACCCTTCCTTCCCCATTCTTTAAACACAAGATCAGAGAAAATATCTTGAGGTAAGGAGGGATTCTGCCCCATTCTTGTATATCGATTATACCTCCCAAGGCCGAATTTTTTTGCAAACGCTTTCCAGATACAAAATGCTGCATTGACCGTCTTAAATCTGGTTCTTTTAAAATAGCTCGAGTCCATCTGTTTCAAAAAGACATTTTCTGATACAGCTCCTAGTGCTAGGCCGTATATAGCAGTTGTGCTGAAGGGTCCGTGTCCCTCAGATTCTGCCCCCCCAATAAGACCTGACATATATTGCAGGGCAGCTGCCCAATAGTAAAGTTTTAGATCTGGCAATGCCCATCCCCCCCTACATTGTGGAAGCGCCATAAATCTCAGTGCCCTCCTCCTCTTACCCTTAGCCCAAATAAATCTATTTACCAGATTCTCTAAAACTTTAAACCACTTATCCTCAAACATTAAGGGAATTGCCCTGAATATATATAGAAATTTCGGGAGGATCAGCATTTTAATGATGTTTGTACGGCCCATAATAGAAAGATGTAAATTATGTAGTCTGTCCAGATCTTTTCTCACCTTCAAAATTATTGGAGCGATATTCTTTTCCACAAGAGTCTCTAGGGCAGAGGTGATAGTTACACCCAGATATACACCAGAGTCCACCACTCTGTGATCCAGGCAATGCGCAAACTGATTCTTAATTATTTCTGTTTTGGAGCTATTCAAAGCATAGCCCGATAACCGTCCAAACTTTTTAGCCTCAATCTCAATCTGTTCCATTGCCTCTGTTGGGTTTGATGTTATAACCGCGACGTCATCGGCATATGCTAATATCTTGCTTTGTCCAAAAGGTGTAATTACTGGGGCTATTCTTTCGTTCATCTCAAGCCTGCGTATTAGCGGAACGATGTACATCGCAAACCGCAACGGTGAACAGGGACACCCCCGTCGTGTTCCCCGTTTTATCTTTACCGGAGTAGTAGTACCAGCATTTACTCTGATCGATGCTACCGGGTTTATATACAAAGCCTGCAATGCCCTAACAAATCCTTCCCTAAACCCTGCCTTCTTTAAGGTATGCAAAAACAACAAATGATGGTCAGAATGCAGAACAATGTCATACATTCACCCCAGTACAGAGATCTGGGCCTAAATCCATCGTTTTTTTGCTCACCATGCCATTCCAGTTTGAACCCAGCCATATGCAAATCAGTCTTGACCCTGTGCCCCATGGGAACAGTCCAGCCCGAACTGCCAAGCCAGGTCCTCCCTGGACTGGAAACAAGCATCCTAGGACCGGTTTCGGGCTTTCAGCCCTCGTCAGCCAGGATAGCTTGATTCCAGTGGCATGGAGAGCAAGGGACTCACGTCTGAGCATTCCCTTCCCACTCGGGGTGACAAATGCAAAAACAACAAATGATGGACAAAATGCAGAACAATGTCATACATTCACCCCAGTACAGAGATCTGGGCCTAAATCCATCGTTTTTTTGCTCACCATGCCATTCCAGTTTGAACCCAGCCATATGCAAATCAGTCTTGACCCTGTGCCCCATGGGAACAGTCCAGCCCGAACTGCCAAGCCAGGTCCTCCCTGGACTGGAAACAAGCATCCTAGGATCGGTTTCGGCCTTTCAGCCCTCGTCAGCCAGGATAGCTTGATTCCAGTGGCATGGAGAGCAAGGGACTCACGTCTGAGCATACCCTTCCCACTCGGGGTGACAAATGCAAAAACAACAAATGATGGACAGAATGCAGAACAATGTCATACATTCACCCCAGTACAGAGATCTGGGCCTAAATCCATCATTTTTTTGCTCACCATGCCATTCCAGTTTGAACCCAGCCATATGCAAATCAGTCTTGACCCTGTGCCCCATGGGAACAGTCCAGCCCGAACTGCCAAGCCAGGTCCTCCCTGGACTGGAAACAAGCATCCTAGGACCGGTTTCGGGCTTTCAGCCCTCGTCAGCCAGGATAGCTTGATTCCAGTGGCATGGAGAGCAAGGGACTCACGTCTGAGCATACCCTTCCCACTCGGGGTGACAAATGCAAAAACAACAAATGATGGACAGAATGCAGAACAATGTCATACATTCACCCCAGTACAGAGATCTGGGCCTAAATCCATCGTTTTTTTGCTCACCATGCCATTCCAGTTTGAACCCAGCCATATGCAAATCAGTCTTGACCCTGTGCCCCATGGGAACAGTCCAGCCCGAACTGCCAAGCCAGGTCCTCCCTGGACTAGAAACAAGCATCCTAGGACCGGTTTCGGGCTTTCAGCCCTCGTCAGCCAGGATAGCTTGATTCCAGCGGCATGGAGAGCAAGGGACTCACGTCTGAGCATACCCTTCCCACTCGGGGTGACCAATGCAAAAACAACAAATGATGGACAGAATGCAGAACAATGTCATACATTCACCCCAGTACAGAGATCTGGGCCTAAATCCATCGTTTTTTTGCTCACCATGCCATTCCAGTTTGAACCCAGCCATATGCAAATCAGTCTTGACCCTGTGCCCCATGGGAACAGTCCAGCCCGAACTGCCAAGCCAGGTCCTCCCTGGACTGGAAACAAGCATCCTAGGACCGGTTTCGGGCTTTCAGCCCTCGTCAGCCAGGATAGCTTGATTCCAGTGGCATGGAGAGCAAGGGACTCACGTCTGAGCATACCCTTCCCACTCGGGGTGACAAATGCAAAAACAACAAATGATGGACAGAATGCAGAACAATGTCATACATTCACCCCAGTACAGAGATCTGGGCCTAAATCCATCGTTTTTTTGCTCACCATGCCATTCCAGTTTGAACCCCGCCATATGCAAATCAGTCTTGACCCTGTGCCCCATGGGAACAGTCCAGCCCGAACTGCCAAGCCAGGTCCTCCCTGGACTGGAAACAAGCATCCTAGGACCGGTTTCGGGCTTTCAGCCCTCGTCAGCCAGGATAGCTTGATTCCAGTGGCATGGAGAGCAAGGGAGTCACGTCTGAGCATACCCTTCCGACTCGGGGTGACAAATGCAAAAACAACAAATGATGGACAGAATGCAGAACAATGTCATACATTCACCCCAGTACAGAGATCTGGGCCTAAATCCATCATTTTTTTGCTCACCATGCCATTCCAGTTTGAACCCAGCCATATGCAAATCAGTCTTGACCCTGTGCCCCATGGGAACAGTCCAGCCCGAACTGCCAAGCCAGGTCCTCCCTGGACTGGAAACAAGCATCCTAGGACCGGTTTCGGGCTTTCAGCCCTCGTCAGCCAGGATAGCTTGATTCCAGTGGCATGGAGAGCAAGGGACTCACGTCTGAGCATACCCTTCCCACTCGGGGTGACAAATGCAAAAACAACAAATGATGGACAGAATGCAGAACAATGTCATACATTCACCCCAGTACAGAGATCTGGGCCTAAATCCATCGTTTTTTTGCTCACCATGCCATTCCAGTTTGAACCCAGCCATATGCAAATCAGTCTTGACCCTGTGCCCCATGGGAACAGTCCAGCCCGAACTGCCAAGCCAGGTCCTCCCTGGACTGGAAACAAGCATCCTAGGACCGGTTTCGGGCTTTCAGCCCTCGTCAGCCAGGATAGCTTGATTCCAGCGGCATGGAGAGCAAGGGACTCACGTCTGAGCATACCCTTCCCACTCGGGGTGACCAATGCAAAAACAACAAATGATGGACAGAATGCAGAACAATGTCATACATTCACCCCAGTACAGAGATCTGGGCCTAAATCCATCGTTTTTTTGCTCACCATGCCATTCCAGTTTGAACCCAGCCATATGCAAATCAGTCTTGACCCTGTGCCCCATGGGAACAGTCCAGCCCGAACTGCCAAGCCAGGTCCTCCCTGGACTGGAAACAAGCATCCTAGGACCGGTTTCAGGCTTTCAGCCCTCGTCAGCCAGGATAGCTTGATTCCAGTGGCATGGAGAGCAAGGGACTCACGTCTGAGCATACCCTTCCCACTCGGGGTGACAAATGCAAAAACAACAAATGATGGACAGAATGCAGAACAATGTCATACATTCACCCCAGTACAGAGATCTGGGCCTAAATCCATCGTTTTTTTGCTCACCATGCCATTCCAGTTTGAACCCAGCCATATGCAAATCAGTCTTGACCCTGTGCCCCATGGGAACAGTCCAGCCCGAACTGCCAAGCCAGGTCCTCCCTGGACTGGAAACAAGCATCCTAGGACCGGTTTCGGGCTTTCAGCCCTCGTCAGCCAGGATAGCTTGATTCCAGTGGCATGGAGAGCAAGGGAGTCACGTCTGAGCATACCCTTCCGACTCGGGGTGACAAATGCAAAAACAACAAATGATGGACAGAATGCAGAACAATGTCATACATTCACCCCAGTACAGAGATCTGGGCCTAAATCCATCGTTTTTTTGCTCACCATGCCATTCCAGTTTGAACCCCGCCATATGCAAATCAGTCTTGACCCTGTGCCCCATGGGAACAGTCCAGCCCGAACTGCCAAGCCAGGTCCTCCCTGGACTGGAAACAAGCATCCTAGGACCGGTTTCGGGCTTTCAGCCCTCGTCAGCCAGGATAGCTTGATTCCAGTGGCATGGAGAGCAAGGGACTCACGTCTGAGCATACCCTTCCCACTCGGGGTGACAAATGCAAAAACAACAAATGATGGACAGAATGCAGAACAATGTCATACATTCACCCCAGTACAGAGATCTGGGCCTAAATCCTTCGTTTTTTTGCTCACCATGCCATTCCAGTTTGAACCCAGCCATATGCAAATCAGTCTTGACCCTGTGCCCCATGGGAACAGTCCAGCCCGAACTGCCAAGCCAGGTCCTCCCTGGACTGGAAACAAGCATCCTAGGATCGGTTTCAGGCTTTCAGCCCTCGTCAGCCAGGATAGCTTGATTCCAGTGGCATGGAGAGCAAGGGACTCACGTCTGAGCATACCCTTCCCACTCGGGGTGACAAATGCAAAAACAACAAATGATGGACAGAATGCAGAACAATGTCATACATTCACCCCAGTACAGAGATCTGGGCCTAAATCCATCGTTTTTTTGCTCACCATGCCATTCCAGTTTGAACCCAGCCATATGCAAATCAGTCTTGACCCTGTGCCCCATGGGAACAGTCCAGCCCAAACTGCCAAGCCAGGTCCTCCCTGGACTGGAAACAAGCATCCTAGGACCGGTTTCGGGCTTTCAGCCCTCGTCAGCCAGGATAGCTTGATTCCAGTGGCATGGAGAGCAAGGGACTCACGTCTGAGCATTCCCTTCCCACTCGGGGTGACAAATGCAAAAACAACAAATGATGGACAGAATGCAGAACAATGTCATACATTCACCCCAGTACAGAGATCTGGGCCTAAATCCATCGTTTTTTGCTCACCATGCCATTCCAGTTTGAACCCAGCCATATGCAAATCAGTCTTGACCCTGTGCCCCATGGGAACAGTCCAGCCCGAACTGCCAAGCCAGGTCCTCCCTGGACTGGAAACAAGCATCCTAGGACCGGTTTCGGGCTTTCAGCCCTCGTCAGCCAGGATAGCTTGATTCCAGTGGCATGGAGAGCAAGGGACTCACGTCTGAGCATACCCTTCCCACTCGGGGTGACAAATGCAAAAACAACAAATGATGGACAGAATGCAGAACAATGTCATACATTCACCCCAGTACAGAGATCTGGGCCTAAATCCATCGTTTTTTTGCTCACCATGCCATTCCAGTTTGAACCCAGCCATATGCAAATCAGTCTTGACCCTGTGCCCCATGGGAACAGTCCAGCCCGAACTGCCAAGCCAGGTCCTCCCTGGACTGGAAACAAGCATCCTAGGACCGGTTTCGGGCTTTCAGCCCTCGTCAGCCAGGATAGCTTGATTCCAGTGGCATGGAGAGCAAGGGAGTCACGTCTGAGCATACCCTTCCCACTCGGGGTGACAAATGCAAAAACAACAAATGATGGACAGAATGCAGAACAATGTCATAAATTCACCCCAGTACAGAGATCTGGGCCTAAATACATCGTTTTTTTGCTCACCATGCCATTCCAGTTTGAACCCAGCCATATGCAAATCAGTCTTGACCCTGTGCCCCATGGGAACAGTCCAGCCCGAACTGCCAAGCCAGGTCCTCCCTGGACTGGAAACAAGCATCCTAGGACCGGTTTCGGGCTTTCAGCCCTCGTCAGCCAGGATAGCTTGATTACAGCGGCATGGAGAGCAAGGGACTCACGTCTGAGCATACCCTTCCCACTCGGGGTGACCAATGCAAAAACAACAAATGATGGACAGAATGCAGAACAATGTCATACATTCACCCCAGTACAGAGATCTGGGCCTAAATCCATCGTTTTTTTGCTCACCATGCCATTCCAGTTTGAACCCAGCCATATGCAAATCAGTCTTGACCCTGTGCCCCATGGGAACAGTCCAGCCCGAACTGCCAAGCCAGGTCCTCCCTGGACTGGAAACAAGCATCCTAGGACCGGTTTCGGGCTTTCAGCCCTCGTCAGCCAGGATAGCTTGATTCCAGTGGCATGGAGAGCAAGGGACTCACGTCTGAGCATACCCTTCCCACTCGGGGTGACAAATGCAAAAACAACAAATGATGGACAGAATGCAGAACAATGTCATACATTCACCCCAGTACAGAGATCTGGGCCTAAATCCATCGTTTTTTTGCTCACCATGCCATTCCAGTTTGAACCCAGCCATATGCAAATCAGTCTTGACCCTGTGCCCCATGGGAACAGTCCAGCCCGAACTGCCAAGCCAGGTCCTCCCTGGACTGGAAACAAGCATCCTAGGATCGGTTTCGGGCTTTCAGCCCTCGTCAGCCAGGATAGCTTGATTCCAGTGGCATGGAGAGCAAGGGACTCACGTCTGAGCATACCCTTCCCACTCGGGGTGACAAATGCAAAAACAACAAATGATGGACAGAATGCAGAACAATGTCATATATTCACCCCAGTACAGAGATCTGGGCCTATATCCATCATTTTTTTGCTCACCATGCCATTCCAGTTTGAACCCAGCCATATGCAAATCAGTCTTGACCCTGTGCCCCATGGGAACAGTCCAGCCCGAACTGCCAAGCCATGTCCTCCCTGGACTGGAAACAAGCATCCTAGGACCGGTTTCGGGCTTTCAGCCCTCGTCAGCCAGGATAGCTTGATTCCAGTGGCATGGAGAGCAAGGGACTCACGTCTGAGCATACCCTTCCCACTCGGGGTGACAAATGCAAAAACAACAAATGATGGACAGAATGCAGAACAATGTCATACATTCACCCCAGTACAGAGATCTGGGCCTAAATCCATCGTTTTTTTGCTCACCATGCCATTCCAGTTTGAACCCAGCCATATGCAAATCAGTCTTGACCCTGTGCCCCATGGGAACAGTCCAGCCCGAACTGCCAAGCCAGGTCCTCCCTGGACTGGAAACAAGCATCCTAGGACCGGTTTCGGGCTTTCAGCCCTCGTCAGCCAGGATAGCTTGATTCCAGCGGCATGGAGAGCAAGGAACTCACGTCTGAGCATACCCTTCCCACTCGGGGTGACCAATGCAAAAACAACAAATGATGGACAGAATGCAGAACAATGTCATACATTCACCCCAGTACAGAGATCTGGGCCTAAATCCATCGTTTTTTTGCTCACCATGCCATTCCAGTTTGAACCCAGCCATATGCAAATCAGTCTTGACCCTGTGCCCCATGGGAACAGTCCAGCCCGAACTGCCAAGCCAGGTCCTCCCTGGACTGGAAACAAGCATCCTAGGACCGGTTTCGGACTTTCAGCCCTCGTCAGCCAGGATAGCTTGATTCCAGTGGCATGGAGAGCAAGGGACTCACGTCTGAGCATACCCTTCCCACTCGGGGTGACAAATGCAAAAACAACAAATGATGGACAGAATGCAGAACAATGTCATACATTCACCCCAGTACAGAGATCTGGGCCTAAATCCATCGTTTTTTTGCTCACCATGCCATTCCAGTTTGAACTCAGCCATATGCAAATCAGTCTTGACCCTGTGCCCCATGGGAACAGCCCAGCCCGAACTGCCAAGCCAGGTCCTCCCTGGACTGGAAACAAGCATCCTAGGACCGGTTTCGGGCTTTCAGCCCTCGTCAGCCAGGATAGCTTGATTCCAGTGGCATGGAGAGCAAGGGAGTCACGTCTGAGCATACCCTTCCCACTCGGGGTGACAAATGCAAAAACAACAAATGATGGACAGAATGCAGAACAATGTCATACATTCACCCCAGTACAGAGATCTGGGCCTAAATCCATCGTTTTTTTGCTCACCATGCCATTCCAGTTTGAACCCAGCCATATGCAAATCAGTCTTGACCCTGTGCCCCATGGGAACAGTCCAGCCCGAACTGCCAAGCCAGGTCCTCCCTGGACTGGAAACAAGCATCCTAGGACCGGTTTCAGGCTTTCAGCCCTCGTCAGCCAGGATAGCTTGATTCCAGTGGCATGGAGAGCAAGGGACTCACGTCTGAGCATACCCTTCCCACTCGGGGTGACAAATGCAAAAACAACAAATGATGGACAGAATGCAGAACAATGTCATACATTCACCCCAGTACAGAGATCTGGGCCTAAATCCATCGTTTTTTTGCTCACCATGCCATTCCAGTTTGAACCCAGCCATATGCAAATCAGTCTTGACCCTGTGCCCCATGGGAACAGTCCAGCCCGAACTGCCAAGCCAGGTCCTCCCTGGACTGGAAACAAGCATCCTAGGATCGGTTTCGGGCTTTCAGCCCTCGTCAGCCAGGATAGCTTGATTCCAGTGGCATGGAGAGCAAGGGACTCACGTCTGAGCATACCCTTCCCACTCGGGGTGACAAATGCAAAAACAACAAATGATGGACAGAATGCAGAACAATGTCATACATTCACCCCAGTACAGAGATCTGGGCCTAAATCCATCGTTTTTTTGCTCACCATGCCATTCCAGTTTGAACCCAGCCATATGCAAATCAGTCTTGACCCTGTGCCCCATGGGAACAGTCCAGCCCGAACTGCCAAGCCAGGTCCTCCCTGGACTGGAAACAAGCATCCTAGGACCGGTTTCGGGCTTTCAGCCCTCGTCAGCCAGGATAGCTTGATTCCAGTGGCATGGAGAGCAAGGGACTCACGTCTGAGCATACCCTTCCCACTCGGGGTGACAAATGCAAAAACAACAAATGATGGACAGAATGCAGAACAATGTCATACATTCACCCCAGTACAGAGATCTGGGCCTAAATCCATCGTTTTTTTGCTCACCATGCCATTCCAGTTTGAACCCAGCCATATGCAAATCAGTCTTGACCCTGTGCCCCATGGGAACAGTCCAGCCCGAACTGCCAAGCCAGGTCCTCCCTGGACTGGAAACAAGCATCCTAGGACCGGTTTCGGGCTTTCAGCCCTCGTCAGCCAGGATAGCTTGATTCCAGTGGCATGGAGAGCAAGGGACTCACGTCTGAGCATACCCTTCCCACTCGGGGTGACAAATGCAAAAACAACAAATGATGGACAGAATGCAGAACAATGTCATAAATTCACCCCAGTACAGAGATCTGGGCCTAAATCCATCGTTTTTTTGCTCACCATGCCATTCCAGTTTGAACCCAGCCATATGCAAATCAGTCTTGACCCTGTGCCCCTTGGGAACAGTCCAGCCCGAACTGCCAAGCCAGGTCCTCCCTGGACTGGAAACAAGCATCCTAGGACCGGTTTCGGGCTTTCAGCCCTCGTCAGCCAGGTTAGCTTGATTCCAGTGGCATGGAGAGCAAGGGACTTACGTCTGAGCATACCCTTCCCACTCGGGGTGACAAATGCAAAAACAACAAATGATGGACAGAATGCAGAACAATGTCATACATTCACCCCAGTACAGAGATCTGGGCCTAAATCCATCGTTTTTTTGCTCACCATGCCTTTCCAGTTTGAACCCAGCCATATGCAAATCAGTCTTGACCCTGTGCCCCATGGGAACAGTCCAGCCCGAACTGCCAAGCCAGGTCCTCCCTGGACTGGAAACAAGCATCCTAGGACCGGTTTCGGGCTTTCAGCCCTCGTCAGCCAGGATAGCTTGATTCCAGTGGCATGGAGAGCAAGGGACTCACGTCTGAGCATACCCTTCCCACTCGGGGTGACAAATGCAAAAACAACAAATGATGGACAGAATGCAGAACAATGTCATACATTCACCCCAGTACAGAGATCTGGGCCTAAATCCATCGTTTTTTTGCTTATCATGCCATTCCAGTTTGAACCCAGCCATATGCAAATCAGTCTTGACCCTGTGCCCCATGGGAACAGTCCAGCCCGAACTGCCAAGCCAGGTCCTCCCTGGACTGGAAACAAGCATCCTAGGACCGGTTTCGGGCTTTCAGCCCTCGTCAGCCAGGATAGCTTGATTCCAGTGGCATGGAGAGCAAGGGACTCACGTCTGAGCATACCCTTCCCACTCGGGGTGACAAATGCAAAAACAACAAATGATGGACAGAATGCAGAACAATGTCATACATTCACCCCAGTACAGAGATCTGAGCCTAAATCCATCGTTTTTTTGCTCACCATGCCATTCCAGTTTGAACCCAGCCACATGCAAATCAGTCTTGACCATGTGCCCCATGAGAACAGTCCAGCCTGAACTGCCAAGCCAGGTCCTCCCTGGACTGGAAACAAGCATCCTAGGACCGGTTTCGGGCTTTCAGCCCTCATCAGCCAGGATAGCTTGATTCCAGTGGCATGGAGAGCAAGGGAGTCACGTCTGAGCATACCCTTCCCACTCGGGGTGACAAATGCAAAAACAACAAATGATGGACAGAATGCAGAACAATGTCATACATTCACCCCAGTACAGAGATCTGGGCCTAAATCCATCGTTTTTTTGCTCACCATGCCATTCCAGTTTGAACCCAGCCATATGCATATCAGTCTTGACCCTGTGCCCCATGGGAACAGTCCAGCCCGAACTGCCAAGCCAGGTCCTCCCTGGACTGGAAACAAGCATCCTAGGACCGGTTTCGGGCTTTCAGCCCTCGTCAGCCAGGATAGCTTGATTCCAGTGGCATGGAGAGCAAGGGACTCACGTCTGAGCATACCCTTCCCACTCGGGGTGACAAATGCAAAAACAACAAATGATGGACAGAATGCAGAACAATGTCATACATTCACCCCAGTACAGAGATCTGGGCTGTTCCCATGAGGCACAGGGTCAGACTGATTTGCATATGGCCATGTCTGAACTGGGGTGGCAGAGTGGGCTAATGAACGGTGATGGATTAAACCCAGATCAGTTGACTGGGGGTGAGTGCTTGCAATGTTCAACACTCCGTCCATCATTTCCTTTGGTTTTTGCTTTGTTCGCCATAAGTTGGCAGGGTATGCTCAGACGTGAGTCCCTTGCTCACTTTGCCACTGGATTCAAGCAAGCCTGGCTGCAGACGGCTGAAATGCCAGAAACCGGTCCTAGGAAGCTTGTTTCCGGTCCAGGGAAGACATGGCTTGGCAGTTCGGGCTGGACTGTTCCCATGAGCCACAGGGTCAGACTGATTTGCATATGGCCATGTCTGAACTGGGGTGGCAGAGTGGGCTAAAGAACAGTGATGGATTAAACCCAGATCAGTTGACTGGGGGTGAGTGCTTGCAATGTTCAACACTCCGTCCATCATTTCCTTTGGTTTTTGCTTTGTTTGCCATAAGTTGGCAGGGTATGCTCAGACGTGAGTCCCTTGCTCACTTTGCCACTGGATTCAAGCAAGCCTGGCTGAAGACGGCTGAAATGCCAGAAACCGGTCCTAGGAAGTTTGTTTCCGGTCCAGGGAAGACATGGCTTGGCAGTTCGGGCTGGACTGTTCCCATGAGGCACAGGGTCAGACTGATTTGCATATGGCCATGTCTGAACTGGGGTGGCAGAGTGGGCTAAAGAACGGTGATGGATTAAACCCAGATCAGTTGACTGGGGGTGAGTGCTTGCAATGTTCAACACTCCGTCCATCATTTCCTTTGGTTTTTGCTTTGTTCGCCATAAGTTGGCAGGGTATGCTCAGACGTGAGTCCCTTGCTCACTTTGCCACTGGATTCAAGCAAGCCTGGCTGAAGACGGCTGAAATGCCAGAAACCGGTCCTAGGAAGCTTGTTTCCGGTCCAGGGAAGACATGGCTTGGCAGTTCGGGCTGGACTGTTCCCATGAGGCACAGGGTCAGACTGATTTGCATATGGCCATGTCTGAACTGGGGTGGCAGAGTGGGCTAAAGAACGGTGATGGATTAAACCCAGATCAGTTGACTGGGGGTGAGTGCTTGCAATGTTCAACACTCCGTCCATCATTTCCTTTGGTTTTTGCTTTGTTCGCCATAAGTTGGCAGGGTATGCTCAGACGTGAGTCCCTTGCTCACTTTGCCACTGGATTCAAGCAAGCCTGGCTGAAGACGGCTGAAATGCCAGAAACCGGTCCTAGGAAGCTTGTTTCCGGTCCAGGGAAGACATGGCTTGGCTGTTCGGGCTGGACTGTTCCCATGAGGCACAGGGTCAGACTGATTTGCATATGGCCATGTCTGAACTAGGGTGGCAGAGTGGGCTAAAGAACGGTGATGGATTAAACCCAGATCAGTTGACTGGGGGTGAGTGCTTGCAATGTTCAACACTCCGTCCATCATTTCCTTTGGTTTTTGCTTTGTTCGCCATAAGTTGGCAGGGTATGCTCAGACATGAGTCCCTTGCTCACTTTGCCACTGGATTCAAGCAAGCCTGGCTGAAGACGGCTGAAATGCCAGAAACCGGTCCTAGGAAGCTTGTTTCCGGTCCAGGGAAGACATGGCTTGGCAGTTCGGGCTGGACTGTTCCCATGAGGCACAGGGTCAGACTGATTTGCATATGGCCATGTCTGAACTGGGGTGGCAGAGTGGGCTAAAGAACGGTGATGGATTAAACCCAGATCAGTTGACTGGGGGTGAGTGCTTGCAATGTTCAACACTCCGTCCATCATTTCCTTTGGTTTTTGCTTTGTTCGCCATAAGTTGGCAGGGTATGCTCAGACGTGAGTCCCTTGCTCACTTTGCCACTGGATTCAAGCAAGCCTGGCTGAAGACGGCTGAAATGCCAGAAACCGGTCCTAGGAAGCTTGTTTCCGGTCCAGGGAAGACATGGCTTGGCAGTTCGGGCTGGACTGTTCCCATAAGGCACAGGGTCAGACTGATTTGCATATGGCCATGTCTGAACTGGGGTGGCAGAGTAGGCTAAAGAACGGTGATGGATTAAACCCAGATCAGTTGACTGGGGGTGAGTGCTTGCAATGTTCAACACTCCGTCCATCATTTCCTTTGGTTTTTGCTTTGTTCGCCATAAGTTGGCAGGGTATGCTCAGACGTGAGTCCCTTGCTCACTTTGCCACTGGATTCAAGCAAGCCTGGCTGAAGACGGCTGAAATGCCAGAAACCGGTCCTAGGAAGCTTGTTTCCGGTCCAGGGAAGACATGGCTTGGCAGTTCGGGCTGGACTGTTCCCATGAGGCACAGGGTCAGACTGATTTGCATATGGCCATGTCTGAACTGGTGTGGCAGATTGGGCTAAAGAACGGTGATGGATTAAACCCAGATCAGTTGACTGGGGGTGAGTGCTTGCAATGTTCAACACTCCGTCCATCATTTCCTTTGGTTTTTGCTTTGTTCGCCATAAGTTGGCAGGGTATGCTCAGACGTGAGTCCCTTGCTCACTTTGCCACTGGATTCAAGCAAGCCTGGCTGAAGACGGCTGAAATGCCAGAAACCGGTCCTAGGAAGCTTGTTTCCGGTCCAGGGAAGATATGGCTTGGCAGTTCGGGCTGGACTGTTCCCATGAGGCACAGGGTCAGACTGATTTGCATATGGCCATGTCTGAACTGGGGTGGCAGAGTGGGCTAAAGAACGGTGATGGATTAAACCCAGATCAGTTGACTGGGGGTGAGTGCTTGCAATGTTCAACACTCCGTCCATCATTTCCTTTGGTTTTTGTTTTGTTCGCCATAAGTTGGCAGGGTATGCCCAGACATGAGTCCCTTGCTCACTTTGCCACTGGATTCAAGCAAGCCTGGCTGAAGACGGCTGAAATGCCAGAAACCGGTCCTAGGAAGCTTGTTTCCGGTCCAGGGAAGACATGGCTTGGCAGTTCGGGCTGGACTGTTCCCATGAGGCACAGGGTCAGACTGATTTGCATATGGCCATGTCTGAACTGGGGTGGCAGAGTGGGCTAAAGAACGGTGATGGATTAAACCCAGATCAGTTGACTGGGGGTGAGTGCTTGCAATGTTCAACACTCCGTCCATCATTTCCTTTGGTTTTTGCTTTGTTCGCCATAAGTTGGCAGGGTATGCTCAGACATGAGTCCCTTGCTCACTTTGCCACTGGATTCAAGCAAGCCTGGCTGAAGACGGCTGAAATGCCAGAAACCGGTCCTAGGAAGCTTGTTTCCGGTCCAGGGAAGACATGGCTTGGCAGTTCGGGCTGGACTGTTCCCATGAGGCACAGGGTCAGACTGATTTGCATATGGCCATGTCTGAACTGGGGTGGCAGAGTGGGCTAAAGAACGGTGATGGATTAAACCCAGATCAGTTGACTGGGGGTGAGTGCTTGCAATGTTCAACACTCCGTCCATCATTTCCTTTGGTTTTTGCTTTGTTCGCCATAAGTTGGCAGGGTATGCTCAGACGTGAGTCCCTTGCTCACTTTGCCACTGGATTCAAGCAAGCCTGGCTGAAGACGGCTGAAATGCCAGAAACCGGTCCTAGGAAGCTTGTTTCCGGTCCAGGGAAGACATGGCTTGGCAGTTCGTGCTGGACTGTTCCCATGAGGCACAGGGTCAGACTGATTAGCATATGGCCATGTCTGAACTGGGGTGGCAGAGTGGGCTAAAGAACGGTGATGGATTAAACCCAGATCAGTTGACTGGGGGTGAGTGCTTGCAATGTTCAACACTCCGTCCATCATTTCCTTTGGTTTTTGCTTTGTTCGCCATAAGTTGGCAGGGTATGCTCAGACGTGAGTCCCTTGCTCACTTTGCCACTGGATTCAAGCAAGCCTGGCTGAAGACGGCTGAAACGCCAGAAACTGGTCCTAGGAAGCTTGTTTGCGGTCCAGGGAAGACATGGCTTGCTAGTTCGGACTGGACTGTTCCCATGAGGCACAGGGTCAGACTGATTTGCATATGGCCATGTCTGAACTGGGGTGGCAGAGTGGGCTAAAGAACAGTGATGGATTAAACCCAGATCAGTTGACTGGGGGTGAGTGCTTGCAATGTTCAACACTCCGTCCATCATTTCCTTTGGTTTTTGCTTCTTTAAGGTATGCCACAAATAGTTCCAGGAGACGCAGTCAAAGGCTTTCTCTGCGTCTAGTAGCATTACCGCGACCGGTTCTCCTGCAACTTCTTCAATATCAAATAATGTAACGACTTTACGCGTATGATGAGTAGTACCCCTACCGGGAATGAAACCATGTTGGTTATCGCTAACAAGGGTATGTATTATACTAGCAAATCTCGTAGCTAATACCTTTGAGTATAGTTTAGTGTCCGCATTCATTAAGGTTATCGGCCTATACGAGCCTGGTTCGGTAGGTGGTTTCCCTTTCTTTAGGATTATCACGATATCCGCTCCTCCCCATGAAGCCGGTATAGAGATTCCTGCCTGCGCGAGCTGAACTGTGGCCAGGAAATCCCTAATGATTTCATTCCAGAATACCTTATAGAATTCAATAGGGATTTGATCCGGGCCTGCTGCTTTGCCTGAGGGTAAGTTCTGAATAGCTGTTGTAACTTCTAATTTATCTATGGGTGTCTCTAAAGTCTCAGCATCACCTGCAATCAATATTGCTGCTGGTGTCTCCCGTAAATATTTAGCAATTGCCTGATCATCTTTACCAAATTGCTCATCATATAGGTTCGCATAGAACTGCCTAAATACTTCACGAATCTCAACAGTATCTGTATGTAACATACCCATATTGTCTCTAATTTCCCTAACTTCCCCTGTAGCCAGCTTCTGCCTAGTACGAATGGCAAGTGTACGTCCCACCCTCTCGCTAAACTCGTGGCATCTCTCTTTATTTGCCAAATAGATCTTAGCTGCCCTATCTGCCACAATTTCTTCTGCTCGCAATTTTGCCCTGGCGACCTTAATGAGAGCTTGTTCAAGTACTTTCCCCGAGAAAATGCATTGCTCTAGCTCCTTCTCGGCATCCAGAAGCAGTTTAGTCACCTCTAAATTTTTTAGTCGTTCTTGCTTTCTTTTATATGTACTATAGCTAAGAGTCTCCCCCCGGGCACCCGCCTTAAAGGCATCCCACACCATCCCTGTGGTCGCTGTCCCCCTATTAATCTCAAAAAATGTGTTTATCCATTGTTTCATGTGCTGAATATACTGTTCATCAGTTAGTAAACCTCTTTCAAATGTCCAAACCCTCTCCTATCAAGTCACAGCTTTCATAACAAAACTTAAGAGCAAGGGGTTGTGATCGGAGAATAGTCTAGGTGCTCTTTCGATCTCTAAGCTAGGAATCATTGAATTGGTTACAAAGTAATAGTCCAGCCTTACATGAACCCTGTGAGGAGCTGAGTAGTATGTATATCCCATATCATCTGGTCTTAAACTCGCCCATACATCTGTTAAGGCATTATTTTGAGCAAGGCTGGCTAAAGCCTGACATGATCTTTTTTTCCTGCCCTTATAAACCCCCGGCCCCAATCCATCTGCCCCATTAATATTGAAATCCCCAGCTAGTATAACACACGGTGCCCATGCAGCTAATTCCAGATCCAAATATTCAAATATCTCTGGGTCATCATCAGTTGAACCGTAAATAGACCCCAACGTAATCCATTCTCCACTAAGCAAGCATTCAACCATTGCCCACCTGCCCCATTGATCCTCTAACTTTCTCCTTATAATTATATCTTTTTTCCTGGATAGAATAGCCATGCCTCTATTTTTTGCTCCTTGTTTAGAATATGCAAGTACATGATAACCCAACTGCCCCAAAAGATGCCCTTGTGATCCCATTATATGCGTTTCTTGTAAGAGAACAAAATCCACGTTCATCCTCTTTAATACTTGTGCGATTGCCTGTCTCTTCCGGTGATCATTTAATCCACATACATTCCATGTAACAAATCGAGTACTCATTAAATTATTTCTATTACTTGTCTCAACCAATAGATCCTACTGTTTTCTTTAGAATGTTTCTCGAGTTTAATATTTGTCTGCGTTCCTTTTTTTTTCCCTTTTTTTCCCCCATACATATCTTCAAGCCATCAGTCTCTGCCACTCCTTTATCCCTAAATATTGTGTTTGTACAATCTCTCATTGTGTCTTGCCCTGTACCCGTGCTCCCCCAGCCCTCCCCCAGAGACCCCGCCTTGTGAACCCTCCCCCCCTTACTGGCAAATAGGTCAATCCTGACCTATGCGTGTCCGTGCGCTCGCAGTTCGCCGCTCCCCCCCAACTCTCTTCTTTGTCTCCCCCTATCACAAAATCCCATAGCTTGCAAAACCTTATACTGCTGGTTTTATAACCATCTTCTTAAGTTCTTAAATTTGTCCTACTATACTCTTGATTAGTCCTGTCTTACTTCGTCTTGCTACTTGCCTGCCTTTCCTGAGACATAGACAATTTTATTTCGTTAAGGTATTCCTGGGCTTGTATTTCAGAGTAAAATATCTTAAACTGACCACCAAATCCTACTTTCAATCGAGATGGAAACATCAGATAAGCTTCGCACCCTATGGTTTGAAAAGGAGTAATAAGCTGTCTCAGCCTCCACCTCCTCTCCACAGTTGTGTGGCAAAAATCAGGCTGGGTGAAGAAAGTTATATCACGATATGTGCGCTTAGCCACAGGTTTCACTTTGCTCATGATCTCCTCCCTTAATAAAAAATTTCCAACATATAGCAAAATTGCTCTAGGTTTGACTGGGGTTTTACCTTTCTTCTGAAATATAGGAAAACGATGAACACGCTGAATCTCCTTTTCCCAGTCCCAATTAGTTATCTCAGGGAGGCCTTCTCTGAGCAAATCAATAACGAAAGATCGAATGTCTTGTCCTTCTTTCCCTTCTCCCACACCCAGCAGTCTAATGTTATTGCGTCGTTGCCTATTTTCAAACGCTTCAAGTTTCCAAGCAAAATCCATTACAGTTTTTTCCTGCTTGAGCCTAGTATCTTTCCACTTGACGACCTCATCTTCAAGTTTTCCAGTCCTTTGTTCTACCTCCGCCACCCTGTCAGCCATATCTGCGTAGAGTTTATTCACTTTTCGGAGTGATCCCTGTATTTTTTTATTAGCCTGCCTGGCCCTTCGGCTTTCAACCCTCGCCTCACCCTGCATCTGTTTCAGAGTTGAGAACAAAAGTTCAAGGCTAGGGTTCTGTGCCTGAGCCTGAGCTGATGCTTGGTTTTGGTCCTGTAATTGAGCCAGTTGTGGCTGCGGAGGGCATTGCGCGTTGTCTCCTTCCCCCTCGTGATATGTCTGGGAAGTAGCGGAGTAGTCCCAATCCAATTTCCTCGCCACATCTAACTGTTGAGGGGATTGCAATTGCTTTATCCTACTCCGAGCCCTCTCTTTAACGCTTTTCAGCTTTCTTTGAGAGGAAACCTTATTTACTGTGTTCTCCTCTGGCTCTGAAGTATCGGATCCAAGCTCCGAGTCTTCTGTGTCATTCCTTGAGGATGGTGAGCAAAGCCCTGTATCAGTCCCAGGGATCGAGGCTGAATTATCTTCATCGTCTTCCTCATCATCTTCATCATCATTGACAGAAAAGAAAACATCATCACCCGGGGAAACAGGAATGAAAATGTTGATATCCAACTCTAGCACTGTATCTCTCTTAGGGGCCGATGCTGCCAAATTGCAGGCTAGCTCCAACTTTCCCACATCTTGGGGGCCTCTTGTTATGCTCTGCTCTACCATCGCACCACTTTTTCCCTCTAATTGAGGATTTTGAGCCCCGAGCCTGCCATCCAGCTCAATTGCAGTTAATTTATCGTTATTGTCCGTGACCCTGATATCGCCACTCACAGTCTTTGTTTTATCCACTTCATATATCTGGCCTCCCTCCTGTTCACAAACTATTGCTCCTACCTTGCAGCATGTGTTTAACTGCGGTGCCTCCTGCTGAGCTGAGTCCGCTACATCCGAAACATCCGATGCAGAATGAGCAGCTCTCGAAGCTGTAGGGAATCCCTGCTTTTCCGAGCCGAGTGACTGCCCATCGAGACTCTGCTTACTGCCCTGCGCCAGCCGCGTCTCCCGCTGTCCTGCGCTCTCAGCCGGTGTCCCTGGCTGCGTGCATGTACGCTCAGGCATATCTGAAGCAGCTGAGAGCGGCTTCTGTAACTCCGGCGTCAGTATCACTGAAGAGGCAGCAAAGGATTCCATCAGTGTAGGCTGGCGTAAAGCTATCTCCTTCTCCAAACATCCATCTGCCTGTCGCGCTTGGCTCGCCTTTCTCACAGGTAATCCAGCTTGCTTGTTCTTTTCTTTGTCTCGGCCCTTCCTCTCTCTTCCCTCAATGTTTTCATTTTGCTGACGTTCTTCAGTCTTCTCCAGTGCTCTCCTAGTTTGTGCTTTTGTTAGAGCTTTTTATTTTAAACTTGGAGCCTCCAGCTCCTTAGGTGGAGCTTTTCCTCTTTCAGTCTTCTGCATTTTCGGTGCCATGGTTCGTACGGTTCGTATCAGGCCGTCCCATCGTTTTCTGACAGTCAGGGTGGTTAGGATTATTGCCTGTAAAGATTTTAGGTACCCCCTCTCCGAAGCATGTAGCAGGAGTTTCACGAACGTTGTCATCTCTCAGGCAGTTTCATAAATATCCCGAGGACCCATTTTCTGAGAGAGACCAGCTCCACAGTAACCTCCGTATCCGTAAAACCAGCAGCATTTCTTGCGAGAGGGAGGGAGAAGCGACTACTCCCTACAAGCTAACAGCGGCCATCTTGCCCTCCTGCATTTTAAATTTCTGATGAATTCATTGATAGATTGATGTGTGCATGTTTGTTTTAATTGTCCCTATATGGCATGTTTTTCTTTTTTAATATATTGTAAGGCTGTCAGCCAAAACAATAAAAAAAAATAATAAGAAGAAGAATAATGAGAATAATGTATTGTGTGCACTATGTCCAAATAGTTATAACACTATAAAGTTGCTGTTGATTTTAATGTGTGATATTCATTTAAAACCACCTGGAAAAATCACTCTTTTGCTGATGTGCTTTTAGTAGTAGAGTTAATAAATGAGCCATCCAAGCAATGGTTTTGCTTTACCTCTTCAATTTCCATGTCCTCGTCCTCTTCAGAAGTCTGAAATAAAAAATAATGGAGAAACAGAAAACACAGATTTATTGTTTTGGCCTATAATGGATAATGATAATTTCTTTTCCTTTGTTACACTCAAATATGTACTCAGGTACTGCAGTAGCACCATTTTCCCTGGAGAAAGGTGTTTCACAAACTGTGGTTTGTGACCCACTGGTGATTCGCCACCTTGTGTTTGGTGGGTCATAAAAGTAAAAGCTATAAAAATGCCTTTAAATTCTGTATTCATATTGTCACATTTGCTGTGCATCACAGACAGAGGTCAAATATTTGGCTATGTCTTCTGACAAATGGCTGCTCATTTGTTAACATGGGGTTTGGTGTATACAGACATCTCTATATTTCCCGCCAGAGAGAGAAAAGTAAAATTAATTATTTGACAGTTTTGCTGGTGTAGAAGGGAGTTTGAAAGAAAAGGCTGTTGCATGTCATTTATTTGTACACAACAAAATGTAAATACCTGTAAATGAACTGTACGCATTGAGCAGTTAGGAAAGCAAAAATAAAGCAAATTTTTTGTCATTCTAAAGTGCGACAGAAACAAATATTTTAATGGGATAAAAACAAATCAAGAGCCTTTACTTGGTGATGTACGAATGATAAATAAGCAATGAAACCCGCCCACACATTATTAATTGTGTGCGATATAGTTTTATCAGTAAAGATGTATGCATGTGTAAATTAGTAGCCACTTCAAAGGAAAATGTGCTTTCTGTAAATGACAGTATGCAACCACACAATGCTTCTATTATATTGATAAACAGCCTCTCATGTCCATTAAAGCTAGGTGGGTTGTCAATATTTGCCCTTTAAAAATTGGGTTGTGGTTCTAAAAAGTTTGGGAAGCACTGCTATATAACATTAAAATTACTAACTTAAAGGAAAGACGAAGTAGGTGATCCTCTTCGCATTGTTCTTACAGGATTTAGACTAACTTATCTACTGCATTGATCTGTCCTTACTTAGCACCTAATTCATAGGCAAATATGCTCACTGATACACTCAACCTTTCATCCACAGGCAGTGTAAAAATGAGTGCCACTGAGTTAAGCAACAAAAAATATCTCCTATAAGTCCAAAAAACTTCACAGGTAGATGTGCGCTTTACAAACACGCATGTTATTTAACACCCAAACTACCATGTGCTGGAGAGAGAGAATGTGTAGTAGCTCAACAATACATGAGAGTATAGAATGCTTGATGCCTTAACTAGGCCCTTTTCCATGCAGCTTTTGTTGACTTCAAAATATACACTGAGAAACCTGTCTGAATTACCTAAAATCTTACGTAAACCCCGTGCCCTGCAAGTGCAGATTTACAAACTAGTTTTGTGAATCTGGGTCTGTAGTTATTTGACATTGACACTGAGTGAAAAGAGACATAATTTCTCGGTGTTCATTAATCAAGATATTGATTCACATAAGATTTACTAAAATAGGACTTCTAATTAATTATCCTTATTTATGCAGCACATTATCCCTATCTGAGTGCTTCATACTTCAGAGGAGTTGTAGTCCCAAGTATTGTCCTCAAAGAAATATCAAAATCAGTACAATATTGTACAGTGAGCTTCAGCAAGTCTCATTGTGGGCTGCCAGAAGCAGTTTTAGATTTGAGGTAATTATACCTTAAAACTACGTTTCAGTCAAGTAGGATATCAGCACCAGCTTGAGGTTGATGGCAATGACTGCCTTCTGGAGACATACAACGCTCCAGTCTCACACTAAAGTTATAGCTCACTGCGTTGAATATGACTTCCTTCAGTGTGTTTTTCTTGGAAAATAAACTTTCTAATTGACAGCAATACAGAAATGGGTGCTTTGTCAACTGGAAATTGTTCACACATATGACACAGAATAAAGTAAAAGAGAATGTACATTGAGTACTGGAATATATCACTAACAACGTTTGGAAATCTTTTCTCACATGGGTTCTTGACCAAAGCTAATTGTGAATTTGTGTTGATTAATCAGACTTTCATAACAAGGTAAATGCTATAATCTTAAAATGCTATCTTAGCATCCTTTAAAATGTAGTGATGACGTTGTCTTGTGTTACTATATCACTAGAACATCAGACTCTCTTTTTGTCATTATGAGATGGCAATAAATGTTGTCCACTGTGTGCACTATCTCCAAATAGTTATACAACTAGAATGTTGCTGTTTATTTTAATGTGACATTCATTCAAAACCACCTCGGAAAAACACTCTTTGGCTGATATGCTTTTAGTAGTAAAGTTAATAAATGAGCCGTCCAAGCAATGTTTTTTCTTTACCATGTCACTGTGATCTTTCATTTCCACGTCATCACACTATTTCTAAAATAAAAAATTATGAAGAAACAGGAAAAATTGATTTATTGTTTTGATCTTTAATTCTTTATGATAATTTTGTTTCCTGCGTTATACTAAAAAATGTACACAGGTTCTTCAGTCGTACCATTTTCACTTTAGAATGGTGTTTCTCAAACTGTGGTTCTTGACGCACTGGTGGGACCCCAGGCGATGTTTGGTGGGTGATAAAAGTACAGGCAATAAAAATGCCATTTAATTATGTATTCATTTTGTCACATTTGCTGTCCTTCAAAGAATGAGTTCAAATATTTGGCTATGTCTTCTGATAAATTTCTGCTTATTTTGTTACAAACTCCTCTCAATTTCCCATAAGAGAAAGAAATAATAAATGTATTATTTGTAAATCTTGCCGGGGTATAGGGAGTTTGAAAGAAAGGCTGTAGTATGTCATTTATTTGTATTACACAACAAAATGTAAACACTTGTTAATGAACTGTACACATTCAGCAGTCGAGAAAGCAAAAATGAAGCACATTTTTTTTAATTCTGAAGTGAGATGGAAACAAATATTTTTATAAATTAAACAAAATCAAGGGCCTTTTGTTGGTGATGCAAAAATGTTAAATATTCATTGAAACCAGACCTCACATTATCATTGGTTCAGTGAGCTTCAGTAAGTCTCATTGTCTGCTGCCAGAAGCAGTGTTAGATTTGAGGTAGTAATTCCTTAAAACTACATCCACACAAGTAGGATATTAGCAAGTGCTTGAGGTTCATGGCAATGGCTGCCTCTTAGAGTCATACATGCAATGGTTCATCCTTGCATTAGTTATAATTCACTGTGTAAAATATCACATCCTTCAGTGTGTTTTTCTTGGAGGATGCAGTTTCTTATTGACAGTAATAGTGGAATGGATACTTTGGTCAATTGGAAACATTCCACACATACGACACAAAATATTGTAAAAGAGAATATACTTTGAGTATTGATATATTGATATATACCATTAACCACACTTGGAAATCATTTCTCACATTGTTTCTTGATTAAAACTAATTGAGAATTTGTAAGTATTAATCAGACTTTCATAACATGGTAAATGCTATAATTTTAAAAAGCTGTTTTAGCATTCTTTTAAATGTAGTGACAGCATAGTCTTGTGTTATTATATCACTAAAACATCGCATCCTCTTTTTAGCTTTATGAGATCGAATAAATGTTTTCTATTGTGTCCAATAGTGACATTCATTTAAAACCACCTTGAAAAATCACTCTTTTGCTGATATGTTTTTATTAGTAGAGTTAATAAATAAGCCGACAAAGCAATGGTTTTACTTTACCTCGTCAATTTCCATGTTGTCATCTGTCCAATGGAATAAAAACTAATGGAGAAAAAGAAACCACAGATTTATAGTTTGGCCTATAATGGATTAAGACAATTTATTTTCTTTCGTTATACTCAAATATGTACACAATTTTCACTATAGAACAGTGTTTCGCAAACTGTGGTTCGTGGTCCACTGGTGGGTCACCAGCTAATGTTTGTGGGTCATGAAAGCACAGTCAATGAAACTGTCTTTAAAGTCTGTATTCCTTTTGTCACGTTAGCTGTGCATCAAAGACAGAGGTCACATATTTGGCTATGTCTTCTTAACATGGGATTGGTGTTTACAAACTCCTGTCAATTTCCCATCAAATAAAGTAAAATAAAATGAGTTATTTGACAATTTTGCTACGGTATAGGGAGTGTGAAAGAAAAGGCTATAGTATGTTGTTATTTGTAATAAACAACAAAATGTAAATACCTGTAAATGAATTGTACACATTCAGCAGTTTGGAAAACAAAAATGAAGCACATTTTATTTCATTTTGCAGTGCAATGGAAACACATTTTTTAACAGGGTAAACAAAAATCAAGATGCACAAATAATAAATGTTCATGGAAACCCAACCACACATTATCATTTGTGTGCACTATAGCTTTATCAGTAAACATATATGTCTGTGTAAATTTAGTGTCCACTTCAAAGGGAAATGTGCTCTCTGTAAATGACAGTTCGTTACCACACAATGCTTCAATTATATCTAAAAACACTGCCTTATGTCCACTAAAGGTAGGTAGATTGCAATTGCGTGCCCTCTTAAAATTGGGTCATGGTTAAAAAAAGTTTGGAGAACACTGCTATGTAACATTAATATTTCTTACTACAAAGAAAGAGAAAGTGAGTACTCCTCTTTGCATTGCACTTAAAGGCAGTAGTCTAACATATCTACTTCAGTGATCTGTCCTTACTTAGCACCCCATTCATAGGCAAATATCCTCACTGGTCTGCTCAACCTTTCGTCCTCGGGCAGTGCAAAAATGCGTGCCATTGAAGTTGAGTAACAAAAGATATCTCCTATAAGTCCAAGATATCCCCAGGTAGACGTGCGCTTTACAAACTCAAGTTATTTAATTC
Source organism: Triturus cristatus (assembly GCF_964204655.1). NCBI lineage: Eukaryota > Metazoa > Chordata > Amphibia > Caudata > Salamandridae > Triturus > Triturus cristatus. The sequence goes on along the minus strand of NC_140581.1, from coordinate 1,086,316,479 downwards.
CCAAACTACCATAGGTTGTAGAGAGAGAATGCGCGGTAGCTCATGATAGTAGGAAATGCTATCGGGAACAAGGAGCCAGGAGCTCTGAAACGCATTGAGCCTTGATTTGCAGCCATGCAATAAAACACGCTGGTGGAAGCATATAAGCTGTGTTGTGTCTTTTTTTGAAGTATGGAGCACGTTCGATGGATTTGTAAGGGGCTCGATACCCTATCGCGACTTACAGCAGAGGATGCTGCAGAAGGGGATGCATTGGTTCTGCTGGGGCAAGCACCTGGGTCCACTTCCAATGGGCAAGGCACAGAAGCAGGGTAGACGACTTTTATGTCCCGGAGTCTTTAAATCTTTAGATTAGTCAGATAACCCTTGTAGTCACTTTGGGTTTACGTGAGGGAGGTCCAGTCTTTACCCACTGAGACAGAGCAGCAGACTGCAGGGCAACACAGTCAGGAGGCAGTTTTCCAGAGCAGCAGTCCAGCAGAGTGGCAGTCCTTAAGCACAGCAGTTCTTCTGCCTGGCATGGTGGTTTCAGGTCCAGAAGTGGACTTATTTGTCAGAGGTCCAGTACTTATACCCAGTTGTGCCTTTGAAGTGGGGGTGACTTCAACAATGGGTCTTTGAAGTCATATAGTTTTTCCCTTCCTGCCTTGCTTCCAGACTCACTACAGGAGAGTATGCAGCCCTTTGTGTTTGAACAGGACACAGACTGTTCAGGAATAGGTCTGAGGCTGTGCCCAGATCCTCCTTCTCATCTTCCCAGGAAGATTCATCAACTAATACCTAAGGCTGGGCTGAGTGTCACTCAGCCCAGCCAGTGATCAGAGGCAGGCAGCAGACATCAAATGGCTATGAGCAGGAAAATGCCTAACTTTCTAAATAGTAACAATAAATCTAACTTGGCCATTAAAGAGGTTTTATCATTACCATTCCATAGGTACTACACATGGCAGATCTACCTTCGCTCTATTAGGAATTGCAGCCTATTAACTGTAATAAGGAATCCCCAATGTTAACCTAACATTTGACAGGATTAGGCCTTACAGTAGTGAAAAATGAGTTTGGAAGTTTTTCACTACCAGAACATGTCAAAGTTACAAGTATATGTCCTACCTTTTGATTACGAGTTTAAGGCTTGGCAAGGCGGTTTAAATGCCATGTCGACATAGCAGTGTAAACTGCATGTACAGGCTCTGCAATGGCAGGCATGAGACAGGTTCAAGAGCTACTTGAGTGGTGGCACAAACAGTGCTGCAGTCCCACTGGTAGCATTTAATGTACATGCCCTGGGTACATGTAGTGCCCTTTACTAGGGACTTATAAGTAAATTAAATGTACCAATTGTGGCTACATCAATCAAACCATGTTTAGGGGAGAGAGCACATGCCTTTTAGCACTAGTTAGCAGTGGTAAAGTGCTCAGAGTCCTAAAGCCAACAAAAAGGAATCAGCAAAATATGAAGCAAGCAGGGAATTGTTTGGGGGGAAGGCCACCCTAAGGCTGTCAGGCCTAACACATGACCCCCCTCAGCTGAAAGTGAGGAGAGCTACCCAACCTCTTAGGAGTTCTCTCACTAAGGCAGAAGAATCTGCAGAGATTATTATCATTGGCGTTGTCTACCCCAGGTCGGTGTTCAACTATAAAGTCCATTCCCTATAGGGAGATGGACTACCTCAGCAGTTTTGGATTCTCACTCCTCATTTGCATTAACCACCTGAGGGGTCTGTGGTCTTTCTGAATCTGAAAGTGAGTCCCAAGCAAGTATAGTCTCAACTTCTCCAGTGTCCAGACCACAACAAAGTATTCCCTTTGAATAGCACTCCACCACTGTTCCCTGGAAATTCACCTACTAGGAGAAAAAATCTGCAGGTTGGTCTAGGTCCACTCCATTCAACTGTTATAAAACTGCCTCTATGTCATGTTCTGAGAAATGGTCTGCACAATGAATTTGCTGGAAAAGTCAGGGGCTTTGAGCATGGGGCTGTGCACATGGCCAACATCAGGGAGTCAAATAGTTTTTATTGCATGCCTCTGTACAAATCCCATTTCTGGGCAGTTTTATCCAAGTCAGCTCAGTCAAGGGGTCATATCCTTTGACACACCTCCTGTAGAAACATTCCTGGGCTGTTTTTTCCAAGTTAGCTCAGTCAATTGGCCATATACATTGACAAACCTCCTGTAGTAACCTGTGAGGCCTAGGGAGGCTTTTATCTCAGTTCAAGGTTTTGGGGGCTCCCAGGCATGATGGTTTCTATCTTGGCCTGGAGGGGCTGCACCTTACCCCTGTCCACCAGGTGTCCCAAGTATACCACAGACCTCTGCCTTATCTGGCACTTACTGGCATTGATAGTTAGGCCTGCCCTTTACAGGGCCTGAAGCACTTCCTGCAGGTGAAAAAGGTGGTCCTTCAAGCTGCTACTGAAGACAGCTTTGTCATACAAGTAAGCAGCACTGAAGCCCCCCATGTCAATTAGAACCTAGTTCACTAACCTCTAGAAAATGGCTGGGGCATTCTTGAGTCCAAAGGGCATCAAACGGAATTGGTAGCGGCCCTCTGGAGTGAAGAAGGCTAACCTCTCCTTGGCTCCTTTTGTTAGGGCAATCTGCCAGTATCCTATAGCAAGTTCAAAAGTACTCCTGAACAGGGCAGCCCTTAGCCTGTCAATCAACTAATCAGCTCGGGGGATGGTATGAGCATCAGTCTTGGTAACTAAATTCACCCCCCTATAATCCACACAGACCCGGAATTCAGGTGTGGTGCCCAGTGGTGCAGTTATGGTACCATCACCACTGGGCAGGGACAGGGGCTACTGGAGGGTTCGATCAGCCCCAATTTCAATATCTTAGATAACTCATCCTTGATGCTGATCCTCACTTTGTCTGACAGCCTATAGATTTTATCTTGACAGGAAGGCTGTCTCCTGTGTCCATATCATGGGTACACAGATGGGGATTCCCAGGAGTGAGGAAAATCAGAGAGGAAAATTGTCCCAGCAGCTGGTGGCAATCCCTCTGCTATTCTGAAGTCAGGGTAGGGAAAATGTTTACACCTTTCAATCAGCCATCCTTCTCTTTTGATGCTAGGAGATCAGAGAGAGATTTACTCTCCGCTTCCTCCCCACCATCCATCACCAACAATATGGTGGCCTCAGACCTCCCAATGTGTGGTTTGAGACGTTGATATGGAGAACCCTCTGGGGGTGTCTTGGGGTCTTGGGGTCCATCAGGTTGTCATGAGTCCCAGTTAGGCCTAGAGCTAAACACTGCCATGTTTACATGTACATGGGTTTACTCCTAAACGTTTCCTTCACTCTCAGACAATTTCTTTTGCCACACATTTGAAACCGTGACAGTGCAGATTAGTTTCTAGGAAACTATACTTGCTTACAAACCAACTTCACAAGTACACTATCATGATACCTTGACACATCATGTACAAGGCCTATACATACATTGTGCAACTGTGGCAATTTGTTTCATACATATGGCGACAGAGCTCTCTAAAACACCTAAACAATGGGGACCTGACCAAAATCTAGGCCCAAGGAAAGGATGCCTTTTGTTATAGACATCAGTTTCCAGGTGTTGGCGGAGGAGCGCTTTTCTGTCATTTGTGAGGTTTCTATATGCTGATGCTTCAGCCCAGCAGCCTGCTGATATCTCTACGAGGGGTGTTCAGCTCGTGACCACAACAGGGGCCTACACTCTTTCCCTTCGGATAACAGGGTATGCATCATCCAGTATTTATTTATTTATTTATTTATTTATTTTTGACATTTGTTAAGCGCGAACGAATACCCGTAGGCGTCTCGGCGCTAGACCTTAGCAGGTGTCTCTTAACGAGGCATGGGAAACAAGAGGAGAAAGGTATACTATCACTGATTCTTGGGGATTCTTGGTAGAAAACACACCCTAGACACTTAGGTTAAGGAATGCATAGTAGGAAACACAATTTTTCTATATTGTTTTATATGCTTTCATATATATATTGCTTTAGCACGAAGGTGGCCCTTTTCATTCTGTTCACTGTCCTAATACTTCTAATAACCCATTTGCTCATTACAGCACATATACTTTATACAAGAATCACGTTGGTTAAATAGTGAAAACACCCCACTGTGTATTCCGTGTCTATTTCTATGAAAGAAAGAGAGCATGAATGACTGAGCAAAAGAGTTCTAGATCTGTTCTCAAAATTCCTGGGGATGAGGGTTGGTATGTTCAGCCATGGCCAGAACCATTTGCTACCTGCCTAGGATTATGGTGGCACTGTGAGCTGGCTGGCTTATAAGACAATCTAAGATTCTGTACACCTGGATGACTTGCTGCTGCCAAATGTACTTGACGCTGTTTTTAATTGTGGTTTCTTATATATATATATATATATGGATCAACACATGGTAGCTCAAGATAGAGACGCACTCGGACTTTGGCGTAAGGTTACCAGCCTTTATTTCATCAGGTACGGACAGGTATCCCATGTAGGTAAGTTATGCAGCTTTCCTTGCTCCCTACGCGTTTCGAGTTTCCTCTTCGTCAGGGGATATGTGGAAAGTTCGTGCTGTCGTGGGCGAGCTCCCAAAATATATACAAAGTCCCGCCTTCAATTCGTAGAGACTTGTGGGAGTTGTAGTGCCGCAACATTCAGTTCAGATCCAGCGCACTAATAACTGCATGTGAAGCCCTGGGTGGACCCCCACATGATCGCCTGCCCTCAATCCTGCGTCATCGCCCCACCTAAGGATAGTGAATCTCTTCCTCGTGGCCCCCTCGTAATCCTGGGGTGGTGCAGTCTCTGGCGGATGAGCCTCCGCCTGACAATGGATCAACACATGGTAGCTCAAGATAGAGACGCACTCGGACTTTGGCGTAAGGTTACCAGCCTTTATTTCATCAGGTACGGACAGGTATCCCATGTAGGTAAGTTATGCAGCTTTCCTTGCTCCCTACGCGTTTCGAGTTTCCTCTTCGTCAGGGGATATGTGGAAAGTTCGTGCTGTCGTGGGCGAGCTCCCAAAATATATACAAAGTCCCGCCTTCAATTCGTAGAGACTTGTGGGAGTTGTAGTGCCGCAACATTCAGTTCAGATCCAGCGCACTAATAACTGCATGTGAAGCCCTGGGTGGACCCCCACATGATCGCCTGCCCTCAATCCTGCGTCATCGCCCCACCTAAGGATAGTGAATCTCTTCCTCGTGGCCCCCTCGTAATCCTGGGGTGGTGCAGTCTCTGGCGGATGAGCCTCCGCCTGACAATGGATCAACACATGGTAGCTCAAGATAGAGACGCACTCGGACTTTGGCGTAAGGTTACCAGCCTTTATTTCATCAGGTACGGACAGGTATCCCATGTAGGTAAGTTATGCAGCTTTCCTTGCTCCCTACGCGTTTCGAGTTTCCTCTTCGTCAGGGGATATGTGGAAAGTTCGTGCTGTCGTGGGCGAGCTCCCAAAATATATACAAAGTCCCGCCTTCAATTCGTAGAGACTTGTGGGAGTTGTAGTGCCGCAACATTCAGTTCAGATCCAGCGCACTAATAACTGCATGTGAAGCCCTGGGTGGACCCCCACATGATCGCCTGCCCTCAATCCTGCGTCATCGCCCCACCTAAGGATAGTGAATCTCTTCCTCGTGGCCCCCTCGTAATCCTGGGGTGGTGCAGTCTCTGGCGGATGAGCCTCCGCCTGACAATGGATCAACACATGGTAGCTCAAGATAGAGACGCACTCGGACTTTGGCGTAAGGTTACCAGCCTTTATTTCATCAGGTACGGACACATATCCCCTGACGAAGAGGAAACTCGAAACGCGTAGGGAGCAAGGAAAGCTGCATAACTTACCTACATGGGATACCTGTCCGTACCTGATGAAATAAAGGCTGGTAACCTTACGCCAAAGTCCGAGTGCGTCTCTATCTTGAGCTACCATGTGTTGATCCATTGTCAGGCGGAGGCTCATCCGCCAGAGACTGCACCACCCCAGGATTACGAGGGGGCCACGAGGAAGAGATTCACTATCCTTAGGTGGGGCGATGACGCAGGATTGAGGGCAGGCGATCATGTGGGGGTCCACCCAGGGCTTCACATGCAGTTATTAGTGCGCTGGATCTGAACTGAATGTTGCGGCACTACAACTCCCACAAGTCTCTACGAATTGAAGGCGGGACTTTGTATATATTTTGGGAGCTCGCCCACGACAGCACGAACTTTCCACATATCCCCTGACGAAGAGGAAACTCGAAACGCGTAGGGAGCAAGGAAAGCTGCATAACTTACCTACATGGGATACCTGTCCGTACCTGATGAAATAAAGGCTGGTAACCTTACGCCAAAGTCCGAGTGCGTCTCTATCTTGAGCTACCATGTGTTGATCCATTGTCAGGCGGAGGCTCATCCGCCAGAGACTGCACCACCCCAGGATTACGAGGGGGCCACGAGGAAGAGATTCACTATCCTTAGGTGGGGCGATGACGCAGGATTGAGGGCAGGCGATCATGTGGGGGTCCACCCAGGGCTTCACATGCAGTTATTAGTGCGCTGGATCTGAACTGAATGTTGCGGCACTACAACTCCCACAAGTCTCTACGAATTGAAGGCGGGACTTTGTATATATTTTGGGAGCTCGCCCACGACAGCACGAACTTTCCACATATCCCCTGACGAAGAGGAAACTCGAAACGCGTAGGGAGCAAGGAAAGCTGCATAACTTACCTACATGGGATACCTGTCCGTACCTGATGAAATAAAGGCTGGTAACCTTACGCCAAAGTCCGAGTGCGTCTCTATCTTGAGCTACCATGTGTTGATCCATTGTCAGGCGGAGGCTCATCCGCCAGAGACTGCACCACCCCAGGATTACGAGGGGGCCACGAGGAAGAGATTCACTATCCTTAGGTGGGGCGATGACGCAGGATTGAGGGCAGGCGATCATGTGGGGGTCCACCCAGGGCTTCACATGCAGTTATTAGTGCGCTGGATCTGAACTGAATGTTGCGGCACTACAACTCCCACAAGTCTCTACGAATTGAAGGCGGGACTTTGTATATATTTTGGGAGCTCGCCCACGACAGCACGAACTTTCCACATATCCCCTGACGAAGAGGAAACTCGAAACGCGTA